>NC_135246.1:4085127-4398218 GCF_947623445.1 Clavelina lepadiformis
ACAGGTTGAGATGAATTAATGGTTGAAGTGGACGGAAACATAACATATACTAAAGACAAAAGAGTTTGTTGTGCAAGTTTCCGAATGTCGTGCGCACATGTGCTGCACTTTCCACAATCGATTATATAGTTCCAACCTATTTAGCCTAAATTTAGTCTGCAAGTAGACCTTCATCGCAGCTGCCAGCCTTCGCAGACTAAAACGTTTTCGACCACTTTGGCCAAAACCGATTCCAGCCGATCATTCCTCGCGTATTAGCCTGTTTTTGTCCCACTTGGTCAACTCAGTAACTTACACCTATCGCCATGGTTGCCATGCCTATCGTCCTTCGTTTAAGGACGTCAAACAAATAAATTTTAACGAGTAGCAAAATCATTGTCTGTGTCGTCGTAAAGTTGATGAGGGACGAAGCGGTATGGGTATGTTTAGTAGGACTGCCTAAATGTTTTCAAAATCAGCAACATGGAAACAGACATAATTTTTAATGCATATTATACAAATACGTAAGAACTCGATGACACTATAAGCTCCAAAGCTGAACGTTTTTAGCAAAACAAAAGACACGTACATACGAGCGACAAATCCACAACACACTTGGATAAATGTTACTTGAGTTAATCACGGGCAAACAGATTGGCAAGCATACGTCAGAAAAAGCGAGCTGTCAGTGTAAAGAAATTATTCGAAGACACAGCAAACAGCATTGTTGCTTGATTTTCTCTGTTCTTGCAAATTAAAGAAATATAACGAATACATAACTTTAAAGAAGTAATGAGATTGTTTAAGCATCACCGTCACCAAATTAATACAACACAACTCATTTAAGTTGGGAAATCTATTCACAGAAAAATCCATGTTGTTATTAAGGTGAAGGCGATACCACTACAGTATTGTGGGATAAAGTTAAATGAGAAATACAAAACATAAAAATCACAGTAAAAAAATGTGAACGTTTGTAGCAAATGTCAATCGCTGTGATATTGTGAAATATAAATAACAACACAGTAAGCAATGCCACTATTTGTGAAAGAGCAGTTGAAGTATTACAAAATACATGATAGCTTCAAAGTATTAATTGCTTGTATAATATATATGTTTTCAGAACCAGTTGTGTACAACAGCAACATTTATGAGATCAATGGAAGCATGCAGGCTTTACAAAAAGTAATTGACAAACAAAAGCTAAAGACACAAGTTCAAAATACTATAAAATCCATTGGCATTGTAAACGTTGAAAAATATACTTCAAAGCAAATGGTGTCCAACTGCACTATTGTTAATGTTGACATAAATTAATGGCATTTGTGTTAGCTAGAATATCTTTGACGATGGCAGTAATTAAAAAAAAATGGACACACCAACAGATCAAACTTCGTGATAACGCTAACAATTGTGAAACTGCATTGAAATAGGCAGATTATTACCAACGTCACCTAACCACCAAAAAATAACACTAAAGTTAACATTATCATACAATAAAATGGGGCAAAAACTATTACTACATATCTCGTTCATTTAAGATAAATTGACTGACACTTACACCTAAGCTAAAGAAAGCATCAAAGTATCCCATAGTTATATTTGCATAATCTTGCAACACTAATCACTTATAATCTGGTATACTTGCATGAAAACACTTAAAAATCTCTGATAAATAGCATGAGCATACATGCCACAGTATGAATCTATCTTATCTCATGTAATGGATATGTAAAATGAAGGAACATTGAAGAAAATCCATAATTATGTTGTGATGATTATGGTGAAAAATAGCGTTGGCAATATTAAAGGAAACATCAACGTAAGTTGTGTCGCTAGACCATTAAACTTCCGTGTTTAAATAACCTCATTAAATTCTGGAACATTTTCATAAATGTTTATCAAAAAGTAACCATAAAATTTGAAAGGTGAATCTATAAAGGATATAGGCAAGACTCACATATGAGGTTTCTTACTTTGACTTATACTCATTAGGATTCCAGACCTACAGTATTTATGGAGACGCAGGACCTACTGGTAAGCTCGTGCAATAAAGCAGCAGTGAAGATTGGTGCAAAACAGAAACAATATAAATGTACATATACGACAGATTGTACAACAAAAAAACTGAACCTTAAACATTTAATTACATAACGCTGCAGGAAATATTAAAAGCATTGCAGCATGCGCAGTGTCTGGCTTCACGAAATTCATTTGGAGGAATTAAATCCAAATCTTCGTCATCTGAGACTTCATCCAGCTGAAAGCCATCTTTAGCAAGTTGTCTTGATAATTGTTTGTTGACTTGACGGGCCGTAAAAGCGTGTTTATTTGACAAGAATATTTCATCTTCACTGAAAGAAAAGTTTCAATAATGACAAGTTTTTCTAAAGAGTTGTCTTTTTCACTCGCAAGTAAAATGCTAAAGTTAAAAATACTACCGGTAGCTTTTCCTTGATACCCACTTCCGTACTCCAAAATTTATGCAGCTGGTAGAGAAATACGAAGTTTTTCATCAGTCATTTCGCAAAACTATTTTCTACATATCCCAGTTACTTTTTGCATCATACAATTACAAATTTTTATTTTGTACCTATTATGCAGGTACAAACCGAGCAGTATCTGACATGAAATATTTTTTGGAATGGACAGCAAGCAAAAATTTTATGTTTCCCTTCCAACTGTGCGAGTTTTGACATAAGCAAATATATTAACTCTAATAACCTATAATATATTTGTATACATTATAAACATACGACTTTGTTACGACAAACTTACTTTTAGCATTTCACTTGCACTTCAAAGCCTTGCACTAACCATCTAGTATATAAGTAATTTATGTAAATGCACTCTAAATTACCATATTATGTTATCATTTGAATTCACAGGCTATATCATTTTTTTCACTCCTAATTTTAGTTCTTTTTGACATATTTTGATATTCAAAAACATATTTCTTACATGGTGAGTCTTTTTGAAACAAATAAGATAGACAGTGGGTTTAAAATTAGTGGCTAGAGAACCAAACTGGAAAATATGTGAATCAGGTTCAATGCTCAGTGGCGTGCTGTTGTTATAATTCCATTGGGCAAGGCAATAACAACGCTTGTTGTTGTTCAGAAATCTTAGAAATCTATTTAAAATTCAGACAAGACCATAAAAAAACTAAAAAACAAATTACAAATGTATTCATTGAATAATGTACACAGACGATGTTAAGCTGTGCAAAGACTTTTCTCAGTTTGAAGAAAAATTTTCCATTACCATACTGTAGTAAAACTGGTACACATTTTTCAGGTATAAAAATTTAAAATAAAACATGCCCACGAAAAATCTATTAGGTGGTGCTTATATTACACCATAGAAAAAGGATCAAAATAAAAAATACTGGAATAAAGCCGTAAAAGATATAAGAACTCACTGCTTTCATAAATTATTCAGGGTATTTGGTGATAGTATTCTGTGTTTTATATAAAAACCTGCCCCTGTGAGGTTCCAGAACAATGTTTATAACAAATTATTGTGTTCTTGACAAAGCACCCGAGTGAAACCATTTTTACTGTTACTATAATGCACATCTGCATTGTCCAGAATTTTTTTAGCATTTACAATTTCGCTTCAACAATTGGGTCTTTGTTGTGATTGGTGATAATGGGTTTCTCTAATGGGAGTTGAATAGTGGATTAATGCCCCAAAACACAATATCAATGCCATTTAAATAGCACCAACAGATAGTTTTTATAAACAAAAAGACCACATTTGAAAACTTCATATACATAGTCTCAAAACAAATATCTAAAATCGTTAAATCAACTTCCTTCACAGATATCAAACCGAGGTCAGTAATGACAATAATTGAATTCCAGTGATGATGACTATTTAAAACATTAATTCGTACCTGTCGGACTCCAACTCAACCAAAGGAGAGTTATCTAATTTTTGGTATCCACTTGACTTGGGAATTTGTAGTCTGAATTAAAATCACAAGTTGATATAATTACAAGAATATGTACCAGATGTAAAACAAAAACATAATTCTAATTTCTAACTCATGAAATGCAACTTACTACAAAATCAGTGGGTGACACAATTTTGACTTGCGAACCAAGGATTGAAAAGCACTGCATTAGAATTTTACAAAGACCTTACGTTAATGGACGTACCTTGCAACAGACATTAATGATGTCTTCTTTGGTGCATTTGTTATGACCATTGAACTACCATTTCCGACTGGACTTTTTCTCATTTTATCTCGCTGCTTCTGTAGTTTCAACTGTAAGCTTGATGGTGTATATCTTTAGAACAAAATTCTACTGTACAGTATATGGATATATACATCAGATAGCAAGCAAGCGAAAACATGTAAATTAAAGCTTGCTAGTAAATCTCCCTAACCAATGCTTTACTCACTTGACATTAAGTGGCTGGGATTCTGTCGGTGGGTCATTCTAAAAAAATAGTTATGTACATAGTTTTCAACAGTGTAAAGTAGATAGTGTTTAAATGGTTTTCAAAAACCACGAGCTTACTAATAGTAATTAAAATCCAGACAAATACATAATTTTATTAAAAATAATTAATTAGTTTCGAACATATTTTTGCCCTTCGTCAGAGTAAATGTTCAAATAAGTACTTAATTCAAGATTGGTAAAAATGAATATGTGAAAGTGAAAATCAAATTCTAAACTGTGTAAGAGCTTCATTCAGAAGTACTTGCAAATATAAAAAATCAAGCAGGTAAACAGATAAAAGTTTTGTGTGGTAATGTAATAGACAGGATACAAAAATGTGCCCGACTGGAATGCGAACTAACAATACGAGAACAACACAATACCACGATACGAGGTGCACAGTAAAACCTTTGAGTCTCCAGATAATAGATTAAACAGGTCGATTTACGGAACTCAGGGTAGAGGTCCAATAAATTGTTAAATGAAAAAAGGTGTCGTTTTCAAAAACCTGCTTATTTAATAGGGTTTTAACTGTCTATTTAAAGGAGCTTCCTGAATTTTACACTTTTAATCGCCTCCTCAAACACACCGGTAGGTTTACAGAAAGAAAAATTGTGCAGAAAAATCTGCATTGTGGTGGGTTTACAATTACTTGCAGAAAAATTTCAGCTTATCGTTTTAAATTGATTCTGCCTAAAACTTGAAAGCAATTCTTGGTAACATACGACTGACATGCTTTCATATTCATAATTTTCTAAATTTGGACCACTTTAGTCTGATCTCTTACTTCTGACCTAACTTGGTGAGGTAAGTTTCTTCTAGTTTAACTCGAAAGTTCTTTGAGGCAATCAAGCTCCACAGACATGACAAGGCTGTAGTCTTTAGAAGAAAGAATGAAGTAATGGAAACAATTTCGCATTGATCATTATACAGCCTTTTATATATGTTTGACAGCGCCAGTAATACGTCATGTTTATGCATATCACTGTTATGCAACAATAACAATTGAACTTTAAAAACTAATCAACCATTGCCTTTTTACTTCTTGTACCAGAAAATACATAAAATTATATTACTTTGTAACTCTTAAAACCTTACAGTCAAGCCTCATGTCAAAAAGATTGCTTTCAGTTAACAAGTTACCAACAAGTTGCACAGTTGTTTCTTAGATTAGGGTAATCCTCAACTTACGGTAAAAAACACGTTGGAATTAGTTAAAGTTAGGCGACTATGGCTATATTATACCAAAAAATACTAAAAGTAGAAAAAATCAAGTACCAGATAACCAACTGTGTGCACCATTTAAGGACAAATTTAAGTAAATGCTATATAATGAATAACCAACTTAAATGTTGCAAATAAATATATAATGAATATAATACACAACCAACTGGAAAGTATGACAGTTATTGATAAGAACTCATGCATGCATCAGATGCAAACATGCACTGAAGCCTCAGTTCTTTGATTGTTATAAATTAGGGTTAAAGCAACAGTTCTTTTTCGTTTCTTTATATATTATAAATCAGTGTAAAGATAAAAAAGTTTGGCATGCGCATTGATGTCTTGCGTGCAGATGCCACACTTTCCACTATGGGCAATGGGCTAGTATAGTTGTAAGTTCTATTATAAGCACAAAAATAGTAACACACCTTGTCAGTGATTGAGTCATAAACTTTACCACTCATCCTTGCTATGACTGATACTAAAATAGCTGAACAAATTAAATCACAGGTATAGGCTATTAAGCCTATAAACGCAGCATAACTACGATTTCAGTTCTTCTAAAACAGATGACAAAAATTTAGGGTGTTAGGGCTCAGTAAATTATAAACATTACTAGAGTAAATTATTACATGACAACTGACTAGACAAATTTAACAGAATGAAGTTCCATGTCTATGATAAATCTACTTCTAGTATTCCATGCTTTAAATGAAAAAAAAAACAAGAATTCTAGTAAGTAAATTTTTGTAGCGGCAGCCAGGGCCTGAAATTATTTACCACAAACTATATGAAATGCAGACAACTTGAACTCTTTTACAAAATTATTAAAAAAACACTGCTGTGCTTATGTATTTCACGTTTTAAATCTTGATTTTAGCATAATGTTTTGCTGTTTTTAATCTTTTATATCTTGTATCATATGTTACCGTGACCCGACACCTAATCGAAAGACACTTTATCGAACGACACTTAATCGAACGACAGTTTATCGAACGACACTTAATCGAACGACAGCTGATCGAAACGACAGATGATCGAATCGACAGTTGATCGAACGACACTTTATCGAACCGACAGTTGATCAAACGACACTTTATCGAACCGACCGTTGATCAAAGCGACAGTTGATCGAATCGACTGTTGCTTCTCCCGCCCACAGTCATAGCAAAACGTGGCATACAGTTGCATTGTTTGCTGTAGAAAATTAAAATTTGGTGACTTTTCATAAAAAATGTTCAGCTATCTGTCCATGTTTGTTTGGTAAAGTTGGATTTTGTAATTTTTGAGATATTGTGATATCTATATAATTTTGCTCTCTCCGCATTGAAGCGTAACGTTTTCGTTAACTCATTTACGCACCAATAACTTGAATAACTATTCTCTTTCGTTCTCTTCTCACAGCGGGGGCGCGGTGTAACAAGAAGAATTTCTAGAAATGTGTCACTTTTAGAAATACCTAATTTACACTAAATTCACTTTCTTTAGTTTTACAATTATGATGTATACAGGAAACCAGTTGATGTTTATGTCGTTCGATCAACTGTCGGTTCGATAAAGTGTTGTTCGATCGGCTGTCGGTTCGATAAAGTGTCGTTCGATCGGCTGTCGGTTCGGTAAAGTGTCGTTCGATCAACTGTCGGTTCGATTAACTGTCGTTCGATAAAGAGTTGTTCGATCATCTGTCGGTTCGATTAACTGCCGTTCGATAAAGTGTCGTTCGATAAAGTGTCTTTCGATAAAGTGTCATAGTACCATATGTTACATACCGTTTTTATCTGTTTTCTCTAAAGCAGTTTTAAGCAGTTTTTAATCGGTATTGAGCGCTATAGAAATGCTAAGTATTATTATTAAATATGCCTAACAGTAATATCTATGCCACTGCAAATATTATTAGCAAATTTTGACCAGTTTAAACTTAGCTTAGAAAAATAGATTTGGTGTTAAGTTGAACAGAGTTTCAGTCAATTGCTTAACAATTAGCTTTGTTCCAATAAATTGTAATTTAAAATCTAAAACTTGAAAATTGTTTAATAAAAGACTTTATTACTGTATTGTACTGCGGTTTTATTTAACCATCCATTTGTTTCTGACTGGAAAGTACAGCAGTTTTTGACAAGAAATCATGAATGCAAAGACGCAAATTTTGGTGTGACTGAGCGTGCTTAAGCCTTGATTCTTTGTTGATTTATTATAAATTGACCATCAAACAACCAACAATATTTTTTTGTGAATAACAATAGGCCTACTTCTACTTAAGTAACTAATGTGGTTACTTTGACCACCCCTGCAAGTAAACAACACAACTCGTCTGTATAGAAACTAAGTTTGTTGTAACTAAACATCAACCCTGTTTTAACAACATCAAATCCACAGTAATATATTACAACATCAAAAGTGGCATCTCTGCTTTACATATCTGTACTTAATATACTGTACTTTTACTAGTCATTACTCATTACTCACATGACAGAATAAAGCATGTGACGTGAGCTAGCCTAATTAAAAGCTCGATAATAGACAACTGTCATTCTAACCCGGGGTCGTAACAAACCACCTGCCTAGTATTATGTTTCTAAGATACCTAGCGGTGGCATGTATCATGTACATGGCATGTAACGGTGTAGGTGACATATGCGATTTTATGCACACAGACCAAGTGGCACACGGGTGACAGCCAAACTGTAAACCAAAAGTGCGGGCTTTAATCTGTAGCTATGTTGTAGCGGATCTGGTTGTAGACATAAACCTATAGCTGTTGTTTGATGAAATGGCAAGTCGGACGGTAAAACTTAGACATGTTACTGCGCATTTGCCTAATATGCTATTTGTAGGTGGAAGTTACTATAAGTCCATTAATATAGCCTAGTTACCGGATATCTGGCTGAGCAGTATAGGCTACCATCATTGTACTTATAGTAGTCTACAGACCTGAAGAGGTTGTTGGGTTACAAATAGTTTCTTTATTAAATTAAGCTGTTAGAAGAACTTTGTTCTAACACAGTGGCTGTAACTTGACTACAGACTGCAACGAATTCGTTTTCTAACGAAGGGTTTATTTGAAAATCTGTACACGTTTTAACACAAGATTATTAAGCAACTCGCATTTTGAAAAATTGCTGTTTTAAATATTTCTAAGAGTTCGTTTTCACCACGTCTGACTGATGCTTGTTCTGGTTGTATAAAAGAGCGAGCTTTTATGTTAATTCAGTATGAAATATCTGCCATTTTTTGATTGACATGGCAAGCGCAGTAACGCTCTCTTCACTTTCAAACCTTATCTGCACCAGCTGTACAGTCGTTGAAGTTTTCAGGAACAAATCTCGAAGCTGCAGGTGTATGTATCGAAGCTCACCTTGTATTTGCTTTGAGTACAAATTGTTACACAATGTACGTCGTACCAATTAGTAGGGATGGGCCGATACGAACCCAAACCCGAATAGATTCGCCGAATAACGCCTTTATGGAAGATTCTGGCGAACACAAATACCAACAATGGCGAACCCGAATACAATATTACTTATAAATTTACTGACTTTTGTTAAAAATGATGATCTAGATTCCCAACAAAGCTGAACTAGAGTCAGCAATACTTACAATGAAGGTCGTTTTCTTAACGATTTTGCTTTTTCAATCGTTTTTTAAACACTAGTTTTCGAAAGAAATTGATTTGTTTATGGATTACATCATGTTACAAGCAAGACTTGACAACTTTTGGATGAAATTTTATTGTTTGGTTCTAATACGAATAGATTCGGGATTCGTTCGTGTCGACCTTCATGATATTCGGGTTCGCACGAACCCGAATAATCTTCCTCGCGGTACATCCCTACCAATTAGAGATGCTGCTTGATAAACAACCAACTTCGTAATCAACCGAATACGATTAACTCGCTTCATTTCTCTGTGCAGGCAAAAGGCTAGAGGAATCAAGAAACGTGTGAACCTAGAAGGATTTCTCATGACATCACTTCTATTAACGACAATCATTAACGGATGTCGCAACCTTAACTTTTGCAAGTGGTACAATCCAACCCACAATCATCAATCAACACGACCTCGTCAACATCAACCCTACATGAAATGAAGAGCAATCTTATTGATAAGCAACATCGACAACAATACAAATCAACTTTATAAACAAGGACAACGTCTGCGCAGACGTTTTCCAGCCATGCAGTACAAACGAGATCCACCCAAACTCAGGTTGAATACATGCCTTTGCCATCATCACTGCGTAACGACTATGTAGCCAATGAAACGTTCTGTCTTTTTCGTCTCTGCTTCTTAGCTCTCATTTGGCGGGGGAATGAGGTGGCGTAGTACCGCATTTTGTAAGTTCTAACTGTTACATTTATATTGTAATTAGGCCAGGGACGTAGTTTGGGTATGCGCGTTTTTGCGTGTTTTGTGCTTGCTGATTATCCTATTGAAAGCGATCCGTGTTAAGAACAGACACACAGTCTTGAGTACTGGATAAAGTACAGCAGGATTTTAGTAAAACTCATGCATCGTGTCTTTTTAGTTTAGGATTTTTATTCGCTTGTGAGACTGGAGTGAAAGCGCTCTTCAAGGAGTTTTACTTCAAGGAATCAGATTATCCGAGTTACGGAAGATAAATTTCTTGCTTTTCTTATTGCTTTTCCCGTATCAAAACTCTCAGATAGGCTACCTTGCAATACCCTTCTGATTGCGTTTCATAAAATGTTGGAATCGCACGTAAAACTTTAAAAACATATTCATGCAAGAAAAAAATTAGTATGTATGTATTATTATTAGTATTATGTATGTGGCTTAAAGCCTAAAAAACTTGTTTTTTATTTAATGATAGTGAGCCTGGTAAAGCAATCAGACTCAGTGTAACTGTAGGAAAAAGATGTTTCTGGTTAAATGTTTGCATCCTCGTATTGTCTCCAGTAGCAGTAGGCTACAATTGTTCACAAGGTTCAATTCGCTCGTCAGTTTGCACAAATACAAGCAAAGGTCATTCCAGGTTCATAGTTATTTCGGCTTGGTCGCCGGTATCGGCAGCCGAGTGGTTCAGAGCTGACCTCATCGCAATAACACAATAACATCGCTCAGGTTCGATACCCATTGGCGCCATACCGTTGTAATGCTTTTGAGCAAGGCATTAACGATACTTGCTCCTGTTCTGTGGATCTAGTGGATAGTTCTAAATTTGGGCAATGCCATAAAAAATCATAGCGCCTTGTTTGTCGAAAATTAGTAGAGCGTTGTGGAAAATTATTAGAGCATTGTGAAAATTATTACAGCATTTTCGTGCTAATCTTTAACCGCTTTCCTATTTCTATTTCAGAAAACTTTTTCATCTTAAAACTGGATATTTAAGCACGTTTTTCAGTACCAAGAGATGCTTTTTTGCCCATTCACTTTCTTGCTAACTTACTGAGATTCAGCGGCCTGGGTGGTATTTTTTAATACCATTACATCATTTCTTGCAAAAGTGTTTTCTTGTTATTGATTGCAATTTATGAATTTGTTTTTTGATAAACACTGTAACTGCCGATTGATATTTGGAAACTTGCTCTAAATAACTCCGTGTGAGTACTCCTTTATTACGTTCCCAGGTTGTTTTCCAGCATCTATGCTGATAAGAAGTCTTTATTGGAAATGCCCGCTTCTTAACCTTAACACTGTATGTTTATCTATGTCTCAATGTGTCAGCTTTAGCTATATATATCTCACATTGTCTAAACATTGTTTCGCTCGTTGCACCTGCTACGACTTGCTGCGTTTTTCATGTCGAACATTTTAACTCCCATCGCTTTCACGTTATATAAGCTCGCACTTCTACCAGCGAGCAGAGTTAGCCGAGTACCGAAACCAAGAGAAGAGTTGTCCAAGGCTTTAAGCTAGCCATGGTGATTGCCACTCAATAGACATCTTATATGCAGTAGTATTACTTTCGTTCTTGGTTATTCGAAACATTGAGCAAGTGTACAGCATCTATAATAAAAACCGTTTCTTGTGAGCTATTTTTGTTGTAATATTAAAACTTTTCGGCCGACAAAAGGTTGGAGTATTCTAACCGCACGCAACAATAGACACAGATAATTCAACAGGTAAATTAAGTTAAGATACCCTCCGAGGTGAGCAGTCAGTACTTTGCAAGTACCGTCGGTAACGGTACCGATACTTGGCAAAAATGTACCGACAGTTCCGGTATTCGGTACTATTTCAAAAAAAGTAGTTCGGTACTCGGTACCGGTATTTTTTTGTAAAACATGCTGCTGCATATGCAATGTTTGCCGCTAGTATGCCCACGGTAAAGGTTACTCCAGGTCACAACATGTGTGACCTTAATTGTTTACAATTTTACTTAACATTTCTACATTAAAAAATAGCAACAGATGCTACAATTGGTAGTAAGGAATAATTAACGTGTAATTTCGAAAACATACCTCTTAAAATTTTGAAATAATCACGTGAAAAGTACGGAGTACCGGGACCGACTGAAATTTCTCGCAAAAAGTAATTCGGTACATTTTTGAAAAGTACCAACGGTACCGGTACTGAAAAAACACCGCGGTACTGCCCACCTGTGGATACCCTCATAAGTCAAAAGGGTCTCTTCAGAGGTGTAATAGAATGGAATAACAACTTTTTAAATACCATTGCAAGTAATTTAAACGCACAAATATGAATAATAACGCAATAATACTGACTAATTAGTGATTTTTTTTACTAAGGTGACCTTAAACTTTGTCCTAACCAGGATGTAATTTTTCGATTGAATCATGGGTCAAGTCGTGCTCGGCATTCAAAATGACAAGATATTCTTGCTTAAAGCGCTATGACTATGTTATGGTGCCTTTATACTATCTTATATAGGCCTAAGTCAACTCAAGTTTGAAGTAATGAGACGATGAAGGCTGGGGCGACAATTATTTCCAACCAGATTGCCACGAATTAGACTGGCCCATTGCTAACCTGAGAAATGTTCCAGCGGTTTTTGCCCAAGAAGTGCCCTTTGTTTGCAAATAGAATCATTGGTGCGTTTCCATCAACGTATTTCTCGCGATTTGTTGCCAACAGCTGATTCACTTTGCAAATATTTACAGAAAATTTATATCAGCCTGACGCGCCTGTACCCCAAGTAGGGTAACACCCCACCAAAATTAATAAAACAATTAAAGCTGAGCACAGACAGGATCGAGCGTTACGCTATCATCGTCGCGTTAAAGTTGTTAAAAAACTAAAATTTATTTCACTTTTGATCACCGAAGCAGACAACACTAAAATAATTTATGTAAAAGCGAGGAAGTCAGCGAAATTATGAAACAACAGAGTCGACATAAGGCCGTGCTGGAAAGAAACATTGATTTAGATTAGAATCTTTATACATGACGTCACAACAGGATTGCTCTCTTCTCGGTCAAGTGTTGATGGAAATGTCAGCAATCAGAGATGAGGATCGTGATAGCGGAAATATTTCACCAGGAGGACTCATCGCTTCCTTCCTTCGACGGATTCGTTTTGCTGGACAAGTGACGTCACAATAAATGATTTATAAGATGGCAGAGTTTTATCTCCTCTTCATTTAACTCACCGACTGCCCGTTGAATCCAACGACAACTGCTCATCCGAGAGCTCGAAGACATCTCTCTCCTCCTTCACTGATGAGATCAACTCTTCGATTTCGTCTTCCTTCGATAGATCTTCCACTCGAGGAATGTCACCGTCATCAGAATCAAGCTTAGGCTGATGATTTTTTCCCCATCGGAGGGCAGCGGAGATATCATCATCAGAAAAAGTCATATCATCAAACTGCAATAAACCAAAGTTTAAGGGACTATTTCATCGATGAGCTAAAGATAGGAGACAGTGACCAACATTTTTGTGCTCAACTTCTACAGCTTTCTTCTCGCTCTCCGTGAAGTTGGAGGAGTAAGAAAGCTCTTCACTGGTCTTCTTCAGGCTGGAAGCAACGAATATCAGCTTTATATCAACTAAGCACACAGAATAGTAAGTTGACGTTCATAACAGCTCTACCTCTCTTTCAACGACAGGCTGTCTTCGGACTTGAGCTCGGGTTTGTTGGTCACGGATAATTCTTTGTTGCTGAGATCGCTCTGTGATGGTGAAATCTCATCAGAAATTGATGAAATATCTCTGACCAATTCCTTCACCTCATCTGGTGCATCCTTTTGTTCCGAGGAAGATGCAAACGAACCACCTGGTGAATGTATTTTATGTTCTAATGTTTCCTCAAAATTCAAGGTTCCTCCATCTTTCTGATGTAGTCCTGCATCGTCCAATTTACTTCCAACATCCTCGTCCTTCTTGGAGAGAGTCTCAGTGAGGTTTTGCTGCTCATCAACTGGAGGAAGTCGTGTCCGGATTGGGGGAAGGACTTGAGCGGGATTAGTTCTACGAGCCGTGTCAAGTTTAGGAGAATCGGAGCTTTCTTCCGATGATGACTTTCCATCTGTTGCAACATCTCCGATCGCCAGCTTCAACGACGGTGGTGAAGCAATCCCATCTTGTTGTAGATCTAGAAGGGAATTACATCATTAATAGGAACTTGATTAAGATAATTCATGTGTACTCACTCTCATCACCATCTCTCTTTCCAGGCTTATCTTCCATATCGGGATGCGAAATCATCAAAGTTGAATTGGGATGAATTGTGGTGGCAGAAACTTCTGGTTGTCTTTGAAAATCTACAACAAACACATTGAAGATGAGAAAGCTTTAAGGTTTGAGGAAAGCATCAAAGACTGGAGCAATTAGATCACCATCATGGAAGTGAATTTCCTTAACTTAAGTGTAAAAAATTAAAGATTTCTACAATTAATCATGGAACCTGGGTACTGGGTTTGTTGGGTCAAAAGCTCTTCTGCTTCATGGCTGGGTCTGTCCATCAATAAACTTCCATCGTCTCTATCCGAGCTTCTTGATCCCTCTGCCGATGAAGTTCTTGCAATCTTCCTCATAATCCCTGCGACAGAAAGGATCAAGTTTATAGGTAGATCTTTCGCCAACTATGGATTGATTTGAAATGAAGAGGAACCTTTATTTGGTGACTTCATCTGCAATGATCTTGCTTGAGGAATGGGTGTCTCCTTCATCCTTGAAGCTAAATTTTGACAATTTTTAGAACTATTTTGCTGAAATTAACAATTCACATCACGACTGAAAATCTGACCAAACATCTGTACCTGTTAGCCAATTAGCTTTAGCCGTGTGCTTGCAGCTACACGTGCCGAATGCAAACTATTTATTGGTGCTGGCTGCTAATTGCTAGCAACTGCCAACTGGACTTAATCTTTTTCACGAAAACTAGAGTTCAGACAGCATTGCCTTTATGAATAAAACAAGTCTTGCCAGAGTTCAACTGATGCTCCACGGATATAAAACTGATTAAGCATATTCATGAGTCATAATGAGATTCAGAGTATGGCTTTGTTGACTAGTGCATGTTCATCCTTACCAACCAAAATTTTAATCAGTAAATGATTTTGCTGACAAGACAAATTGAACACCATTATATTTCCTTTTTCATCTGGTGCTTAAAATTTCAAAAATTACTTACTTCGTAATTTACTCTGGTTTTGCATAGTGTCACGGTAATTCCTGTGCAAGTATCGTTGATATTGTTCGTCCAAATTGCTTGTTTCTGCTTCAAGATCTTTCAGTCTGAGAAGTAAATACGTCATCAAATGCAGTATTATGACATCATTATGACCTTACAATAACAACAAAGTAAGCTGAGTATTAAAGAAACAAAGCTTGTATAGTGGTATAAGTTTAAGGAGACAGATGGTGAAATATTTGACCACCAGGTGGGGTTGTTAAGGCATATGACATCTGCACTTTTCCACCTTTGCCTGACGTCCATTCTGACTCCAGCCGATGCCACGGACGTGTCCAAGAATGGAGGATCTTTATTCGATGCGGATAATCCTGGATGCAGCAGGATGGAGCTGGTTTGGATCGCTTCATATTCACGTATTGGCTCGACAGCTCCTCTGTGTGGTGGTGCAGGTTTCGTGGGCAATGGAAGGAAATCTCTCGGTTGGTCCCGAGGTCGCTCCGATGATTGTTGGCTCAAGTAGACTAAAGCTACCAAAATAATTCATGGAAATATTTTCATCTCACCACCACCAGCTATATGGACAAACATAAACAAGCAGATTTGCAAAAAGTGCAGCATGGAATAAGGTCAAATACTTTAAGAATGGAATCAAACCTGCAGATAATTGGTCATTCCAGGCAGAAATAGGACTAACAAATCGGAAAAACGATTCTCAAGTTAATGTAAATCTTTGTTTGGTTCACTTTAGAAAATATTGGTACAATAACATCAATTTCCTCACTGGTTTTAATTTAAAGTTAAGCTCTGCAGTTGTCTCTATTTCATGACATGCAAGAGTATGACAAACTGGCCTCCAATCCAGAACATATATCCTATAACCAAGCTTGCAAAGTAAGCCAGACTGGAAAGTAAATTATATGACGCAGCAAATTTATCTGGTGCAGAATTGCTACGGTGCCGAATATTCTATACAAATTATACAGAAATAATATGTGTGCACGATGCAACTTTTGACGGTAGATTTATTGGGGTATTTATCCGGCACACTGAAAACAAACTTTCCGATAGAGAAAGTAAGTTATGCACGAAGATGCAAAAAATTACAAAAACCTTTGTTGCTGTCATCGAGAGCTTTCTTCATTTCTTTCAATGCTTCCCCTAGCTGGCGCTGATGAACATCCTGTTCTGCCCTGGCCTTTCTCAAATCTTCAATCTCAGTCCGCTGTAATAAATATATCCATTCACAGTCAAAACAATTTGAGTGAAAAGACTTGTTCAATCTCGAGGGGGTAGTGGAAGCATCCACAACGACTGCTCTCACCCATCGCTCAACTTCTGATGCTTTCTCAGCTTCCACTCCTCGTCTTTTCAAATCTTCTACTTCCCTGAATTATCAGAAAATATAGTTGGAACAACACTTTCATTAAATATAACATTACATGCACATGACAATAACATGATTATTACCTAACAAGGCTTTTTAGTTGAGTTCGTAGAACCACCTTCTCTGATTCTTCATCTTCTTTTAACTTAAGTTGAGAAAGTTCAGTCCGTTAAACAAAAGAAACTCTTTAGTCAAAACAAAATTTCTACGTTCAGCGATACCTGGAGCTGGAAATTTTACCTTTAACCTCGCAACTTCTGCTCGAAGTTGATCCGACTCCTTTATCTTCTCTTCCATCTGAAGAAGAATTCTCTTAACCTCGTCTGATTCTAAAAATACTAAACCTGCATGAAGTGTCAAGCAGATATGAGATGTATCACATAGATAGGTTGCTGCATGCAGTGTGTGCTCTGCCCACCTTCTGTCTTCTTGCAACCTTGAGGAACAGAACTTTGTTTAGGTTCCTGTCTGAGGGTTGGTGGTTTGGGGTGGATTTGATCTCTCATCGATTCAACTTCTCGTAACTTTGTTTCTTCCTGAAAACAGTTTGTATAAAAATATTGTATAAATCAATTGTATAAATCAAATATTGCATAAATCATTGGAAGTTCCTAACACTTGGTAGGATAATTCCTACCATACTGTTAATGAAGCGTTCACGCTGATGCAGAATGTCTTCACGTGCTCGAATCTGGTCTAGTTCCCGTAGCAACGATTGTCTCTGGTCGTGCATTTCTTTCTCCATCAGCTACAATAATCAAAGGAGGCGATTGTTTAATTGTTAGCACACCATCAGCCCGTTTATTAAAAATAGGCGGTTTTGTTAGCAGAAAAGATAAATGAAATGAATATCTTTGGTGAAGGTTTGAATCGTGAATAGATTTAATTCAATAAAAGATTTGGTTTAATATAATCTTGACAACTCTCAAGTCAGTTGAACAAAGAAATGAGTAAATAGATTTGCACAATTTTTCCTCGTAAATTAGAGGTCACAGAACTTCAACCAACTTCTCTCTGGTTGTTCATTCTCTCCACGGCCGAGCGCTCTCGGCTGAGAAGTGCGTTCCGCTTGACTTGATAATCTCCCTCAAGCTCTTTACATCTCGCATCGATCTGCACACGAATGTGATTTAATAGATGAAGGGAAGAACCAAGATCAAATCACGATCACCAACCGCATCTTTCATCTTCTTCGACTCTTCCAATCTCATCTTGCTAAGCTCCACGTCCTTCCACTGCTCAAACGAGCTCCTATATCTCCTTTCGGCACATTCCTCAGCCTTGCGAACCGCCACTGTGTAGGAACTTATCGTGGAGGCAGGATTATGAGGTTGGGGGCGGGAGGAAAGCTTCAATTCTTCATCAATTGCTCGCAGTTTCTCTCCTGGAGCAGAACATGATAATGAGGAGAACCGTTTCAAATCAAGAAATTGCAGAAATTTTCCTACCAAGAGTTTTAGGTGGAGATTTCTCAACTTCAGCTGCAAATTTTTTTTCTTTCTCATCAACAAACTTCCCAGCAGCCAACATAGAGATCTTCTCCATGATGCTCCAGAGGAGTGGAAGATGATCTTTTGATCTGTTTGGTGTCGAAGAGCACTGAGGAAAGTCCTCTGATGCTGAACTCTCAGGAGTCTCCATCGTAACATCTACATCAGTAGATTGGAGTCCAAGTCTTTCCAGGAGTTCATTTGTGAGTTCTTGCTGGGGGAAAAATCGGGACATTAGGATGGCGAGAGATGAAACTAAACCTCAAATCAAACCTTGTAAAACGACACTGAGGCTTCATCTTTGAACAACGACAATGCATAATGATATCTGCTCTGCTTAAGATGATGGAAGACAAGGTTGTCCATGACTTGTTGTGTCCACATTTTTGCTTCAAAAACAATTTCTTTTTACAATTTGGTCTTGTGAGCACAAGGCAGTAGGACAATCATACTGCACTTGTTGGTGGGTAGCGCTAAATTACAAGTTCGACAAAACAGGCGACAAAAACCGAACTCTTTGGAGAAGAATACACCCAACATGTGTCTGTTAACCATTTTTTTTACTGCTTCTATTACACCGAGCTTCACCGAGAATTCTTTTCAAAAGTTTGATTTATTGTTTAATGCTATGAGATAGTTTTGCTGCAAAGCAACAAAAGCGAATATTTTATAATTATCTATTGTTTAACCTTAAAGTGAAGGACAAATCCAAAAACAAGTTGGCCTTAAATCAAAGAGTAGTTGCCACTTGCCAGTAAATATACTGGTGAAATTGTGGTACTATGAAGTTTGGAATATTATGCCATTGAGATTAAGAAAGTGACTCTGCTTTTTTGCTCATAATACAACAACAAAAACTGAATTTAAAAAGTAAACACAACAATAAATACCAAAATATCGGCATGAATGCAACACAGGCAAGAAAGAATTTCTGCAACTTTGACGCGACTTACGTGTTGGTTGTTTTATGGTCGCAGCAATAAGGTCCGACGGTTGGCCAGACCCAGGAAGAAGGGGTTTCCTCTTCCCACTGCTTCGAAGCTCATTGATCATGCTTTGCCTGAGTTGACCCTGAGTGAAAAGTTACAACATTGTGGAAAATCTATTCTAGAACACCCATCATCTTTTTCATGTTTTCAACTCAGAAAATTCTGCATAAATTGCAGTTCATTTTTTGTGCTCACTCAACTCAACTTTGGTTAAACTCTTTATGTTGCCAACATACCCAAACGTGAGTAGTCTATTGTTGTGCTGGAAAAACTAAACTTATCAAAATCAGCAATATGTGTGGAAAGAAATTTAAGATAGCGATTGTTTTTTCTTCACAGTGAAATGATAAAGTGCAATAGTAGACTCTCGGTGGCAGCAGAGCAATGTTAGGGTGCTGACACGAAATACATTGACATACTAAAGAATAAGCCCAAGATGGAAAATTAATCATTATTTGAGAATAAATCCTCTATGTAACATCGATCGTAAGTCTACATCGCAACGTAGGGTAAAGTTTAAAATCCTTGGAAGTCTTTAAACTTTCCAATTTATGTTAAATTTTTAAGATACTTGATAAGAATATTACAAAAAAACTTAGAAAGTGATTAAAATAAATCATTTCAATTTCTAAAGCTGGTGAATAAAAAAAAGAAAAAGTAATCAGAATACTTTCATTGAGTTTCATTAAGATTTCGATGGGTGGCTGTGTTTGTGGTGCTATAGGTTGTAATGTTTTGTGGCTTCTGCTGTTTTTATGAAAATTTTAATCAAAATATTTGGATCGTAATCAAGCCAAAAGCGCTCCTTGAAAATTAAAAAATGCAACTCACCTGCAGTTGTCTTAGGAGACCAGTCGAGCGCATTGACTGATAAAGTCGCCTTTTTAAATCCTCCGCAGTCATTCCAGCATCGGAGTCGTTCATAACGATTAGTCTGAGGCTGACACAAAAATTAAGTAAACTTCTACAACAAAAATATACTTTGACATTGAATCTGTCATTTAACATTTTGTATTTATAAATATCTTTCATTGACTTCTATTATTGATATTTCTTGCAAGTTGACAACAATTTTGTTAATCACTGTCAAACCTGCTTTACTTCCCTCAATGATTTATCTGATCAACCGCACGAAAAATTGTAATTGTTGAATACATAAAATAGAAAGCGCCTAACATAACCACTGTGGTACATAAAACCCGGTCGTGCTTCAGATCGGAAAATAAGCTGTTTTTGGGTGAGAAATCCTGCGCGCAACAAGATGAAACAATAGCCATTATATATTAAACTAATTCTAAGCCCCACACATCCATCTTGGACAAAAACCACGATGCCCAGCAGAATTTAGCTTTGGCTACGAGGCTCGATGCATCCTAGAATTTTTCTTTACAACGCAGATCAATTCTGTTCGGTTTAATTTCACTTAAATTTCGTGAACAACAACAGAAAATTTTATTTTCACACTTACCGATAAAAATGATTTAAGTAGCAAAAAAGTAAGTTGAAAACTTAGGCTAAACATCTTACCGTGGAAACTTGAGAGTTTTTAATAAAAGCTTCTTCTTTTAAACAAAACAAATAAAAAAGTATATATTTTTTTAATAAATGTATTACTTTCTTTAATCTAAAACAATTTATATTAAAATGTAAAATTTAAGTTACTACTTATTGTGAATCAATGTGTTAATATTATCATTTCCATTCATGCTAAAACATCAGCTGTTTTAATAAAACATAGAAATTTAACAAGGCTTAGGAAAGCTAGTTAGCTAAGCCGTAAAAAGTTTTATTATAAAAGAGGTTTTTTAGAAGTTATACTTTTTTCCGTTTATTTAAAATAGTTTTTGCTTTTAAATTTTGGGTTTAAAGGCTGTGATATAGGCCTAGTTGTTACCAGCAAATTAATTCCATCAGTATTTTCATTGTTTCTCAATTTTGTGCTTGTGCACTATGTGCTCATTCTATGCTAGGTCCTATATGCGCATTTTACGTTATTATTACCACTTACTTATTGCCTGGAATGAGCCATACTTCATTATACTTGCGTGTGGTTTGTTTTCAATTTAATTTTCCCTTTTTGCACTTTTTGTCATGGTGATATAAAACACTTATATTTGCAAGCTGTGGTCGCATTGCTCCGTATTTTCAATTTTTAACTGAAGTAGTTTACTTATTCGCAAATCTAGTGGTTAGTCACTTTAAAAGCACATAGTGCAGAAGCACGAAATAGAGGAACTGGTTTTACCCTTGATTATGCACGTAGTGGTGATCGATGCATGCAACGCAAAGCAGTCGCATAGAAACACAGTTTGCGCCACAACACACATTCATGCACAGTGAAGACGCTGTTTCCGTTCTCATACAGTCTAAAATTCAAGGGCGCAGAAAAATAGATAGCTCGGATTTCATCTTGAAGAAATTTTTTGTGGAAGTGGAAAAGAAATATAAGCAATCTATATACGGTCATATGCGAGGCAAAGACTTGACTTAAATAATTATTTATAATTATATTATATTATTATATTAACTATTTAGAATATTAATGTTATATTGCGCTGTAGAATTCGTTTATTTGCGTGTAGCTGACCAGTTTGCCTGCTGCAAAGTTTTTCCCAGATCGAGGTAAACTTAAAAAATGAATATTTGCTACTTGCAGCTCCAAGTGGTTCAGATTTAAATTTTTTATAACACTGTTACATAATTTTTCACTTAACTTATTTCACCTTATGTGTTTACGTTACTCACAATAGAATATTTTTTGCGTTGCGTTTATTGTCTCGGTTTCTGACCATTATCACCTTTAGTTTCATAGAGAACGTTTTCACTGCACTTAAACAGGTAATTTCGTTTGGCATCACTTTATTTGTGTCGTATTGTTTTATCAAAGTATTTATTTATCGGTCCAAGTTTTATTTGTGTTATGTTATTTTGGGTTCCATAATGATTGCACCCACGTATAATTGCATCCACGCGGAATTGCACCATACGTAACTACACTCAAACGGGATTGCACCCACACGGAATTGCACCCACATGGAATTCACCCACATGAACGTTTCAAAAGTGTACACTGTAAACTACCAGCCAACTACTATTGTAGAAATAAATGTTAGAATTCATTTCATAATTTGCGCTTCGCAACTTTTGAACGGGTGACGGGGTGGTCAAACGTGTGCAAAGTGCAATAAAGGAAAATTAAATTGAAAACAAACCACACAAGTATAATGAAATGTGGCTCAAACCAGGCAATAAGTGAATGGTAAAAATAACGTAAAATGCGCATAAAGCACCTAGCGTAGAATGAGCGCATAGTCACATAGTGCACAAGATCAAAATCGAGAAACCCACAATGGACCAGTGTCATTGTAAACCGGGGTCGTAACAAACTACCTGCCTAGCGCTATATTACTAAGATACCTAGCGTTGTCGGTGGCATGTAACGGTGTCGATGTCATGTAGCGGTGCAGGTGACAAATGCAATTTTGTGGGTTATCAACTGACAAGTTAATGGTTATATAGTTATATATAGTAATAGACTATGAAGTAATGTACACAGGCCAAGTGGCATATGGGTAATAGCGGGCTAGCCAGACTGTAAACCAAAAGTGCAGGCTTTAAGCTGTGGCTATGTTGTAGTGGATCTGGATGTAAATATAAACCTAGTTGTTGTCTGATGAAATGGCGAGATGGACGGTAAAACTTATGCATGTAATTGCGCACTTCCCTGACAGGCTATTTATAAGTGATAGTTATTATGAGTCCATCGCTATAGCCTAGTTACCGGATGTCTGGCTGAGCAGTATAGGCTACAATCATTGAACATACGTTAGCCTATAGACCTGAAGTGGTTGTTGGGTTACAAATAGTTTCTTTATTAAATTAAGCTGCTATAGAAGATCTTAACTCTACAGTCCTTGCGTGCTGTTAAAATACTGTAATATTGTTGCTGTCAGTTGGCTACAGATTGCAACGAATTTGCACACAAGTGAAGGCGTTTATTTGAAATTCTGTACACGTTTTAACATAAGATGAATAGGCGAGTCGCGAGATAAATTGCCTGAAAAACTGAAAACTGCTGTTTTACAAGTTTTCTAAGAATCGTTTTCACCACATCTGATTGATACTTGTTCTGGTTATTCGGTCAGCTATCTCTTTCCGCTCGCTGATAAAAGCGCAAGCTTTTATAATGTGAAGGTAAGCAGTTTAAATGTGTGACATGATAGACAGCAGATGATTATGCCAGGTGTAGCCTATCAAAACAAAACAATGATAACCGAATGGGAGTTACAAATAGCTAAATAACTTAAACAATAAGACATACGACAAAAAGTTCGACTGAAATAAAAAAGAGTAGACCTTTCCAACAAAGATTTCTTGTCACAATATATGTAGGAAAACAACATAGGAAATCACGAAGAAGAGTTTTTACACAAAATAGTTCAAAGCAAGTTGTCAAATGTCAATCATCAGTTCAAGCTTTTATTGAAAAAACGTATTCCTAAATGATAATCACGAGTTAGAAAAAAAATTGCATGAAATGGTGTAATGTTTTTGGAAAATGCCACTTAAGTTGCTGCAGACCCAAAGACTTAAGATTTTATTCTTGCTGTCGTATTAAAGCTTTATTTTTTTCTTTTTACCAATGTATGATGCGTATAACCTATAAGCACTAGTGCTACATGTTGTAGCTATTTCTTAGGTATGGTAAACAAAGTGATGGCGAAAACGTTTGTGTTATACTACTTTGCCTTAAGTTAAAAGTACCCTGCTAATATTGTAATATTTGCTCAACACTAACCTGCGAAAGTACGGAGTCAACACTAACCTGCGAAAGTAGGCCTACGGAGTCAACACTAATCTGTGGAAACAAGGAATCAATAGAACTAACGTGATGAAGTGATGAAGTAAATCGAAAATAAGGAAGTGTAGCCTATTTTATTATTTTTATTTGATACTGTGGAATAGAATGCCATCTATGTGTAAGATTTCTTTGTGATTTCCCGGTTTTTCGTGCTTGGGTAATATTTATCATATAGCGATCCACGTTTAGAACAAAACACATAGGCTTAGTTGAGTACCAAATAAGTTCGGTTGGATTTTATTTAGCCTACATTGTCATACCATACCAATTTGATTTAAGTTCGAAGTAGTTAAACGGTTCACCCAGACTAGCCCGAGAAGGCTCGGGTTGTCTTATTGAATTCACGCAGCCGTAGTTCAGCCTTGATCTCGACTGAGTTAGATGTTTCAAGCCACAAGCATGCACCGTTCAATTATGACGTAATCGCTGAAAAAAGGCATTACGAAACGGACATCTGAAATTAGGAGAACTATTATAGTCAGGCATTTCCATTAAGTAGGCTACCCAAAAGACAGTTATTATTCGCTGGTCACATAATTTACAATAGATAATGGACAGCTATAACTTATAAATAGGGTCAAAATATATGAACTTTCAAGGCCCTGCGAAACAACCAATGTATAGACAAAAGGTTTTAGCCAACTTACTTTGCTACATAATAATAAGCAGGGGCGCCGGAATTGTTTTTTAGTTGAGGGGCAAAATTCTAAAAAAAGATATTTTACACATGTTGTTATGGTTGCAAATTGCGCCGTCTCGGATTAATGCAGTTCTGGTATAAAGATACATTATTGGTAAAAGATATATTGGGTTTTCTTGATAAGGCATTATTGCGTCATAACATACGCATATATAACGAAAGATATCCTAAAAATAATTACTTTTTATGGGCAAAAAACCTGCACGTTAGCAGAAATTTCACAAGAAGTATGAACCTTTAAATATATCAAACAAGTCAACAAATGGTATGCATAGGCTATATGTCAACAAAACTGTTAGGTATATGAGCACATACCACTTGGTATCTTTAAGACATGCCACTGGAAACGCTAGATATTTGTGACACATGTCACCGGTAACCCTAAGAACATGGTAGCCTACAGTGCAGTTAGTCGGTTACCACTGCTGTTGGTAATCCTGGAAAAATCATAGTAAACAAAAAGGTTTTCTAGGACAATTTTCATCTTTTGTCGTAAGAACAGTGCTTGCAGTCGCGACGTTATATTGGCAAATACTTGATTGATATGTGACAGCTAACCTAACTAAAAAAAAACAGAATAGTGTCAAAAGAGCAGTAAAAAACGTATTTATTAAATATTTCAGATGGTTCTGCTGAGAGATCTCGTAAGATGTGTAAATTTTTTTTGCAAAGTTTTTAAGACGATTTCTTTCTATTTACCATGGTGAGCTTAAAATCGATTTTTGTTGGCCGAAAAGTTTGCAATTTAAAAAAACGTTGACAGGTACAAAAACAAAAATTACCCGAAAAAGCTACTATAACAAAGACATATTTATTGATTTAGTTACTTCAAATTGCTTTCCCGAGCGATCTTGTAAGATGTGTGAAGTGTGAAGTTTTAATTGCTAACTCTTAAATAACATTCCTTTTTCTTTACAATGATGTTTATAAAAGCTGGGTGATGGATAACGGCCATGCTTTAATTCAAAATACATCAACACTACTCCCACTAAGAGCGCTACTACATTGCCACTCTTAATTCCTTCAATTTTGTAACAAACTTTTTAAATCTGCTTGAAATAGAATGTTGCAACGTGACTTTTTTAACGTTTTAGGTTAGGCGACGTTTACTACTTTTTTAGCATTTTTAGTTACAAAATAGATTTTATTGCATTGCATTTTCAACAATCTTTACAATAGTCGTTACGTTGTAATAGGAAGTGAGTGGCCCAACCATTCAACTAATGATTTGCTTTATTATACCGTCCATGGTCCTCAGTGAAAGCAATTTGGCTACCCCTGCTTTAAATTATGAAAAAACTACGTGATGATTTCGTGTACGGGTATTTCCCTAGTAAAGGGATGGTGCGGCCAGAGGCCAGAAGGACATCTATCGGTGATAGGCTACCACTTTTGATGTTATAACATCAGATTTGATGTTTTGAGAATTTGTTTTCATGTTTGACGTTTTAGACCTCAAATTTGATGTTGAATTGTAATTTGGTGTTTTTTATAGGTATATACTTGCCACCATACAATTTTTTACAAGTTACGATTAGTTAAAACACGCTCAGTTTCGACCTAGGCTAGGCCTATAAATAATCAACTACTGAATTAGCAAGGCTCAAGCCAGACATGTTTTTGGCAGCTTACATTTTACCAGCTTCCGGTTTCCGAGTTTGGAAAAGGTTACTTCGGTAAACAACTGGCCCGGTTATGCACTTGGTGTTTACTTACTTAGGTAAACGGCGACCGGTGAAGTTGACACTTATTTTACCAGCCTGCCGGCCGCCGTTTGCCGGAGTAGGAAAATACGGTAAACGGCAATTGCGCTAGTCTAGGGGTGGGCAACATACGGCCCGCGGGCCGGGTCCGGGATTTTGAACGGCCTGCAGACAGTTACAGTCTTACATGATGAGTTACAGTTAGTTACAGTCTTACATGATAATGTGGCCCGCAGCCACGATACACGATTAATGTCTGTCGGCCACGATACACGATTAATGTATCGATTCAGGAATTCGGCCCACCAAGTACTTCATTTTCTCATATCAGGCCCGCCGACCGAAGAAGTTGCCCGCCCCTGCGCTAGTCAGTAAATGAAAATGTACGCTAATTTCAACTTATAACAACGTACTAATTTTACCAGGGGCCAATTTAACCTAAAACTAATCCCTTCTGATCCAAAATCTCCCTACTCTATAAGTAAATTACTAAGCTAGACTGCGAATTAAAATAATGCTATTTTTCAATTTAAAACCATCTCTTTTTCTAAAGTGTAAATTAATTAAAACTAATCCTTTCCGACCCAAACTCTCCCCTGTCATGACTAAATTAAATCAAAAATAAAGTTTAACATAAACGGAAGTCAAACATTAGCAAGATTCAAACCCGATACCGCCTGCATACGAGCCCCAACGTTAAACACTATGCCTTATTTTCCATTGGTCTAAAATGAGATTGATAAACCGATCAGCGAAAACCTGCTGCTCACTGTATTGTGATTCAGCAACTTCTGTTAATAGACGCCAGTACAATAGTCACTTTGTATATTTTTTGAGGCAAACATGTTAGTTAGTCCAAGCAATTGTCCAAAATTAGGCATGTTGTTAAAAGCAGAACTTTGCACTTAAAGGTTTTTGTCTTAGAATTAAAGAAAGCTTAGGAAGGCAAGTTCATCATTTCGTAGTGAAAAATGAGGCAGAGGTTCATCAGCATGCACGCCAAATTTTTTTATCTTCTTGCCGATTTATAATAACAACCAAAAAAACTGGTTGTTAGAACGCCAATTTATAATAAACAAACAAAGAATTGACGATTTGGTGCACATTGTTACGCCAAAGTTTGTGTCTTTGCATGCACAATTTCTGATCGAAAACTAATGTACTTTCTGGTCTAGTCGTTAACTTTTTTGTATAGAGCTGTTTTTAATTATCTGTCTCCACTACATACTTTTTTAATAATTACCTTCTGTCGGCCATTGTTAGTAGCCTAATTGATTACAGTTACCATTGTTATCAACAAACTCGTGCAATTATTTGTTGATAACAATGACGGATTCGCTTAGATACGGTTGTTTGTAACCTGTTAGTGCGAACACTTTTTCATATGTGCAATAGTGGTTGGTACTATATACCCTAAAAAGTTTGCGATATTTGACTGATTTATACACAGTCTCAGTAGACGGTAGTCAGTTTGGACAAACTGACAAATAACTGCACATCATAGTTCTGTAGTTGGGGTAGCCCTGTACTGTAGACCTACACCGTATATAACACGCATAAAGTATATGCGGCATCTATAATTTCACCGGATGCCCATTTCTGGTTTAGAAAATGAAGTGACTATTTCACCGGCATCCGTTTACCGAAGTTGCTGAATCATAATACGATGGCCGTTAGATTTTTGCTGATGGGTCTATCACTCTCATTTTAGACAGAGAGAAGAAAGCATTGCGATGGCGTAGTGGTTAACGGGTATTAGTTTAAATTAATTTAGACATTAAAAAATATGTGATTTTAAGTTGAAATTTCGATTTGCAGCCCAAAGTAGCTTAATAACTTAACCATGAGAAGTGAGAGTTTGAGTCAGAGGGGGTTCAAAGCACTGTAAAAAAAGAACTAGGCAACATATTGTCAAAAATTTTTTATCGCACAAAGGAATTCATATGCAACTCACCTGAGTGAAATCTTCACAATCCAACGTCCAGAACATTTGTAATTTAAAAAAGAATCAAAGTGGGTCAACTGTTTCCATTGTTAAGTATAAGCAATCGAAAAAATCTTGCCACCCAAAAAAAATGGTGGCGGTGATTCAGAAAGCGTCTATTAGCTTTAGGTTAATAATACAGTTTGAAAAAATTAATACGTTGTTTTAAGTTGAAAATTTACGTACATTTCAGTTCACTAACTACCGTAATTGCCGTTTACCGCATTCATATTTTACTACTTCGGTTAACGGCAGCCAGTTAAATAAATGTCTACTTCACTGGCCACCTTTTACCGAAGTAAGTAAATAGCCGGTTACACAGTTGGTATTTTCCTACTTTTTTTATTTTCTTACTTCAGTAACCGGCGCCCAGTGAAGTAGGCACTTATTTTATCGACCACCGTTTAATAGAAAAATACGGTATACGGTTACTAGTTTAGTCTGAGAATTCAAAAGTATGCTATTTTTCAACTAGGTCAAAATTTATTTAATATTAATCCCCTCTGACCCAAACCCTCACCTCACATGGCTACAAATTACCTTTGAAATAAATTTGAACAAAAAAATTGTGTAGGATTGGCAGGACTCAAACCCAAAATTTGCAGTATAGGGACCCAATTGCAATCCACTATGCCACCAGATTTCTTTTTCCCCTCATTCAGAATGAGAGTAATAAATCTACCAGGAGAAATCAGCCGTTCATGCTATTGTAATTTTGCAACTTCGGTGATAGTGAAACAGTGACTTTTTAAAATTGTAAAAGGACCCTATTCCCTAACCATGCTGGCACTGCCATAGTTTACTGCTGAATTGTAGAAAGGAAAAATAATACTAGAGCTACTGAGCTAAGCCTACAGCACTCGAGTTCTAGATTTTTTTTTTTAAAGTCATTCTTTATGCTGGTTTAACATTTTTATTCATTCTATTTATTTTTCGCCTTAAATAGGGGTCACAGTGGGAAGTGTGGCACTTACATGCTTGAAATTTATCAATGTGCTCGCTGAACGTTCATGTTCACACCAATTTATCATAAACAAACAAAGAAAACTGGTTGTTTGAACTCGATTTTATAAGAAATTGAGGTGTCAATGCATGCCATAACGCCAAAATTTGCACCTTTTCACACTCGATTTCTCGTAAACTGCCGTACTTTCCAGTCTGGATTATGGCGAGAAAAAATGTGCTGACACAGGTGATCACAAGCAAATTACCAACGATGATAATTTCTACAAATAAAACAGGCAAATGTGGCTTCAAGGGTGTGTCTCAAAGTCGTGCATTGCAATAGTACAGTAGGCTATAATGTGAAAGAAGATGACTTAGAATCAGCACGGCTACTTAACCCAATTACAAAACAATACATTTTTTGCACATATTTAATTAAAACCCAAGTTAAACAACTAGTATTTCAAAATTGTAACATTTTCTGTCATGAAGTAAGGCTACCCTTCATGATTTTTTTTAATTAATAGTAAACAAAAAAACAGCTGATTTTTAAACTTTGAGCATAATGATATAAAGTATGTGATTTAAAACCCTTTTTATAGTTTTCCGAATAGATATTTTGATTTTTTTATTGGAAACACCATTTTACTTTTTGGTTCTTTAATCCTGCTAGGATTCTGCCAGAATGACATGTAATAATTTGTAGCTTGTAATAATTACTTTTAGCTTTACAATTATATAAGGCAGTATCAATACTGTAAGTAACAGTTAATCAGGAATTTCACAAAATGCCAGTTTTTTTCTTGAAATGGCATATATATGTACTGGTGATATTTTCGAAATTCTCTAAACTCGAATTTGATCTGACATATTAGATTTGTGAATCACAGGAATCTTTTTGTACGGATTATTTTACGTGATTGACACACTTGGTGCACATTGTTTTTTTTTCATTTAATTTGTACATTATTCCTGCTTGTACCTACTCGAGATGGTAGAAAAAACATTTGAATCTCAGACATTACCATAGCCTGTCACTAGCTGCTCATAGTGACCTTGCAAAACTCTTTGTATAAAAATAATGTATGATTAGCAATAGATCACATTCAAATAATGGCACTATCCTATCTTCTTATTGGGCATTTTTTTTGATAGCATATTCTTTCACTTATATTTTGATTTATCTTTGAATTGCATGTATTTTAAGCATCTAAAAATTTTAAAGGTGAGTAAGGCTTATTTTAAACAATGAAATAAAAATTTCATAAAAATGTTTTCCGATTTTAATTTTACTGTGCATGTAATTTGATACCATATATGTGAGGTCATATATGCTTGAGTTGCTGATGTAACCTCACAGCATATACATTTAACAAAATGCTTATCTCGTGAACACAGTGAGGTCATATCAGCAACTCAAGTACGACAAGTTAAAGTTCTGTATCCTGTAAAGTTTAAGTTTATGCATTGATAAATGATTAAGTGCTAACTTGCTTACATTCTTTTTTATTTTTATGGTATTACTAATATTGTTTGTAGAAAAACTTCATTTTTGATGCTGGTTAAAACTTAGATGTTGTTTATTGTTTGACTGGTGTCTAGTGATCATTTGCCACATTGCAAATATTTTACAACATGGATATAAATAATGAGGTGAAAAAGCTTTTGACAGATAATTTTGGTTTTGTATATAGTTATTTATATGTTTGTGTAAAAACATTGTCAGTATAAACGTAAATACCTTTTACACGGTTTCCTAACATTGTGCAGGGGCTATTTGGCACAAATTTGCTGGTAATTCGCTAAGTTTTATGTCTATTTCTTCAGATGATTTTAATGAGGAAAGATATCAAGAAGGCCAAAGCACAAGTTATAGCAAGACTAGTTCGGCATATGCAAAGCTTAAGATCCAAAAAGTACACAACCTTGCCTATGCCTGTGCATGTAATTGTGTGTTTAATGAATGTTTACAATTTTGCTTTTGATTAGTTTTAATTTATGTGATATTTTTTATGATAAATAATTGTTACTTTTAGGGGAAGTGAACAACAGCTACTAAAGAACAGCAGCAGAGCCGAAAGACTTTTTGAAGAGATACAAATACTTAAGGTTTGTCTAAAATATGACAGGCTTTTGAGACATGCACAAACATGTTTTATTTTGTGAATCATATCGAAGCTTGGCAACATTTAAAATCCCCGTATATTGAAAAATTCTCTAACAATTGGCTTGATCTAAGAATATTGGTGTTCCATGACCATATGCCATTGAATGCAAGGTTTGTTATACAATTATTATTATTATTAATATTACATTTTTCTTAATTTTCGTACTCAATGCTGCAGTTGATGAAACTAGATTAACTATTAACCAGTAGATTTTCATGTGTTTGTTAAAGGTTACCAAGCCTGATGACATATTCAAGTTTCTCCTAACTTCAGATGCTTGTATTCAAGATGTTAGCAGAGCAGACATAGCACTTCGGGACCGTGTTTTTATTCGAGTTGGTCTTGTACCATTTATTAAAACAAGGTATGGTGTTAGACCCTTTATTAACGTGTTTCATTCGTGGTAAGTTTGAGTTAATTTGTTTTTGGGTTTGTGTTACTTGGAAGCCAAGAATTACAGAGGACGAGATTAGGTTGACTGAATTCAACCTTCAAAAATTATATGCTGTAAAATCTCATCAAATTGACTTTTTAAAATCTAAATTTCAGGTAACTCAAGCAACTTAACCAATCCCCGCAAATCACGTATTAAGAAGCATATAAATAATTATCGATAACTTGAAGCCTTTTAATTTAAATTTTGGGTTAACTCCCAGGGTTTTGGAGTCCCCAGGGCATAACTAGGAGCTTTTATCTTAAAATTAGTCAAAATTTGAGCAATTATTGGCATTATTATTATTGACCTAAAAACTACAATTATTCGATCCATTGTATTAATTCAGACACAATATTAAATGTGCATTCTGTGAATTAATGTCTCTTGAATTCTGTAAATCTTGGTGAAACAAGTGTAACATGAACAATTAAAGCAACTAAGCTAAGTGAGACAAAAGCAGTTAGACCAGTAAGGTGCCTATAAGGGCCAATGTTTTGATACTTTATAACAGGGGTGGCCAGACCTGCTTCATGCTCGAGCCGCATATAACAAAATCCAGTTTTAAAAGAGCCACAACACAAACACAATAAAAAATACGAATTTATTCACTCACAACGAAGTGTAGCTATTGATTAATATTAGTGCAGCGTGGTGATACTATGAGTCTCCACCTAGGCTGCAAGATGTTTGAAATTAGGCTGATATGAGGTTAAAGCAGTTTGGAGAAGTTCCTTCAAGTGTTGATTTGTCAAAACTGAGCGGTATTTTGACTTTACAAATTTCATCATGGAATAAAATGACTCACAACACATGTTGTGCTGAAAATAGAAATCACCCGGATAGCTGTTTTCTTTAGGTTCGGGTATTTTGTTTCTGGGACTTGTTTCCAGAACTCAACTGTACTCAGAGATTTATGGACCATTTTCAAAGCGAGATCTTCCTGCAGTTCCATTTCCATTTCATTTCGATTTAGAATTTCATTTCCCATTCTGTTTTAAAAGTTCTATTCTCCTCTTCATACTTTCTCTTTTTGCAATTATTCCTCAACGACATTTCTTGGCTAAACTCTTTTTGCAATTGTTAATATAACCGTAACCAAGACTTGAAACTAGGTCAGCCCTGACGTGCAGCTTCAATCTGACAGTTTACTTAACTACAGTGTACAAGTTAGCACACTTCTGTACAATAATGTACTTTTTGGAGTGTAATTTGATTATTGCTAACGATGAGTCCATTGTTACTACGTGTGATAGAACGCATTGTTTCATAATCTGATCAAACAACTCGTCTAGACCAGGAAAATTGCATGTCTAATTCATCAATGCTAATTCATTAAAGAGCCGCATGCAGCTCGATAATAAGTATAATCTAGTAAGCTAGCAAAAGTCATGCTGAAGTTAAACGCCTGGAAGAACTTGATATTATCGGATACCGGTGCTACATTTAATGCAGTTATATTTTCTGGTACTACTTTCTAATTTAATCAAACAAATTTGTAATCGTTTTTGATACAATCGTTTTTCGTTACAATTTTTGAGCTACTAGAGCAAGCTTATGTGATTGCTGAAAATGCATTAATTCTCTCCCACTCACATTTTTCGTAGTTTTTAGTCAGTTGCCACCAATTTTAATAACTTTGTATAAATCGAATTAGCTTTATCAGTCCCTTCAAGTTCAAGCTTTCACTGTTTGTAAAGCTATATGCTGTTATCAAAAAATTATAAGTAAAGATTTTATATGGTAAACATGAGGCCCATGTCCACTATGATAACAAATCATAACTATATGAGCAATAAGATAACAAAAAATCAAAATAAAATAAACAATGAGTGACAATTGCAACTTAGACAAAGGCTGGCTCGGTAACCAAGGATTGAGCGATGAGGAATCAGTGCCAGGTTTAAGTCGTGCAAACACTTTCCTCAGTCTGAACTAAACTTATCTTAATCTTAGTCTTAAGTCTTAATCTAAACTCTCAAGTTTATCTGAAAATTTCATTTGACCTACTTCTATTTTATTAATGGTATTATTCTGGTGTAAATGTTCTTTCTTGTCCCTGCTTTGTGTTAATGGGAAATAAATTTACTTGCAAAACGCTAATTTTTAATGTTGATATGGCAACTAGTGAACACTTTGTTATTGCTTAATGAATGATTTTGTAGACTAGTTTTGAAATAATGAGTGCTGGAGTTGACAAAACAATTCCTGAATTAACCAATATTTAAGGTGAATAAGCTTCAAGCTGGCATTTGCATGTTTTGACATGCAATAACATAACATTTGCCCGGTTCAGTTGAGTTCTTTTGGATTATGAGCTAACAATGTTGAGTTAGTTAGCTTTTACTGTAATGAAATGAATGACTTTTAAGTTCATAACGGCCATAAGGAAAAGGCAGATATTTGGTTGTATGTTGTAAGCTCAAATTTTGCTTTTTTAGTCAGCTTGGTTGCCAGCTTTGCGCTCATTGCACAGAAAAATATCATTATTGCTTGTTTTCAGGTTGTTCTCGATTAGAGAGCAGGTTAGTGATTTCAACAAAACAAGAAGCAAGAATGAAATCATTTCCTCAATAGAAGTGATGAAAAAAATTGCAAAAATGGAATATCATCCAGGTATCTTTATCTCCTTTGAGCTTCTTAGTTATAATTTTCTTGGTACTAGCTTGGGTATTGAAAAGTGTTGCAAACCGCAATGAAAACATTTTTAATTGTTTTGAAAGCACATTAAATTTTTAAAAACAATAGGTTACTGAGTTTGTTAATTAGTTTGTCATTAAATAGGATTTTGTAAAGTTACTAGAGGTTGAAAAATCGAACTTGTACCATTGACTTGCGCTTTAAGTGTGCCACCTAATTCATTAAAGACCTCTGTTGCCATATATAAACATGTCACTAATCGCTTTCTTAATCCCAACACTGGATTAGTCAAAAATTCCATATTAAGAATCATCATCATCATCTTCCATTCGCCTGTTGTTCAGGCCTGGTCTTCATCCCGAAACAAATTCAGGGTCGACCAGTTGTCTGCAGCGACGCCTCCACTTTCCCTTGTAGTTGTGTTCCCTTGTAATCCCATCCGTAGTGTCTTACCACACATCATTCGAATCATCCTCATTTCTGTCGTCTGCATTCGCCTGATATCAGCCTTCTTCATCGCCCAGCATTCAGCTCCATAGCACATCACACTGCTTACACATGCTTACACAGCCTTCCTTTCAGGTTGGTGGAGAGTAGTCTGCCACAGAGTGTACCAGACAATTCCTTAAACTTTTTCCAACTAGCGCGTATTCTTGCCGTCACTGCCGTCAACGAAACTCCTTAAGAATGCTAACTAAAATGTTTTCGAAATATTATTCAATATCAATGCTCAAAACTGAATGAACAAATTGCTCCATATGAACTGCTTGACTGTCAAATAGTTACAATTGCTGTTCAAACTAAGATTCAAAAGAGCTAAAGTATGCATAACATCTGGTCAAGTTTGACCTCAGAAAACTGCAGAAAAATCATGTTACAATAATGTAAAGTATTGCCAATTTTTGTCAAGAGTCAAATCATATAACTCATCTACGCATTTTTCTTTTCAGCAACAACAAGTACTTTTAACTGCAGATAATTAACAAATGAAAATGTCGTTCTGTAAAATTTCATATGTACATTAAACTTAATTTGATATTCCTGAAGTATCCCTGCAAGCGGCGTATTGTGTTAAACTTTACTTTTCTGGAATGAATTACAGTACTTGAAGTTTTAATGTTAAAAACAAAAACAGTATACAGTATGGTACAGATCAATTACTACACTTCCTGCATCTATCTTTGTGAAAACATACAGCAAAATGAAAATGTTATCGCAGGGTCCTTTATAATGATTATCAGAATCAGATATCGTGAGAAATTGGAAATTGTAAAATATTTGCTTTATTCTAAATCAGTGACTATCTATTTAAGATTTCTGTTATTTCAGGAAAAAATAAAGACTCGACCACTGATGATTCAGTAAAGAAGTCCAACATAAATAACAATACACGCGAAGAAGATGAAGAAAATGATTTGGAAGAACAGAGTGAACTTGACAATCTTTCTGATTCTCCAATACCATCTTCGAATGAACTTGCTTCTTCCGTGCCAGTTTTGTGTTGTAATGATGATGAGCAACCTGCTGGCACTTTTTGCGATTCGAACATGGACATTCTGCAGGACAATCCATGTACTGACAGTAACGAAGATCATACTAATATTAACCCGCTTGAGACGTGCAAATCAAACGTGGAAAGCTTTAACAACGCAACAAAAAGGTGATCTATGCGTTTACAGATTATTTTCTAATATAATAGTACGTAAAAGATATTGATGTTTATCGGAAATTTTGACATTTTAAGTTACTTTGAGATATCTAAAATCTTTGATTAAAGGAGAGTCAAAAGACAAGCTTGTCCTGAACATAAAACGTGGATTTGTAATAGAATATACTAGGCCAATATATTTACACTTTTTCGACTTCGTACAGAAAGTTTGATTTTTTATCAACAAATACAACTGATGTGTCGGAAATCCTTGAAAATATCGGCCAAGGATTTTTTGACAGTGATGAGGAAGCCCTAGATCATGGTGATCCTGATAAAAGCATTGGCAATGATAGCGAAGAAGATCTATTTTTCTGTGATCAAACAGGTTATATCATTTTTGATATTATGTATATTAATTAATTTAAAAATTAAAAAAAATTAAAAATTAAAAAATTAAAAATTTATAAATAATTAATTTAAAAAAATGAAATACCATAATTTTTGCATAGCCTAATCGTACATGTCAATGATCTTTGAGGTTTTAAAAGTATTATCATATGTTAATAGTGTCTCGTACACATTGTGTTTCGAAAAGAAGAAAAGCTTCCTTAAATTATGATGGTGATGAAGTGTCAAGCGTTAAGTCAGCGTTTGTCGATTCTTTAACACCGAGCAAATCAGATGTTGTCAAACCCGCTTTAACAAAAGGTAGCTCATAAGCAGATTTACCCCGCATTTATGAAATCCTAACTCATTTTTAACTTATTAGGAAGGAAAAAAAATCGTCTTGGCCAAAGAGAGAGAAAGCTATTATACGGAAATCACACCCAAAATCAAGTTGATACGGGCAGCAAGCAACGATCCACGAGCTCTTTCCGTAACGAAACTAAAAAGATAAAAGACAACGAACCTTGTGATTTGCATCCGTCCTGGCAAGCGAGTCGATTAAAGAAAACGCAAAATGTTATTCATGCTTTTAAAGGAACGCACGTTCGATTCGACGATAGCGATTAACTGCATTTGTATTTTTTCTCGAAAATATAATTTGGTATGACCTATGACTGTGCATTGTATATTGTGTATGTTGCTTCGGAAGAACAGGTTAGATAGGACATTTAGGTAACTGGGATTAGAAGAGTGGTGAAGAAACACTGCAGGTAATTTAAAAATAACACACATAAGTGATGAAAACGGCTCCAATGTTTAAAGCCCGAACCCGATAGCCTTTTTGAAGCCCCAAAATGAAATCTACGGAATGGGTCAATGATGTAGAATATGGGGCGCAACGAAGTGGATACGACTACACAATTTACAGTTGATAATTTCGTCAAAAATTAATCTACTGCAAATTCTGTAAATGTTGTAAAAATGCTTGCATAGGCCTATAGGCCCGATTCTAGCCCCAAACTTGAGTTTGAGTCCTGAATAACCGGGACATCCATCGCTGACATAAATTCTCGTAAAACAAATGATGTTGCAGTACGCTTTCGGAGTTTGCAGCAGAAAGTTATTACTGTAGTTTAGTGTAGTCTATAGCTGTTTGGTTAAACAGTAGCCTATATTTAAATTTCACGATGTTAGTAGGCCTAATATAGTCTTACAGTATTTTGAGTTTTCAATTAGGTTATTACTTATAAAAGGCAGGATATGTCGTTTGACCTCAACGACAATAGCTTGTCGCAGGATTGTATTTTACGAGGTCACAAATTATAATCTGTACATTACATGCTCAAGATTTTAATTCTGAAACAAATCATACAAGCAAACGATTTATATTACGCAGAATATCACAAATATTTTTTTACAGCAATACAAAGAAATTTGCAGAAAAAATCTTTTGCGGAATAGGCTTGAAAGTTTAAGCTTGAAAAATTACAGCAACCCAAGGAAAATCCTTCATGGTTGATACTCAGGGCTAGCATACCTTTCGTACTTCACATATTCTTTAACTTTTAATTCCTTACGATGCTTGAAAGCACGGGCGGTTTTAGCTACGCACCAAAACAAATTAAAAGGTTAGAAGAAAAGACACATTCCAGTTACATTTTAGAAAAACGCAAATGCCTCAGTTCAAAGCCACTTAAGCCGTTATACACCGATGAACCGACAGTTCCAAATGTTTGCAGTGAAGCGCTTAATTTCCACGCTGCATTCGACGCCGTTGTTGCTATAATCTGACTCAGGTACAAGTCGGTCCGGGTTTATTGTTACCTGTAACATTTAAAAAAATGATATAACGAAAGTGCTTGGAAACAAGGATATCTTTAGAAGAGTAAGTGAAGAAAAGATGTTGGTATGGAAGTTTGTTGAAGTAATTAAGCCATAACTAGTAAATGCCCTTTAAATTCCTAAGGAGAAATAAAAATTAAGATCAATCCCAAATCAGTGTCGTACTCTGAAAATGTATTCCGCTTCTACAACATTAGTAACGTCAATCCACTGACAATCAATGGATGCTTTATACGTATCTTCACACCCAGGCGATATTCCTTGATGACCCTTATCGCAATTGTAACTGGAAGAAACAAAGCTGTTTTTAAAGTGTTTAGATATAGGCCTAATTGCTTCTCTAGCGTTTCTTGCTACGTGCTTGGTATTTAAAAGGTTAAACTCCTAACTTATTGCGTTATTATGTAATAGTCTCAAGGCTGATAAATAAACTCAGCAAACTATTAAACCAATAAAGAACTCACACTTTCCTAATTCCATGATCACATGAGCTGTCTTCAAGGCAAAAACTTGCTTTATGTCCTTCTGCTTCTTTCTCTCTTGTTGTGACGTTCAAAAGATCGTAATGAGTAAATATCTTCATGCTGTGTGAGTGGCTGCAAAAAATAGCATGTACTGTATTGAAACTTTGGATGGTCTACGATGTATGGAGCGTTTTTGTCATATTACATTTAGTCTAGTTTAATGAAACAGTGACCAATGACATTTGCCACTTAGCGTACTTATGACACTGATGCCACGTCCAATCTTTCTTCTTCAAAGCGGGTAGAAAAGGAGCTTTACCAATGTTTCTCACGGTTGTTTGAAAACGAAGCAGTTTTCTGTAAAAATTAGCATAATGGCTGTTTGCAGATAAATTTTGTACTGTATCGTCAAAGTGTGTAAATTAATATCGATTCGTTCACCAAAAACAATTTGTGTTCATAACTTGCAGTTTTGGGTACTAAAAATAATAGTAACAGGAAATTGACAAACCTCATAGCATCACATATCAAGCAACTTTAAAACATACTTGGACTGCGTGTAAAATCGACTGTTATCCGATGGCAAACAACCTTCTTCCTTTGCGCACATGAGCGACCTGTATGGTGTGTTTCGGTCCAAAAAGAAGTGCGTGAACAATTTGCGATGATCCAGCTTCAAATCAGGTAGAAGAGGAGGAGCTGCAATTGAAGAGAAAATTCAGTCAAAATCGTAAATTGGTTTTGTAATAATGTCTTGTTTGAAATAATAATATTTTTAAGGGGTGACGCTTAGTTGTTCTCCTGTGAATTTGTTTTTTAGACCCTTACGTGATGTTTGTGTTATCTCTTCCTGGCTTTCAACGTTTTCGGCCATATTGTTACGCCTATTTGTTCTTTGCAGTATCAATGTTCCGGTTTGGTCTTCGTATATTTCACTCGGTTGGAACTGCTGACGAGCGTCTGCATCTTCATTTGATACCGATGCACTAACATCCGAAACGGAATTATCTAAAATCGACAGACCACGTTTATCTTATTGACTGTAAAGCACATAGGCTATTTTCTTGACAGAGATAAAATCGTTTACGTGATTCTGCTTGTACACCGGTTTGAACCGATTGATAGTAGGAAGACTCTTGCCCTACAGATCCATCTTGCGTTTCTGTACAGATGTTGATATTATTGGCTTATGAATAATAATTGTTTTGTGTCCATACACTTTTCTTCAATTGCACCATTTTTTTATAGCTTATAACCCATCTAGTGGTGTTGCATACACTATATTGACTATATCGTGTTACCACTTTGGCTTTGGACATTTGTACCGGATTCATTCGTGTTGTCATCTCCACCAGTGTCAGAGGGTCCGTTATAATCCTCGTTTGTGTAACCGTCTGAGTACGGATCATCGTAACCTGTTGGATGGGGAAAATGGACATGCTAACATTAAACGAAGAAAATAGTCATTGGTTACCGAAATTCTAGTCTCTTTACCAGGCAAAAATTGCTTAATTGTAATTAGCAGAAAAAAAATGCCACAAAAAATTTTGTGATGAACATTACGTTGCGCCTGACTGCCAACCTACCTGCTTGATAAGCATTCTCTTCTTGTCCATATGAGGCATAGGAAGCGAAGTTTGAAGTCTGTTGCGATGTATCGCTCTGACCTATACAAAAAATCACCTAAAGCCCAAATGTATTTTTCTTTGGTTTTCCAAAGTGTGCCTGTGTCTATTTTATGTTAATATCATGTTCTTTAGTTAGAGTCAGCTTCGGGGCTTGACTCGAGTCGAATCACGGTTTTTAAATTACTTGATTAGTTTGGAAGTTTCTTTTATGGAATAATTAAAAATTATCTTAAAAAGTATTAAAAAAGCTTCACTTGAGTTAATATTTAAATTCTGTAGATTTAGTTTAAGCATGCAGTCTAACATACAGAACGAGGCTAAGCTTGTCCTAACGACAAAATGGCTTGACTTGTGACTTGAGTTTAATAACTTATGCTTACAACTCAGATTTGCTCTGCATTTCTAATTCTGAACAATTTCCGTCCGTCCCTTTCGTTTAGATGTGTTTAAAGACAAAGGTGCCGTAAAAATATAAGCCTACAGTGTTTAAATAACTAAAACCCTTGTTAAAGTTAAATCTGCATATAAAAGGACAATGGATGTGTTTGGATGGTGCCTGTAATTAGAAAATTTCATAAACAAAAGCGCAATAAACTTTACATATATACTGTAAAACCAACTTGCAGGGTGTACCGAAGATAATCACAACCAATTTGTGTATAATCTTTAGAAGGTATTTAATTCAATTTATTCAAAGTATGCTTATAGTAAATGCCACGCTACCTGATGGAGATTGAGGACTTGATTGAGAGACTTGATTATTGTCAGTCGCTTCTCCAGCAGGTGAACGCTGTTAAGAATAGATAGAATACTGCAGTAAGTGCAATGTGTTACATGAGTCTTATTACACACGCAGATTGCAAAGGATTTGGTAACTTACATCGCGTCCACGTGATCGCGACGGTACAATATATAAAGAATTTGTGTCTTCACCATTTCCATTTTCATCGTTTGTTTCTGATGCCGTTGCTCTGTATAAACCATGAAAAACATTAAGCTATTGTTCAGCAGCTTACAACAGTTTCACGCTTGATACAGAACCAGATTGAAAGGTGGAAAGGAAAAATGATGTTACGGCTTACCTGCTTGGTATTGAGTTATCTTGATAACTTCCGTAGGATGGACCAATTCCGAAATTATTTTGTGAAGAAGCGTCGCTACCACTGGACGAACTAGAGCTTGAATAAGTTTCAGAAGGTCGGGCTTGATAATATTCAGATGAAGCGCTTTGAATAGGTTTTTGCTCAGTTTCGGTTGGTACATCACGTGCACTTTCTACACTGTTACTGCCTAATGGATATTGTGTGCGGGAAGCTTCAGAATCACTTCTACCTCCATATTCTGACTGTCCATAGCTGTTAGACGACCCATACTGTGTTCCTTGGTCATAGCTTGTTTGCGAGTTAGCCAATTGTTCAGACGAGCCTTGCTCTGATGAAGAAGATTGTGAATAAAGTCTTTGACTTTCCGAACTCGGTAATGCGTCGTAAGGACTACCTCTGTCTGAATAGGTTGTTCCATCTGTACCAGAATATTGTGAAAGATCTTGCGGATTTTCCTGAGGTACGGGATAGGAGACATCATTCGACTGTGCTGTAAGGCCTGGGTACGAATTCGAATTTTCTACTGCTTTTTCCGCGTGAGCATCTTCTTGGCGGTATATTGATGCAGATGGATCAGCGTTGCCATTATACATGTTTGAGTTAGCAACACCAGAAAGCCTAGGTATACCGTTTTGATAAGATGAACTTGGTGAGTGTGTTTCATAGTTGGTTCCCGCTCCAGAATTTGTCGTGCCATGAGATTCACTTTGCTGACGTTCCTGGCCCAAACCCCTTGGGTTACCATACTGTTGGGAAGATACTCCGCTTTGAGAACTGCTTCCGTAAGGATAAGACGCCGAGGATTGAACTCCACCATAATTTCCACCATACGCGTTTTGTGATCCACTTGAAGGTAAATATTGCGATGAAGATGTGCCTGTTCCACCTGCCACTCTTGAGTAATGGCTGGAAGATCCTTGACTGGATGTGCCGCTGTAATACTGCGAATTAGAAGAAGGTGCGTTGGCTGTTCTACTCGTCGATCCGTACTGGCCTGCACCCGCCCTTTCTCCATAGTTATAGGATTGTTCGTTAGTTGAACTTGATCCAAGTGTGTTTCCTTGCCTGTACCCCATACCCACTCCCTGCTGATATCCGGTTCCTGATGAACTACTTTGGCCATATCCCATACTCGTGCCGTGCAAATTACTCTGCCCGTATCCAGTTCGAGATGGGATGGCCTGACCATAATTCCCACCCGTTGCATGCGACATGCCCTGCCCATAGCCATTACCAGCTTCTTGTGAACGACTTTGAGCGTAACCCACACCCATTCTGTTTGTGCCCGTGTATTGCGTCATAGAACCTTGGGATCCTTGGTAATATGACGACTGACGACCCGACGGCGTATTATACCCGGACATGGCAGGGTATGATGAAGAACCGCTTGGGTAGCTTGCATAATTAGCTTGACCTGAAGTGCTACCGTACGGATATGCAGACGAGCTGTGACCAGCTTGTGCGCTTTGCGATGATCTTCCACTTTCAACGGTGGAAGGATTGTACCTTGTAGATGAACTGCCGATGCGAATATCAGTACCCTCCGAACCGCCATCCGGAGCAGTATGTCCCGTATATGTTTCGCTAAAATCATAGTTTCCACCATAGGAATTCATTCCACTTGTACCGCCTGCCGTCATTCCACCGGCGTAACCTTAACAGTACATGTAACTATTCACCATGTTATTATACCACCAATCATGTTATATCTCAATCATAAACGTTTACATTTTGATCTGTGATGATCTGTGCTTCAGTTTGCCTTTTGTCAGAAGTTAACGCAGTATCATGATCAAAACGTTATCATTTTAGTGACGTATCTCACGTTCTATGCTTGCTTTAATTACTTTTTCTTGATTTTAAAATCATAATTGCTTTGACTTTGACAGTATTATCCTATTAATCGTGTTAGTTTTTACCACTTTCAATTTTACCAGGTGTTTGATAAATCACATCGGTCAGAATTTTTTATATTAGACTATGAAATGCACATATTAGAAGAAATTTTAGATCCTAGAAACCTGTACCAAGATTAATTTTTTTACTTACCTCCACCTCCGTAACGATTGTAGTAACTCATAGAGGACGAAGATGCTGATTGGCCATAAGGACTCCTCGCTGCATTTTGTGATCCTGTGTATGCATAAGGACTTCCCATCGCACTCTGGTAACCTCCTCCTTGTCCGTAGGGGTTGCTTTCTTGATACGGGTAACCGTTGCCTCCCGTAGGATACCCTGCTTGGCCATATGAGGTCATTCCTTGATACCCGCCACCAGTTGTTCCGTAAGGATTATACCCTACTGAATTTTGTCCGTATTTATATGGGCTCATTGGCACCCCTGACATTTGACCAGCATAGCCTGCGTATTGCGGTTGGTACATCGAGTAAGTGGACATTCCTGCGTATCCTTGCTGCTGCTGCTGTGGTTGCTGCTGCTGCGCATATCCTCCTCCTCTTGTCCCGTAAGCGTATGAGCCCATCGGCGAGTATGAACCAGAACTTGATCCAGCAGCGTAAGGATTGCTGCCTTGTCCCATGTAACCACGGGATGCTTGCTGTTGAGATGCGCCATAGGAGCTGCTATAAGGGCGTTGTCCGTATGAAGCACTGTTGTATTGCGAACCGTACGTGCTGGGTTTAGCGCTACTGGGTGGTCGACTTGGGGAGAGCGTTGCAGCTGGGTCTGTGAGAGAAGCGTATGCTATTCGATCAGGAAAATTGTAGCTGGCAGATGAACCACCATTATCACTGCTGCTGGCTGATGAATCATCAGACAATGAATACGATGAGCCATGTTGGAGCTGGCCGTAAGATAACGACGAAAGAGGGTGGGAAGAATGAGAAATATAATCCTGGGCTGGGGTACCACTTGGCTCGTCACTCTGTCGCTTTATTCGATGATTGGTTGCTTGTCGTCGTTGTCGAGTATGTTCTACCAGTCTTTTCAACACGTTGGGTGTCCTGCTTTCAGAAACATCGATCATACTTGCAATGAGCATTCCTGCAAATAGCGCTACAAACCATGCTTGGTTAGACATGCTTTTGTCGCGGACTACAACTTTCTTTTGGCACTTTGTTGCCAACCCTTAATAAGACCTGTAAAAGCATCGATGTCGTAAGTCATTTTGCCTTCATTTCATTAAGTTTAATATAGTTATAACAGGGGTGGGCAACATACGGCCCGCGGGCCGGATCCGGCCCGCGACGGGATTTTGAGCGGCCCGCAGACAGTTTCCGGTCTTACATGATAATTGCTTACATGATTCTTACATGATTCTGCCGCAATCCCTGTATTGCGTCACTGAATAAGTCCAAGTTTACCAACCTGAGAAAGATGGCCATAAATCTACTTGTTCTGTTCGGGTCTACATACATTTATGAGCAAACATTTTCGACCATGAACATTAATAAGACAAAGCTGCGTTCCAATCTATTCAGGAATCCGGCCCGCCAAGTACTTCATTTTCTCATATCAGGCCCGCCGACCGAAGAAGTTGCCCGCCCCTGAGTTATAATGACAGAAAATAAAAAATTTGCTGGTAACAATCTAAATTCTCGCCTAAAGACGCAAGAAAGTAACGCAAAAATAGCAATAAATTCTCAGCTCGCTTACCCGCTCTATAATAGCTAAAACTCCATTTAAAAAGTTAATTTTAAGAGTTTTAACTTTTCCTTTCAATTTACAGCATAACCTACACACCGCAAAATTTTCTCGAGTGTGTACGTTGAAGTAATTTAATTTGGCAAAACGTACTATACGTAGAGTTGAAGACTATTTGGTCAACATATTCACGATTTCAATGTTCGAAGTAGGGATGGGCCGATACGAACCCAAACCCGAAGAGATTCGCCGAATATCGCCTTTATGGAAGATTCTGGCGAACACGAATACAATATTGCTTATAAATTTACTGACTTTCGTAAAAAATGAAGATCTAGTTTCCCAACAAAGCTAAACTAGAGTCAGCAATACTTACAATGTAGGTCGTTTTCCTAACGAATTTGCTTTTTCAATCGTTTTTTAAACAGTATTTTTCGAAAGAAAGCGATTTGTTTATAGATTACGTCATTTTAGAAGAAAGACTTGACAACGTTTGGAGGAAAATTTATTGTTTGGTTCTAATACGAATAGATTCGGGATTTGTTCGTGTCGACCTTCATGATATTCGGGTTCGCACGAACCCGAATAATCTTCCTCGCTGCACATCCCTAGTTTGAAGTATAAGTCTTATGGTCAATATTATAACCCTGCATCTAACAAACTTCAAGTTCTGCTTTGTTTTGAGCCGTACATAACGGCTCTTCTGTCTGCATTTTAAACTGCCTTATACTCCTATGCACAATTACAAAGAAAGAATCTCGCAAAACAATAATGAGATTAGGCGAAACAGAGGCTCATTGAAGCGTTCATGCGCTGACAAGACATCGAGCGCAAAATCGTTATAACTAAACCACTAAGATTTGTTTCCCTTCAACGGCGCATCCTTTTCCAAAATTAATGACTACATGTTTCTGGTCCATTAAACTCCTTCTATAGCCAGACACACAGTAATTGTTTTAAACAAATTCCAAACTTTCAAAGGTTTTATTGTAAATGTTTTCGGAAAAACTGAAAGGCCTTCCTAAATGTAACCTTCCTTTTCTTAAAGAATTTTGATTTCTCAATTTGGTGAAGTAAATAGTTTTGCAGTGTTCCTGAAGTCTGCATATCACAATATCAAAATGATGAATATAAGCTGTGGAATGTCTGGTTATTTATCGTTTCTTGGTTTGAAGCTGGCTGAAAAATAAGGTCAAGGGTACCCAATGTTCGATCTTCAATCACTCTACGTCGCGGTTCATTTCTTTTGCAATATCTCGACAGTTAAAGTCATTGACCTCATTTCCTACACACGTGAGGTTTAGTTTCTATTGGAAAAATCAGTATAGGCCTATTAGTTGTGCTTCAGCAAAAAAATGCATACGGTACTTATTAAAGAAGTAACGAAACAATATCATCAACGCGTCAACAACTTCATGAGAACAATACTTTTGCGCATCTTTTCTATGCAATTAATTAAGTATATGCTGTTGTTTTTATTCTAATATTTATGATTTTGTTTCGTGGTTATCTTATTCCTAGGATGAAACTAATATGGGCAACCACAACGCCACAGATAGTTTTTACAAATCTGAACTCACTTTGACTTTTTCAAAGTTCAAACGTTTCAGGTAATTTATTTAAGAAGCATGATCATTTTTTGCATTTCTTTGATCATTGTTCTGTCTATAAATTATTCCATTTTGTCTCCTTTCTCTTTTGGTAAAGCAGCACGAGAGAAAATTTCTTATTTAGAAAAGCATGCGCTGGAATGGTATTTTGATTTAATTATGGGTGAGTAGATCTGCCTCTGATCTTCGTCGCAATGCTTTAGTGTCCTATTTTAAATCACTTCGGCTACCGCACAACACAACATCGCTTTAGAACAAGCGATTTCAACCAGAGGGTTTGTGCAGAGCCGGATTGAGGCCACGGTGGCATATTAAAGCTAAAAGGTACCAAGGCGGCTATATAGAATTTCGTCTTAACTATTTAAAATAAAACAAAATTGTGTACACAATATTTTTCAATAATAAACATTTATTTGTTTATTTAAATATTTCATCCTTACATTTTCCAATAAATTATTATATCAATTATTTAATTAATAGATGGACAGATCACTTGTTCAAGAATTTGAAGTGTGGGTTCGTATAAGAGTACTTTACAACGCAAACTTTTACACTGTATTGGCGTTAATTAGAATGATCGAGATTTACGACGACATATTTAACGACATTACATATTTGTTAAATTTCTGGTATATGTTACCCAGCACTCCACTTTGGGTAGGCAATTACGCGCAGTATTTCCCGCAGTTTGATTCTTGTAATAGCCATTCGTTTAGTTAAGTGTGGTTCAATGCAATTTCATCGCACGTTGCAAACAAAAAACACAGGCGAAGATTGATTGAACAAACACAACTTTAGAATGTTAGAGAATAAAGTGTTAGAGAATTACAATATAAAGGAAGCTACTTATGCAGAAAAAATGCCGTTTAACAAATGACATTTTTCAAAAATCAGCTCATAAGTTTATTACATTCATCGCTATTTATGAGTTTAACGTGACCAATGGTCGAGTAAACCTGCTGCCAAACGAAGACAAGTTGCTGTCTAGGTCCATAAACTGCAGGCAAGACAACAAGTGAAAATGGGCAAAGAAATAACAATTCCTATAGTTACTGTTAGTACCAGTACGATGCCAATTTCATGTAAAATCCCAACATGGAACGGAAATAGCAAAATTGATCGGAAATACACGCTCTGCAGCAGGGACTCGAAAACGTAACACAGTTCACTTAGTAGCGATCACGCCGATCAGTGAATTATTTATTGCCGAGTTTAAGTCGTGCAAGAATTTTTTTCTGTCTAAGGGTGACAAATGAATACTGTAGTCGCATACATACAAGCATTGAATAAACCACAGACGTACGCACTTTATATCTAAGTTTTGAAATTTTTATTTTTATATTCGTAACCAAACTTTGACATTTACCATGACCGGTGCAGACCAGGCCTATTTAATAGAATAAGTGAGTCAAGCCAATAACAGCTGCGAAAAACCAAAAAACTCAGCAGCAAAGCAAATTGTTCATTTTTGCTTGAAACAAAGTTTAAAAAAGTCTCTTTTATAAGCTTATACCGAGGCAACCCGTTTAATTTCATTTGCGACGTTAATTTGAAAAAGTTGATGTAGTTGTATTCCAAGGTCACAGAACAATTTCCTGTAAAACAGTAAACGGAAATTCAATTGAAAAACCTTGTCTTCAAGAGGAATTATATCACTTTTTTAAAGGATTATGGAAAAGTACTCACTTGGTATATTCAGATGTATATGTATCAATAAATCCAAGAGGTATTCGTTAGAGAAAGGAATAGAGTAGGTTGATTTATAATACGAATGCTCGTTACAAGATTAGGCCTATCGCTTGCAATGGGCCATACAAGATGAGGTATTGAAGTAGATACCAAACTGGACTAAATTACCACTGACTAAATTGTACGCTATGTGTGTTACGTTATAGTATTCTGTTGAATGTAAACTTAAGTATCAAAACACATCTAAATTCATTATAATCGGCCAAATAAATTTATACAAATGCTACAGTTATGTGTTCAAGGACAATCTCCCTGTGGGTTTCAATGCTGAAGTGGTGGTAACGTAATTGTATTATTGGTTTTACTTTCAGTGAATCCTTTATAACCTTTGCTTACCAAGGTCACTACAAGTAATACGTTAAAACAATATTCCATTACTTTCTATAACATAATGCACTGCATGTAGATTGTAGAGTGGTTGTAGAATTGAAGGCAACGCATTGCTTATTAGAAAGTAATAGAATTCCCTTGAACACATAACTATAGCCTTCGTATAAAATTTCTTCCGATTAGAATGAATTTAAATGTATTTTAATACTTAGAAAATCACATTTAACAGGTTATTATATCATAACACACATACACAGCGTACTGGTAACATGTCGGCATATTTCGCATATACTTTACTCCATTTCTCCCTCAAACGAATACCTTTTGGAAGTATACGCATTTGGATATACTGTGCATTTAACAAGTGATACTATTATCGGTTAGATGTATTGTATACACGTTTGGATATACATTTAACAAGTGGAAATTTAACCTCTAGGATGTATATACATTTGGATACACATTTTTACAAGCGATAATAATGATAATATTATACGTCGTCCTGTAAGTGCATTACTCGGATGTATAACGACTTAATCTTACGCCATTTCTTGTAGCTCCACAATATCACGGTTCCACGTCCCCAGCAAATATTAAAAAAAAAACTTACATACTGTTATTACACTTATTGTTTTTTTTACGAGTTTTGTGTTTTTATCTGTATTCGCATTTGATCGTGCTGATTTTGCCTAACAGTCAAACAGATGAAGGTTTCGTAAGCAAACCAACAACAATTTTGGGTCAACAGTTTTGGGGGTCAACTTTTTATATAGACATACGCATTCTGGTGGGTTTATTTTCCAGTGGGCCGGAGGCTTCAGCTTCCATGTTTGTAAGGTGAGTAACTTTGTAAGTTTTCCCTTAACCCGAGGGATCTCAGGGGTTTTCGAGCGGAAAACTTACGCTGAGTAATGCAAACCTCTACTACGTCACAATGCCCGAAACAAATTTAGTATGACACCGGTAAGAAATCGAATACATATGCCTATAATCTTGCGACTACAAGTCCGAAATATCACGTGCAATAAACAGATTATAATACCTTTATTATTATTATTATAATACCTTTGACTAAAAAAAAGGCATACACTTTTTGCAAACCATAGGCCTATGTGGTTATCGTTTTTGCAACGGTATTGTGATTATATACTATATAAGTATATAGCGACAAAATACACTTTTACATATTTGGTTCCAACGTTTCGGCTTAAAAAGCAAAAATTCCTTAAAAAAACAATTTCTCTTGTATTTCAAACTGCAAAATCGCGAATGGTGGTTGTAAAGTTTGTTTCTTGGAGAATATCGCACTCTGCGCTTATGATAATCAGGTCAACAACTGGCGGCCTATTCTAAATTGCGTTGAGCAGCGGGGCAAAAATTTATGAAAGCTGGCTCCAAAATTCCCGCGTCTGCTCACTGCGCCCAAAATAAGTGGAGCGCAAACATTTTGCTTTTTACGCCAACGCCTCGAACTCAACTGTATATTCTCACATATATTTTTACAGTAGATTGTAATTTGGATGGAGCTTTCATCTAGTACGCCTATTGTATTTTATCTTGCAATGATTATAGCCGATAAGAAGTTGTAATCAAGAAAAAGTAACAAACGAAAAGCAATTAAGACGCAAAAACGCCTGAAGTCCTCATACAATTTGGTTAACAAAAATTTTGTTCTCAAAAATTAACAAGTTTTTCTTGAGCTATCAACGTGTGCAGCCGGTTTTCGATTAGTTATAACCTAGTAAATAACATTCTCCAGTGCATATCAAATAAATACGCAATGCAACTCAATCATACTTGGAAAACTATCAGATAAAAAATACGACAAAAAAAAACTTTAACTTTGATGAACATTTTTGCATTGTAGGCTACGTCATTATATCTGGTGCTCTTTTTTGGGAAAGAACAGTTGGCTAAAAAGTGTTGGGGCACATGGGGGCGTGACCCGGGCCTCTTGGGTCCTCCCTACGTCCGGCCTTGACTCGGATATGCGTTTTATCTTAGTCCAGGAAGGTACCGGTAACCAAACTGAACCTACTCGAGTCAAGTTGAATCATTTGAAACATTGGTCACTTGAGTCTAGTCAAGTCTTTCATAATATATAACCTTCTTGAAATGGATTGAAATCAAGTCTATCAAAAAGTCACTCGAGTTCTGACTCATTACAGTCGAACCTGAGTCATTACGACCCTGGTCCTTGTGTAGCAGTGATTCTCTACCTTTTTTGCGGTCACGCACACCTTAAAATTTTATGAGGATTAGAAAATTCTCGGTGAAAGATTCAAGAAACTCAGTTATTTTTGCAGGCCGTGTTACAGTATACTGCAGTCAGTGTAGTGCATATAGTTGATAGGCGCAGTTTCCCGGTTGTGACGTCAAACAGTAGCGCTTTTCCTTTCTGGAGTGATAACGTGTGATTTACGGTGGTTTTTGCTGCTCAATGTCGTAATCTGTGAAAGTGTGTCTTTAGTTCACAATAAGATTATTTAGATCGAATAGATAATAAAATAATTTATTACATAAGTATGGAACCTATCTTAAAAATTATATCTTGCCCCTCAGTTAACCGCTTTTGTACTTTGATGAATTGTATGAACGACTGACACTTGACAGCCTATCAATCATACTGCATTGTGGACCTTTTGTACCCGAAATAACCTGTCAATCTTCACCGCGAATTGAACCCCGATAACTTCCGGTAGTGAAGTGAGCAACTCGCACCTTAGTATTTATAACCTACTCTGTTTCTTTCTACTTCCTGATTAGATAGGCCTATACGGGTTGTGCAGGTTTAAGTATCAAGAGAAACGCAAGTATATCTACCTGGTGTTCACAAAAATATCTTGTAAAACGAATGTAGTCTACTGTTTCCGACGAGTAGCCTGGTTCTTATAGCTATTAAATTAATAAGACATTGTTCGTGACATCTATTTTTTGCATGTGATGTTTCTATCCAAATCATTAATGAAATAGAATCTATTCTTGTCTAATTAAGCATTAAGCTATTCAGACAGGTTACGTAGGCTATCCAGTCTATAGAAACACTGGTATAAACTGATCAGTTAGATGCACATTCTAGGATCTATAGAGTCTAGGTCTAGAGTTAGGACTATACATTACCTAACTTTTCTAGATTATTTAATTAAGGGTTTGACAACGTTTTTGGACACCCCTTTCCCACCAGAAGTTAAAATTTAACTTTTTCATCTCAAATTTCATTCCATTTACACGAAATTGAATTAATCTGCTGCCGTAGAAGTAGTTGGTAAATGTCAGCTTGTAATAAGTGACTATCAGATTTTAGGGCGATTTTCGACATTTGACAGCGTTTTTGGACTAGGATTAGAGCGATTACATTTAGGCTACGAAGAAGCCTCATAGAATAAGTAATCGAGTAAACATTATTGTAAATTATAAATGATTTTATTTGGTTCGTAATATATGTCTGTAATCTATGTCTTACGAGTAAATCGAATTATTAGACAAAAAATTAGGCAATATTTGATTAAATAACCGATTTTTCTAAAATTTTGGTGAATTAATTTGAATAAACTATATCTTCTGGTCAAGTAAATCGATTACTTTTCATCCATCTTCCGCTTGGATGTAACCTTGGATGATTACTTCTAAAATTTTAATGAAATATTTATCAGTCGAGTAAGGCGGTACTTTTAACTCGAAAACAACTCCTACAATTGTTACAGTAGTTTCGGTGGTGGGATTCAGCCGGTTTGCACCGGTTGCTGCAAACAGGTTCTTGGAATTTGAATGACCTCTGCTAACCGGTTGTTAACAAGCGTATGTATAGGTCTATGTGTATATCGGCCCCGGGCTAATATGGCATGCTGCTAGTGAGATAATCGGATGTTAAAATAATTGAATCTCACCAGTGAGTAGTTTCGAAGGAACATGAAAAATACTGACTAAACTTTGACTACGACAGGTTTTACATACATCACACCTAAAAGACTCTGCACAGTATTTCAAAAGTATTGTAGATAAACGTTTGTAAACTGTGTCCCTTCTAAGAGATTTGCTTTTTAATTCATACTTCTTCAGTACACGTTCTACGTTTTAGTTATTACGATGCGTCAATGATGTTATTAGCAAGAGTAAATCCTGCTTCAATGATCTTGCAGTCTGACAAGTGTTACCAGACAAATATTTATTGTTGGCCGTGCCAAACTGCAAAGTAGTTAACCATTAAATTCAATTTTACGTGAGATAAATTTAATTGTTACATATGACTGGAAATTGGGAAATCGATTACAATTTTGGTTAACAGCAATAAATAAATCGATTATTTTGTACTTGGATACCTTACTAATCGAATATAATCAACAGATTAGCCTAATATAGCCTACCAGTGCCTAAACAATCGAATAATTAATCAACCGATTACTAAAGGCGAACCTTGAAGTTATTCGAATGAAATTCCAGGTTATCGCAAAATAAGATAGACTAATAAAAAAAATGTATAATATAATAATTTTTTAATGATCGAACTAATATAGTAGCCAGTAGGGCAAAAGAAAAAGACACTCCATTACTGGAACAATAAGTCAGCGGAAGATCATCCTGTAGTAGCACCGAGCGTGCCGGTTAAGTTAGGAGCATGGGTCTGCAAAAATTTGATTTTAGTCATTTAAGGTTTTACTGGAGTTAAATGTAGATTAGAAGGTAGATTTAAGTTACTATGCCATCACATAGCCTATAAGTTGGGTTAACAAGAAACTGTAAAAAAGAGCTTCGAACGCACGATTTTTTTCCGGTTAAATAGTGCAATAGTGGCAGCCTTTATTTTTCGCTCCCCTACAACTTCACAGGCAATGACGAAAAACAGCCTAAACCACACGATACAAGTACAGTATGAGTTACCGGTACTATAGCCTTAATAGGCTATAAAGCTTCTCAAAAAATTAAACTTTTCAAGAAAGCATGAAAGCGTTTTAAAGTATGGACAGCGGTTAGGCTAGAATTCAGGCTGAATTTAAATTTTCAAAAATCTAGAAGGACTAGAGTCCCTAGACCTAGCTTCTTTTAAAAAACAGTAGCACAATCCATTTGGGGTCTAGTAGGCCTATACAAGTGCACAACCATGCAGATGATGTCATAATTTGAGTAGGCCTAGCTGAGGTCTAGTATACAAAGGCATCTTGTAGTTGTGTACTTGTGTACGTTGCTGCGTGCCTAACTGGAAAGTATGGTAGTTTTCCAGGTAAAGTCATGAGCGAAAAGACACAAATTTTGTTGTGATAGTATACGGTACACTAACTGACTAAAGCTTCAATTGTTTGATTATGTATCATATCGTCAACTGGTGTTTAGGCAACTAGCCACTGAATCTAACTTTCCTTATTTGTTGGTTGTAAATGTGCAGGATAATGAAGTTTGAAATTGACAAATTTTGTCAATGCAGTTTATTGTTAAAATCAAGTCAGTTCTTTTTGACTTGAATCAATTTCAGTTGTGGCACAAGTCAATTTAAACTGTGACTCAAGTCAATGTATTTTACTCATAAATAAGTTTTCCTGACGTCACACTGCTGCACTATGTGTTGTGTTAAGTTGGTTATCATAATGTCATGGCTGTCAACAAACTCAACTTACGGCTGCTTTCGAAGCTTCAATTTGATGCATTGAAGCCTTCAATTGATGTTTGTTTATTATAAATTGGCGTTCAAACAACCAGCTTTTCTGTTTATTATAATTCAATGTGAAGATAGGTGTGTGATTTGAAGTTGAAGATAGAAGTTTGATGTGTGGATTGATTAACCTTGTGTGAGCAGGTGCCACACTTTCCACTATGGTCTCCAATAGTTTGGTTGATATTTTAGTCAGAGAAGTGTAATTTTATTAAAAAGTATTCAACTTTGTTACTCAGAGCTCCATTTTTTGTCTTTACGGGCGTCATAATGTGTCTTAAGTCAAGTCATTTAAGGTTTTTGACTTTAGTCAAATCATGAGAAAATTGAAAATTGTGACTTTAATCATAGCAACACTGAAGTGCGGTATAGTATATACCACACATTTCACTAGATCTGCTGTATATGCAATATCTAGCACTAATAGACTAAGACTTGTGATTTTGTAAATTAGTGAATTACCTCAATCAAACGTTCAAGTTCATGTTAACTCATTGACTTGGTACGTTTTCACAATTTTTATCTTCGGACTGAGGAGAGTCTCTGCACGAATTTAACTCGTCAATGATTCCTTATCACTCGAGCTTCTATTATCTAGCTTGTCTTAGCGTAACTTCCGATTCCAAGGACCCTTTTTTATTTTTATGACATTTGTTTACCAGTAACACTGAATAGGAGCAGGCCTTAATCATGCCTTGCCTAAGGACATTACAGTGTTTGCACAACAGGGTATTGAACCCTCACCTTATAATTACAAGCCAGGCACTCTAATCACTCCGTCACCGAACGTTATATGCGAACTTATCACCATAACCACAGTATATTTTGTGTTTAGTAAAACATGGCTTGATAAATGTAATACGGTTTGTTAGTAATCACTAATCACATTTATGTTGATTAAAAGTTGGTTTGTTAATTTTAAATGTTTATCATGTCAGAATTGGAATACCAATGCAGTTATTTTAACAAATTTAGGTAACTGTATAATATTGTTTTTATGAGAGCTTTTTGGGAGTAATATGATACTATAATGCAATACTAGTTTAGTGCCAGAGTGACTGATGATCTCATTGTACAACGTGCTTTTGTTCAGAAAATGTAGAAATTTTACATATAAATCATTTGTAAAGAACTGCTTGGTATATGGTATAGTTTTTATATATTACCGGTAAATGAATTTGGATAGTATAGATGTCAAAGTGTCAAACATTGCTTACTGTAGTAGAGATGTGCAAAATCCAACAAAGATTTAAGTATTATGCACGAATATCAACTACTTTTGTTGACCTGTTCTCATATCATTACCAAGCCTACCCAAATTGACATGCGTTAATAAATCAACAGCAAAATGTGTAACTTTTTGATTGTATAAATAGTATGATATGGTAACCTTTATTCTCGGACTGAGGAAAGTTTTTGCTTGACTTAAAGACGTTTACGAAATGGTTGTGAGAATTTTTAGAAGGTTTTATGCTTGAAAACCAGTTAGGTTTTTTTCTTCATCAGCAACGTAACAATTTATGAATAATTCTCTTGTTCATCAGGCATTTTGATGAAGCCAAATGAGTAAAGTCAACAGATTATATTTTGATGCAAATATCAAAAAAAAATTATTTACATTCTCTACAATCCGAATATTTTTTTAATCGACACATCCCTATACAGTAGTACTGTTGCATGTGAGTAATACTTTAGGAGAAACTATGGTATGGGCATACACTTTGGTTGAGGGTAAAGCGGTTATGGGTTTGGATACCGTATGTACTCGAGTATAGGTCGACCCCTACTTTTTTGCTTAAAATAAAATATATTTTTATTCTCTCGTGTATATGTCGACTAGCTTATTCCCTAGCTTTTCGTTAACCTAGCTTGTCAGTACTTGCGTAGCAATTGCATAACTGTAAACTTCAGCAGCACTTCTTCAAGACAAGCCTACAAAGAGTTCACGTAACGCAAGTCGTATTGGTCTTGTGCGTGCAAACGTCACATGATATTCATCTCGTGTAAGCGGCAGGTGTGCGAATTGTTGTGAAGTTATTTATACAAAATGGCCAGTAAGCGCAATAATTTCACGGCAAAGTTTAAGCTAACCATTGTTGAATTTGCCAAAAAAACTAACAATTCTGCCGCCGCCAGGGAGTTTAACACATCAAAAAAACACCGATAGCGATGTGATGACAGCGATAATAGTGAAGAAGAGTTTGATGGAGTTTAAAACTGACGTATTATCGCAATGCATCTTCTGGCTTTATTTGGTATTGTTCGTTGCGTTTACTATTTGGTGTTTTTGTGATTAAACTTTTATCGGAAAGCTTTCGATACTTTGTATGTGTCTGTCACCGTGCTGTCAGCTGGACTTGGAGATTTTACTCTGGCTCGTCCCGTGTATAGGTCGACCCCTGTTTTATGAGGTGAAAAAGCAGTTGCGAAAATCTCAACCTATACTCGAGTATATACGGTATGTGTGTAATATGATATTTATTCTCCATTGATATTCAATTAAAACCATATCCATCCAGGAGTTTCATTTTTGCTAGGGACACAAATGCTGCTATGGATAAATATGAAATCGTAGGCAGAGTTTATGACACCTTAAAACTTGTGTAACATCAACAAAATGAAATTTAAGATTTCTTATTAATGTATGTTGCATTGTACAAATTTGATTGTACAATGCAAATGAAATTCTGTTGTTTTTGTTCATTTCTTTAAATCAAATATCTCAAGTTAATTTACTATAGCCACAAACTTAGTACTTCTACTGCATATACTTTATACCTGGCTGTTGCGGCTGCAGCATTATTCTTTTTTGTTTGCCCTGGAAACATTGCAATATTAAACAACTTTAACAAGGCTGAGGTTATTTGTTTGGCATAATTTATTTGACTTTACTGCACAAAAAGGTTTGGAAGGTTATGGTAATATGATCTAAATTTTCACTGCTGGGAGTTGTTTATTTTCAATCGTTACCTGGTTAGACAGTCTTGGTTTATCAAGCATAGGTAGAGTAGTGCTTTCAAAAGGGCTGTGATGATTATTTTATCTGTATTTTTACATTGATAGCATACTGCAGTTTTGATTGTATAATTTAAAATCCATACTAGTCAACTGGATATATATATCTCAGCACTTTTAAAATATCTATAGCTCACCGTTGAATTTTTGTTTGAGTGAAGGAGCTTCTGAAACTGAAAGGCTGAATCAAAACCAAAAAAAGCATAATGAAGCAAATTTGTTTTTGACTTTTGTTGTGAAGATTATGTGTTAATTTTGCATCAAGATTTGAATAATTACTGCATGATTTTGAATATCATTATTTGAATAATGACCTTATCACTATTTTTCCAACACGATCAAAAGTAGTCATAATTGAGCACTTGAGTTGCGATAAGTTGACAAAGGTCCATGCTACCAATCACCTCAGTGCTTTACAGTTCATAGTTGCTGAAATTTCTTCTCTTATTAGTGTAAGTACGTCGTTTGATGAGTGATATGGTGATTAAGGATAATTCAAGGGATATAATTGATGAATGTGCAGTTTCCTTTATTGCCGTTTAACTGGGCGGTGGAGCGGTTCGAGTGCCTGGCTCACAATAATGCATCCCCGTTACTTTTGTAACGTCACGGAAAAGACGTGAACGGACGCTTTGTGCTGTTCAGTGGCTTCCTGGTGAACAGTTCCAAATTTGGACAAAAAAATCTAAAAAAAAAAACAAACAAAAAATATGTGCGTCTATGGGAACTTCAACGAAGACAAGCTCGTAACCGGGACTTATCGCCGAGTTTACATCGTGCCAAGACTTTCTTCAGCGCGAGGATAAAGATATCATACCAGCCGACCACATATCAGTATCATAGTAAATCTCTGGGCACAGCGATGTCCATACAAAAATCTTCGCTACAAGTGTAATAATTTTGTTACTCCTTGTTACTTTCGTTGATCTTTACCACTTCCTGCTGACTTTATTTTTAAAATTTGTTTTTCGCGATTTCACCACAGGTGTCATTTTGACGTAACTTCCCGTTTTAGCAGGGTACGTAATCGGCAGCTTAGTGTTCTTTCTTATTGCTGGTTGTACGTCATTGGCAGGTTACTGTGAATTGTTAAAATCCCCGATTATGCAACAAATTCTTACAGCATGCACATTATTTGCTAATTAATGTATAAAATAGGCGCTGATATACATAACCTATTGTCCTAGTGTTTCATGACCTAACATGGTTGATGAAATCTCGTGGTTGTGTTCATTTCAAAAACTGCTGAAGGGTCAAAATTTTGCCAGTTTAGCGCTTCAGTACAGCCAACACCCCAGATGTGGTTAAACAAGAGATTTCAGAAGACGTCATGAAATTAATGTAGCTTCTGCATGAGTGGTCAACGTTATTTCAAACATTTCCAATTTCTTCTGTAAACAGGTTATATGCTGTGCTACTAAATTTGTGGTTGTTATAATTTCTAATTCACACATCAGCTGATCCAAAATTCGCCTAGGACGAACGAGCCGAAATCCACGTATTTGGAGGTAAGTTTGTTTTTTGTTATATCTGATTGTGTTGTTCACTTTTACTTATACAGTACTTTCCATATGACAAAATTTACTAGTTTTTCTGTGAGCATAAATCCAAGGCTCAGTTTCTTGTGCTAACATCACCGTAATCAGTTGTATAACAACTCTCCCTAATTGAGCAAACGTTGCTAACCTTAATTAAACCTGAAAAGCAATTTTACGAACGAACGTTGTCATTTAGGCGGGATATATAAATTTATTGTTGCAAGATTAAATATTAACTAACGTCTTTTCGACGACCTGTTCTTAGAAATTGTGTTGGACTATTTTCAAAGTATTGTAGTGCGTTTCTCTGCTTGAAGTGCGGCTGTCAGATGCAGCACAATCTCGCTTAATGGGCTTGCTGGAAAGAAAATAACGCAAAATGACAATGAAATAAATGAAAATAAATTATCTATGTCGGAAGAACATATATTCTAACTATCGCGGAGAAACGCGAAAGCACAAACAAGACCATGAGAAATTGCACAAATTTGTAGTAGAAATTACCGAACATTTTGAACCTGAAAAATCAGGTGGTGTGCGCGGGACTCATTTATATGTGACTTCATTAATAAAGCTATTGACCGCTGGTTTGGAACATCTGGACTAAGGGAATCGAACTATTTAAACATGTATTTTAGATAATGTTGGCTTATTTGGCTTGTAGACAAGGGAACTACCATGGAGTTTGTTTCCATCATTTTCCTTCAAAATCTATTACTACTCATGCAAACTTCCAACAAAACCTACCATTTCCTACACTGTTCAACCTTAAAATGCTAATCCAAATATAATCAACACGCACAAACAAAATTACGAAGTGACTATTTCACCGTATGTAGGCCACACAGTCTGTTTTTAAAGATAGGCGGCTAGGTAGGAGAATGGGTATGCGAAGTTGTTTAAAGTTTTATTGGAATTAGATTAAGTTTACAAGCTAGCTTTAGGTAAGATTTAGGCTGCTATATTATAACATTTAAGTTAGGTTTAGATGGAACTGTGAAAAATAGCTTCGAACGCACGATTTTTTTTCCTGTGCAATAGTAGCAGACATAAAAATATTCGCTTTTTGCAATTTAACATTTTGGCCTTCGACGTTGATTAATGTTTTGTGGCGGGAAATGCCCACCAAGTACGTTTAATTAATGTGTGATGTTTTTGCGCACGTTTTATCTTACATCAACAAGAACTTTGGTCCCTTTGTGCTACTAAGATCCGCTTCAGAGCTTTCTACACGGGACATCTATTGATCATAAGTTACAGTAGATTTAACGTTAGAACACTGCGTGTGAGAAAACGGGCGAAAGTACAATTTCCGCTATCCCAGTTGAGATAAGTTTTCTCACTGTTTGATTGCTGCTATTATCACCTAATAATTAAAGATAATTTGGAAAGCAAGCAGATTTACATAGGCGCCGTCATTCGATAAGCTTCTGGTTAACTGCTTTTTTCACTCTGAATAGTGTACTGTTGGTAAACACAGCCAAGTGACGCGTATATCATTTGAAAGCATGGGATGTAGTGCAGTGCAGTTTCCTGAAAACAAACGACTATTATCATAGACCGAGTCATGTTTTTCAAGAGAAACTGACTTAAATTTGTTAGGCTTCCTTGGTGTTGATATGTGCTGATAAAGTTAATTTTGAGAATGTATGTAGTTAATCTCAAATCGGAAAATATTAGCAATAGGACCATTGTTCGCATTACCGTAATCAAGGCATGAATTCACCGAGGAATATCGCGATTTGAAAGTTATAGATCGGATAAACCTTTACTTTATCAATATGACAGGTAGCCTTGACGTTGGTGTATTTTTCATCGTTACCAAGTAAATAATACGCTTCGCGTTTCTCCTCCCTTACCGCAGCTGCTGATAACTACTTTCAAGTTCAAACAACAGTTGCTTATACCCACAATCGTACAGTGACTGTACATTATGTACAAATGTGCGGTGTGCACACTAACTTCGTTGCTTCGCCACGTTATATATTAGGCCAGGGATGTCCAACCTTTTATTAAAGTGGGCCGCATTGTCACTTGAAATAATTCAATGGGCCGCAGAACCTATTAAATTTCAAGAAAAATGGGTACATAAAGTACATATTTTTGGAGTGAAAATGAATGAAAACGGGCCGCACAAAAATCTCAGGCGGGCCGCAGGTTGGACATCCCTGTTAATTAGGCTATTAGCGCCATTATAATTAACTTTTTGTTGAAAATGTGCTTTATACATTTGTTTGTGACTGGTTGCCACAGACACAACTACATATCGTTTTTATTTTGTTGCAGGAAAACGTACAAAAAGAAGAAGCAGGAACATGCTTGAAAGTGGACGTTTTTTCCGCAGTATTACGCCGTGCTTGCTACTTACATGTTTCACTTTAGTTTTACCATCGAAAACACAAAAGGAGGAGTCACCGTATGTTAAGGTGTCAGCTACAGGTATGGATAGTGTCATCGTTTTCATATCATGTGGATATAGTAGACGTGTATAACATTTACATCAATATGCCAACCTGTTTCGGTGCAGTAGCATGATAACAATGCAATATTGATGAACGTTGTGCAGTTAACTATCGCCCCAGGCAACTGAGGTTTTCTTGCCTCTAGCAGCCTGAACTCTTTATTTGGGAGAATAATGTTTCCTCGTTGAACATAATTTTTTTGGTGTTGTTTGGTAAATTACTAACTTTTGGTACTGTTTTAACTCAAACATGTATTGTGTAGTTTATATAAATAATAATGGAAGTGTATTATTTTCTCACGCAAAACCGTCATTGTTCGAATTAAAGCTGTTAAAGGTTTTCCGTAATTAGTTACAGTTTCTATATTTTGCTTGTTTCCATTGTTTGGCTTACACACGACTACAAACTGTGGGAACAGAGTGCGGGCTATGCGTCTTTTCATTTTGATAACCCGCTGTAAAATAGGATATCCGATAGGGCATTCAGACAGAGCTGGTGCAAGTAGCAATATCAATGTTCACGTGAGATTAAACACAGTGCGATATTATTTATTTACGTCATCGTTGTGAGTCCGGCAATTACAAGCAAAGTTGTGGCCGTCAGTGTAAACAGTCTTTGCTGTATATATCCTACGTTACTTATTTTACGCCAAGTTAGAATTAGAACTGTGTCGCACGTCGAGACAATTTCCATGCGTTGTGCTCATTACTTTCTTGGTTGTCATGCTGATGTTGTTTAAAGTGGAAGTAGCACGCAAATGCAGGGTTACCTTTACATAGTTGAAGCGGGAATAAAGATATGATGTTCCATTTAATATTTTCCATTTGCTTATCAGTCAGTATACTTAATCATCTTGTGTTATTAAAATCTTTTCCAAAGGACGTTTCCGCGATAATTTGTTATGCGGACGCAATCGTTGAATGGACTTTCTTGCCCCTTACATATGTCTCAGTCGACCTCAAAGAACAATGGCTTATCTTAAATCAATTGGCTTGCTCATCTGTCCTGTTTTCAGAGGTCGTGTCGGCACGAGCGTATGTAGCTTAATTGCACACCTGGCGAAATGTTGGTAATTGCCGTTACTCTTTCTCAATTTTCGTTTTGCAATTAAACGGCTGCAGCTTCCGTCTTGTCAAGATAACTTCTCTATTTGACTTTTGCTGTTGTGTCATAGAGTTATACTGCCAATAAAAGCTTTATAAATTCACTAAAAAGAGTTGTATTAAGACAAGAAATATATTCTATACATACTTTCATCGAAATTATGAAAGTTCCAACTTCATCGAGCAATGTTTCAAAACATTTTTACAGTTTTGTCTTACTAGCAGATGTACTGTAATTTGATCAGCGATTGACATGCCAAGGATTTTTGTCGTTGAATGATAGTCTGGTCTAGCACGTGTACTCTCGCTTAAAAAAACAAAGCGGGATAATGGTCTCATATGGGTCTGTCGATTTGGTACACCTCTTTTTGTGGCGGTCATGAGGATCGCGACTGGATGACACAATAGGCTTATTGGTGCATGATATTATGGCTTTTGTTCAATTCAGTCTCCTCACGTTGGTTTGAAAGTTGTTTGTGTACAAAAAAATGTAGCATGTTCCACTAACACTAGTTTTTTTGATAGTCACCTTATCCAGCAGTATAGTGTTAAACGTATTTGCTTTTTTATTGCAGCACACTTGTTTGCTTATAACATACGTTGAATCATTACAAAGTCGGGAATAATAATAATTAAATTACTAAGCCTGTGAAAATCTGCAGCCATGTTGGCGTTGTAGTGAAGGACATGAACATCAATATACCAGTGTCATCGAGCTAAACGGTCACCATTACATCATGGATTCCATATCTGTGTTGCATAAATTTTAAATTACGTTGTTTCAATGATTAAGTAACTCACTCCAGTTTTCTGTCCTTATGCTATGCTCCGGAAGTTCCACCCACCTGTTCCCACGATATCACTAGTGAAACAAGTCCTTAGGTGTGCAGTCGTGCAACGTGTTATACAGTTATAGGATGTTTGATTTTTACGCATATATGTGTAATTTTTTCAACACGATACGGTTTCTACCCAAATAGTAGTTGTTCATAGTAAATGGTTGAGTTGCTGAGCGTAAATTCTGGATGTTATTGAAAAACGGTGTTAACCACTTGTGCGGAATTATGCGGTGTCAAGTTTCGCCTTTGGTTGGTTTCAGGTTTTGTAGCAATACATGGTAACCAAAGTTGACCCCGTCACGTTTGCTAGATATCTGACGAAATCGGTCAGTTTTACGCAGTTTTTCTCGTTTGTATCACTCATTTTTAAATTCGCATTTGATTGTCACTGCCTGAAGTAAAAGTGTGTACCTTGGCGGATGTGTCCACTTTTACCTATTTTATTGCCCGAGAGTTATCAGTAGATGTGTATAACACGTCCTACGCTGTTACGTGGAAGATATTCGAGTAATGCGGGATTTTGCCTGCATAGCTGCCATACCAATGTTTTGGACCAAGGGTGGAATTCCTCGTTTATCTTTATGCAAGCCTTTTGCCCATATCCAGAATCAAGCATGAGTAATTGAAGTGGGCAAAACTTATGATCCTTTATAATCTTGCCCTAGGTAGATTCTCCACCGATTAGTATCACGAGACTTATCGTAGACAGCGCGTATACTTTCATATCGGAAGACGTCACACGTGCGTTAATTCGTAGAAAAACGACTGGAAGCGTAAATAATATTCGTCATCGTCATAACAACCTTCTTGTCTGGACTACTCGACGTTGTGTGGATTTCCTCATGAATATTTGATCTTCTATACTTGAGATAGCGATTATATTATTGAGACTAAATAGACTGTAGCGGGAAATTGCGTATTTTTGTTTAGTCCGTCATAGCTATTTAGAGTTTTATGTGGTATCAAACTCTTTGATTCATAGCCTTTTTCCGTTTGCCATGTACCAGATGGTCACGGTGTCTGCTTTCAAAGGAAGCACCACCATCAATATTCCTACGCCCTTATGCCATTTTAAACAAACCTTCTATATTGGGCTTATGTTGTTAACGGCGTTATCTTTACTTGATCGTTGTTTTTTAAAGAATGACGTAAGCAAGGAGGAGAAATGGCTCGCATCGTTCGTGGCCGTTAAGTACATAACAGAGGTTAATTTTTAAACTTCAATTTTACTTCACTTCACACGGTATAGTTATACAGTGAACAATTGTGTCAATTTCTTTCAATATCGTTTCGTTTGAATGAATTCCTCAATTAGAAAGGGGATATTTAATTGTGAAATCGGCGTTTTGGCTTCGGGCGCGGATGTTTTAAACATCTCAAACCTAAATTTTAAATCCCTCGGGTTACACGTGACTGTGTGGTAACGTTTCGTCGTTACTAACGTATAGTTTTATTCTATTCGCATTTTTTTTTCTTTCATCCTAATATTTTTATGTGGCCTTTAATTCGCGGCGAGAACCTGCTCGCTAACTTTAACTTTATGGCAGATGTAGTTTTGTTTAATGAGTGCTCTTCACTTTGGCATTCTGCACACAAGTGTCCCGAACTTAATGAGAGAATTTTAAATTTCTGACCTCGCGCGCATAGGTCACCAACGAACGCGTTTAAAAGATTAAGCCACACTCACAACAACTGTTACTTCGCTTCGCGCGAAAAATCAATTTTGAATTGGTGCTTTGACTTGTTTGTTTGGATTTGTTTGCATTGATAGTCAATTTTTTTTGTGTAAAACTTGACTCAAGAAGCGAAACTGTGAGCTTTTCAATTCCTCTTTAGATACAATATCATTTAAATGTCTGTATACATCTAAATTCAAAACTTCACATCAAATAAATCGGTGATTTTGAAAAGGATTTTTCTATTTTTGAAACATTTGTCAACCTGTGAAAATTTATAGGTCTGGTTTTGTTTTGCAAGGCCTTGTTCTTGGTTTGTCTTGTGAATCCTTAGCTAGAACTGCACATTGAATAGCCAGGGTACAGTATACACCAGTAAATGCTTTACACTACCTAGTATACACTACAGTCTACAAGCTTTTTGTTTCCAGTTGTAATTAAGTGGGGCATAATGGAACAAATGATGTCGAAACACAAGTGTGTTTTGTTAGTTATTTTAACAATGAGACCAGCCACATTAAATCAATTCGAATTTAAATCAGGTAAAATAATTGAAACAAATTCACATAGTTAGATAATATGTAACAGTTAAGGTCTACACTCTACAGAGTCAGCCAGAACTAACCAAGCATCAAACATTTGTGCATTTTGTTTGTGAACTTACACTTGGCATTATTATGTATTTGCTCTCTTTCACAACAACTGTGTGCCATTTCATTAAATATGCTTAATGTTTACATGTGCATATTTTTTTATGTAACACTGTTTGCATATTATTTGGTTAAATTTTTTTGAGATTCGCCTTCTTAATGACTAAAGCAGCAAGTTATAACAATCATCATGTTACCTTTCAAGTTCTTTGAACCGGTGTCAAGTTACTTGTGTAATTGTACCTAGTCGCACTTCTGATGTCTTGACATATTAGGTCACTTAAATAAAATTTGTCTAAAAGAATTTGGGTAACAACTAATTTGTACAATAAAGTGCGCCTGATTGAAATATATATTGACAGAATTAATCGCAGATTTGACAGTGACAATCATTTAACTTCTACTTAGTTGTTTGAAATGCAAACAAAATTTTCTGGGAATGATTTGTAACATGACAAGTACCAGCCCATTTCACGTTAAGTACACATGCAAACTGTCACTGTCACAGAAGTTAAAGGAAAATTTTGTATCAATAATATAGGTTTAGTTGATTGATTCACCACAGAGGAGAATTTACCATGTTTTTCTTTAAGGTGTATTTAGCGGTGTGTTTTATGTATTTAAAGTTTTATTAATCTGTTATTTGAGTCTTTCTTTTATTAAACACAGAATAGAACTGTTTAATATGGAACGGAATGGGCGTTGGTTGCTGTTGTTTTAAGTACTGTATAATATATATATATATATGCATTGTAGATAGTATTTACACAACGTTGAAGCACAATTCATGACACAATGGTGAAGCTTAACTTGTTCATCATTGAAGCATTGGACATAAAATAATCGGCATATTAATTTGCAAATGTGAACTGATATTGTGCAAGAAGTAATTGCTCAGTTACCAGTTTTTCACCATTGTCTTGTGTAGAATGTTCCTTATTTTGGATAGTAAAGTCATGTTCACCATGTTTTGAGAAGGACGAACCACTATTTTGAATTCTTTGCTTTATCCCATTGTTATCTATCTATATTTTTGCCTTGGAGTGTTCTTGGCGTTTTAAGTTTGTAGTTGGCATAAGACCTCCTACCAATTGACTAGTCCTGAACAAACAAGCCAGCTTAAGACTACTTAAATGGGGGTTGATGCTTATACATAGCAGGAGCACTACTCCAAAGTGAAGAACCCGCATGTTTGTATTAGTTGTGTTGTATTGTCAAGGACACTTTAAGCCGAAGAATCTGATGAATAATTATCGCTTTATAGTTCATAAAGATGAATGGGCCTCATTAGGAATTGTGAATAACAGTGGGCTGACCAGATTACCGCTTAACGTTCGTTGTTTCCGTTATAAATCATTCATTTTTTTAAAATCATTAAACCACAGTCCTGCTAACATAAGTAAGAGTGAGTTTCTCAATTACCCTTTGAAATGTGAAAGCTTTTTTCGATCACTTGTGTCAACACTAACTTGTTTGGTCAGTAAATTATTCTTAAATCATCGTTAATCCTGTGTGATAATAATACGTTTATTGTATAATTACTTGCCCTCCAGCCCATTTTACAGATTTATACACATTTTACAGATATAGAAACTAGTCGATTTTCGTCATCTAACGCTTCAAGTTACAAATCCATACGACTTCACAATGATGTTCTGTACATTGGTGGTAGAGGAACTCTCTATCGCCAGAATCCAGGTATGGAAACAGGATACAGGAAACCAATAACATAATTTTCAATTTTAAACAAGATTTTGAACATTTTTTTTAAATAGAATTTTAAATTCTGGTCTGTTGATCTCAGTTTTTAAATCGTCATGGATTATTTTTTATATTTATCTGATATTTACTAATTTGTTTGTGCCAGTACTTACGTGAATTTATATTTTAGTGGCACATCATTGTTTGTTTATGTCATATCATTTGTTAATATTGCAGGGAAAATATCCCAACAACTTTATCCTCCTATTGAATGGAAAACATCGGAATCGAAATCAACCTGCCTGCAACTGCCACAGGGCAATGAGGAAAATTGTGACAATTACATCCAAACCATTCAGCCCTATAATCGTACACACATGCTACTTTGTGGAACCATGGCTTTATCTCCCAAGAATATATTTCTCCATATTGAGGTACAGAGTGGAAGATGCTGTTGTTGAGTCTAATTGTAAAAACATTGAAAAGTATGGTAAGATAAACTGTGATGAAGAAGTGCTAACCCATAAGATTTCAACTGCAACATTTCTGACTCAGAGTGGCAACTTGCTTGAGGATGGAGTTGTAAGCACTCCACTGTGCAGCGTTGATCCCATGGATAGTGTCACCTCTTTACTTGCATCAGAAGGGGGTGAAATATCAAGCATTGTTGGAACCACTCGTCGCCAAGTCCGCGGATTTATGAACATTGTGAAAAATCTACCTGATGCCTCGATGTTAAGAACGTCTAATGGTGAAGGAAAAATGATAGAAGGTGAGTTTTCAAATTTAAAGTACTATTTTTTACGTTTTTTTTTTTAGATAATACTGGTTTTTGCAAATTCATTTTTATTCATATTATTCATAAGTTATAATATTTTTTGTGTGATGTTTATGTTTTAAAGAAAGTGCAAAGTTTGTTTCTTCCTTCGTTGCTAATGATACTATGGATGGCCACGTTATGAAAAAACTTTATTTTCTGTTTGGTGAAGACACACTTGAACTTGGAAGCAATAGTGGAAGCAATAGTTTTGGAGCTAGAATTGCACAGGTTGGTGCATTTTGGTATTTAATTGTTAGCCATGATATGCTAAGAAGGCTCTCAAAATCTTTTAGCACTTTCGTTTGAATTCATTTGCATAGGTAGGATGTTTTACTAAAGTTTGTATTATTCTTTGTTATGAATGTATAGCTGTTCTTACCAATTTCACTGTAATTTAGGTTTGTGCAAACGATATTGGCGGAGAATTGGATTCAACGAAGTTCACATCGTTTTTAAAGGTTTCACTTATTTGTCAAACTAATGACAAAAATCCTTACACTTTTGACGTGATAACGGCTGCCACTTTGAGTGATGGAATTTTGTTTGGAACGTTCACCACATCTGTAAGTCTGCAAAATGCGATTATTTACAGCTTATTTACGTATCAATAAAGTGTTGTTAGGTTTGTTTTGTACAAGTTTTTTTCCAAACTTCGTTGTCATTCGATTAAATTTTATTTGTTTTTTTTTTGACAGAGCGAAACTTTCCGTAATTCAGCTGTGTGTGCGTTTAAGCTAAAGGATATTCAAGACGCTTTGCATAGCGATAGCTTTTGGGAAAAAGACAAAACGTCTGGCAATTACAAAAAAGTGCAGGTTAGCATCGATTGCATTAGGGCCAGCGACGTAATAGCACTCTCTTTGTTTCTATCTTTACTCACAAAATAATCCATTCCTTAGAATTCTCATAAAGATGTTGGGTCTGCCGGGACGTGCTCCTACCCTGGACATGGTGGACGTCCTGATGCTTCAAGCAAGAGCTTTCCCTCTGAGTTTGTGGACTTTGTATCAAGTCACCCGTTGGTCGCAAGTCCAGTGACACCATCTTATCTAGGAAATCAGCCCAGGACAGGAAGTTCCTATCAGCACAACGGAGTCCTACTTGCACGCTCTGGTAAATTCTCCAAGGTCAGTAAAAGAAAACATTTCATCTGTGATAAACTTGATGTTTTTTACGGTTAATGTCAAGTTAACATGTATTCTAATACAATCAGAAATACTTAAGTTGATGTATTGCTATAGATTGCCGTCGAGAGCTTTTCCGCGGCTGATGGAAGAACATACAACATATTATTTGTGGGAACAGAAACTGGTGACGTGATGAAAGTCATTTCCTTGAATAAGGTAGATTCCCAGCCTTTCAATATACAGATCCGTTGTTTATAATATCGCTTCAATATAAACAGAATTATCGCGTATTGGACTTAACTCAACGATAATGTAAATATTCACGCCAAGGATAAATTGAATAATGCTTGTGAAGTCCAAATACGATTATCGCGTTTATGTTGATAATAAGTTTTAATCTCACAAAAGTACCCTTCTAGTTCGTGATATTTTAATTATTATATGATTCTATTAAAACAGGACAGCGGCATGGAAACTATTTTACTTGCACAATACCACCTGTCTGATGAGGAAATAACCGATTTAGTTTTATCCTCAGAAGACAATCGCCTTTACGTTGAAACGAAATCTCAGGTTATGCAGGTAATCAGACGTAAGATTTATAGTCGGCTATACTACAATTTTTAAGCTTGCAATTGTAAGCACAGAAGTGATATTTGTAAATGTCAGCCATAAAGCAATTTATTATATTGTCTTGCCAATCCCTTACTCGTAGTTGTAACAATAACATCGATTCCAGATACCGACCGGTAACTGTGAAATTTACACAAAGTCTTGCGAGTTTTGCGATCCCTGTCGTATGTGTGTGTTGGCACGTGACCCGATGTGTGCGTGGAACCCAGCTATCGACGTAAGTGAAAATCTACCCGAAGATAATGTAAAAGACATGCAGCTACATGTGATGCCAATGTTAGGGCAAACAATTTAATTTAATTGCACTTGTGAACAATCAGATGTGCGTGTTCGTTGATTCTGAGATTGATCGATCCGGCCTGGTGCAGGATGTCACCACTGCTAACCCTAGCATGTGCGGTACTTTAGCGGCAACCGTCAACTTGACAGCAAAGCGTAAGCGTTTTTGTTAAGCATAATTTAGTAATAAATATTCTTTTCCTGGAAACAGTTCTGTTGTTTTCGGGTAATCTATTATAAGCAACGGTGATTGCTTTGCAGTGCCGCCTTTTGGATCAAGTGTTATTCTTGGAAATGCAGTTACTTCACCTTCGATTCACGTCAGCTGGTTTCACTTGGTTGATAATAACAAGCAATCAATCTCAGGTATGCCGCAACTGCTACAGACTTTTCAGTTTCATTTATGCTACAAAGCAGTAAAGAATTAAGTTGACTTCGTATTATGGCTCTCTGTGAATCTTCTAGACTCGAATGAGTACCACATCACATCTGATTGGAGGTTGGAGATTCGCAGTTTTCATGAATCTGACGTTGGAACGTACTTATCCGAATATCACGTCGGGGATGCGATGGTAGGAAGCGAAACAACGGTTTATTCAAATGGCGATGACACTAAGGACCACACAGTTACTATTACCGGTACATCACCTGATATTCGCTTTCTCCATCTATCTTCAATTGTTTCAATCTCTTTCCATATATTACCACGTTTTCACGTCATGCAAGTGTTAAAACTGGATGGTTTTCGTGCTTGTTTAGATGATAAGACCACAACCACAACAACCGACGATAAAAAATCGACGCCCGCCGTAAATAACAATTCCTCCATAAACGGCACTGATGGGAACGATTACACGACGCCATCTCCAGAATACACTGGGCAACCGGCGATTTTATCAGGCGGGGCCATTGCTGGGTGTAAGTTATAAGACTACTTTATGTTATGGTTAATGTCAGATTTTATTTGAATATGTACAAACGTTTTTTGCTGTAAAGTAACAAAATGATTTCGGTCTTTACGTTTGCATTTTGTTTGCAACGTATATTGTACAAATTCATTAAAAGGCTTAACGAAGTATAGCAGAATTTATATTAAGCTGGGAAAAGATTATGTTAAGATACTATGTTATGTTTGCAACTACACATGATAATCTGAAATGTTTTTCCATTTTGGCAATGATTAAACATCTCCCATTTTATATCCAATAGTTGTGTTTCTCGTATTGCTGGTGGCGCTTGTTGTCGCTGCGTTGTTGTTTTTTTTGCGATCACGGAGACGTCTTTGCTTCAGCTCCGGGAAAGAGAAAACGTACAAACCCGGAGAAAACCTAAAGTAAGTCCAGAACACGCCCACTTAGCTGTTATGTCTCATTGTTTAGTCTCAAGCATTTACAGAATACTTGAAAATTCAAGAATTGTTGACCCCAGGAAAAGTAGGCCTAAAACATTTTTATGTTTTCAAGTAATTCTTACACTTAAGTGGATGACTTGTCTGGTTCTTCCGCCGACGTAGCCAAAACATTGTAAAAATTGGCACTTAACTCCTAGGACCTAGGGTTTGTAACACCAATTTCCAATACATTTACGTCACGATATCGTTGAATCACGCTTTCAAAGCTGGTCTTTTGGAGAAATGCTAACCTAATTTCATTGGTACCATATTGCTTGTTAGTCGATTGATACCATATTGATTCGATTTAACTTTGTGAGTGTTTTTATACTTAACTTAATTACTCCGCTGTTAGCAGCGCACTTGTCTGGTGAAATGATCGTTTCCAATTTTGCTGTTTCATGCAGAAACCATGATGCAACAGACGCGGTGTCTTTCGCAAAGGACACAAATAACAGCAATAACGTTAATAGCAAGAAGCATTTAAATCAATCAGAGGAGGAAGAAAAGTTAATCGGCACCCGTCCAGATAACCCCGTCACGCCGCCCGGTAAGACAACTTGATTAAATACAGTTTCCACTTGTTCACTGGTTGAGATTTTTGTTCATTATTTGTTATATTGGAATTCATTTCTTCAGGTCTTCAGAAAAAGAAAGTCGCCGCCGTTCCACCGTATCGCAACGATGCAGGTGTGTAGCTTTTTGTTTCCGTTAATTAAATTTTAAAATTAGAAGAGCCTGCATGATTTGGAAACGTTGATTATTTCGCGAGGAACAAACTTTAAAGCGACAAGAAAAGTTATCACTACACTTAAAAACGTTTTCTTTCATTTGTCAGCAAATGTTGTTCGTTTGTGTATCAAAATTTTTTTTAAATCGCTTCATCGATTCAGTGATCACACGACCGAACATTCCGTACATTGACGACGACGTGCAAATGAGAAAACCACCGAAGAGAACCAAATCCATACCTCCTCAGGACCTTCGCGTTAAATTTGGTGATGACCGAGTCTTGAAGTGCAACTCCATCCACCGACATAAAGGTCGAGGGACCTGGTTTATAGAGGTCGACTTGCCAGATGACATGGAGATTGACGGAGAAGGCGTTACATCGGATCTCAGTAACCTGGGAAGCGATATTTTTGACAAAGTTAGCCCCAGGTCGCCGTTAACGAATCTCTCAAATCGCTCCGACGAGCAAGATTTGAGGTCAGCCTGGGGAATTGAGGACTTAACTGTCGCGCAAAAAGCTCAATTCGAGTCTGGCGATACCGATAGTGATTCCACCTTGCGAGCTTCTAATTCCACTCTTAAACAAATTGATCGGGGAAGTGGCGACTCAAGCTTAACCAGCACTCCCCGCCAGAATGTGCCACTGGAGGTGCTTCAATCAAGCTATAAGCCAAATTCTCATCGTAAAAATAAACGGCGCGTGGAGCAGCAAGACCCGCTTTCCAATCCACCCCACCATCCTTCTGAACATTTATCATCATCAATGAATCCTCCAACAATCCTAGACTCTCATTTAAGAAGAGAATCGGCGCGAAGCGACAAATCACCGACATCCACGGCATCATCATCGTCAGCATCTTCTGAAAAATATCACACGGCTCCACCCAGCCCAGTGAGAACGGTTTGAAAGAAGCTTCTTTTGATGCTGGGCGCAACCTCTCAAGACTGCTTTTTCGTTGGGAAACCTGCATTGGAATACAGCCTTCAACGGGTTGAAAATGCAGTGAGGAAAACGAGCGAAATAACTGCAAGGTTTAAACGAGATTCGCGCGGAGAGGTAACAAGACGAACGCTAAGGTATAAGAAACTATTGCTTTGCTAAAACTGGAAAGAATTCAGTGTACAAATATTTATTTTTCATCAACTTTTTTGTCTTGCTTTGTTGTTTGCAAACTATATTTTCGTACAATTATCATTTTCAGTAATTTTTATAGTTTGAAACTGTGATCCTTTACGCTATACATTGCCAGAAAAGAACATAACAATTAACAAGTTTCAATTTAAAAACTGCTAGTTTGTTTTTTATGATGTAAGTCATAAGATCGCCTTTACGACCGCATTGTTTGAAGTTTACGTTTGTTCACTTCGAAAGTAGTAGACCACATTCCATCTTAAACATTGCCTTTGGTAAGTTTTGTTTTAAATTGTCGTTTTTATTTCTTTATAATAAACAGATTTGATCATGCTTAAGGAGGCTTTATGTTCAGTCTCGATGTCACAGGCTATACTAACCAATGCGCTTATTTTTCTGTTCTTTTGTGAACACGATGCCCTGAAATAAATATAATTTTTTGGTCATAGTTTATGCAAACGCTCGTTGTCGGCTAAGAAATCTACAAATATGACTCCTATGAGGAAATTATAAATAAATCTTTGTCAATAGAAGCTGTTGCATTTGAATTGCCTGTTTAAAACCACAACGGTTATGAGCACGTTTTGAATGCAGGTCGTATTGTTTTGGTTACGTCGATAAAGCTAGATGGTGGATATGTCTAAAAACGCCCTGTAGGCGTAGCCTAGGTGATAAGAGAAAAAGCAGTGGAAACATCAACAAAGGTGATCAACGGTATTCGCAGCAGCTGGTGCTGATAATAATCAGCTGTGACCTTCTCACGGTCTATCTTTGTTATTGTGCTTTCCACGAGTGTATTTGTTTCTTCCTCTGCTATATATAGAATGGCTTTTAATAAACTTCACCTTAACTAAACACAATACCTCCGTTGGTCTGTTGGTTTATCACATCAAACAACGCTCTCCTAACACAGGAACTTCATCATACACAAAGCAGACAATTTATTTTTTTAATTATTTTAGAATTCTTTTGCAGTCGCAGCAGTGGTAATTACTGTTAACCCACATACCAACACAGCTATGTCTAAAATAATTATGTTTGATTAATTGCATTCGGTAGCGAGGGAAAGATCTAGTCCAAACACGATGGAGCCAGTGTCTTCGTGCATCTGCAATATCTTATTCCGGAGCAGCATCTTTGGGAGGTTGAATCCAAACCGCAACATATGGAACAAAAATCATCACTAGCCCGGTCATACAAGCTCCCTATAATAAAAATTTGTTTATAAGCTTAGTTGCAATTTATCCAGGTAATAACTAGAACTTATTACCAATATAAATAGCATGAGCAGTGTAATCTAGAGTTCTACATAATGAAGGAATGTATTATAACATGATAACATGAATTATAGGCAAAACAGAGCTTTGCAAAGAGCTATGAATGTTTTCGGTAAGAATTGTTAGAGTTCTTTCAATTCTGCTTTTCTTAACGCAATATTTTAATTTCACAACAAGATAAAATGTAATCTGTATGGAGGTAGTATACTAGTGTTTCCCGAAGTGGGCAAACGCCCCACAGGTGCATCGGTTCTGGCAACATTTTGGTTAAGCAAGTTATATAAGCTGCATATTTACATTTAACGTGATCCCTTTTGGAGCTTTTTATTTTAAAATTGAGTAGAAATACCCTTTCACTTTCAGTCTAATTTCGACTCTTAACAGTCTAAGTTGATGTCTAGTGATGTCGTTGTAGTCAAGAAACAAATCTTGTCGAGTTGATTGCAAGTGACTGGGATTTCAGATTTCACGACCAATGGATATGAGACTCATTGAATATAGCCAGATCAACGCAAGCTCTAACTATAACCTTATAACCATAAAATATACATTTGTGGCGAAATATCTTCTCAAATGCAACACCACCTGGCTACGTCTCTTACGAGCCAGCCTTTTTGAAAGAAAAGGAAAAAAATAATTCCGTTGGGTGAACGAAAACTTTTACAGGAAAAGCATTGCCCAACACAGACTCTTTTCGGTTATTGAGCCACTGCGTTTGTGATGGATTTGTGGATGACTGATCCACTCAGTGGTGCACAGCAGTCGTTGTCGGTTATACTTTTCGGTAACCAGAAATTTCACTCTCCATCTTGGGCAGTGAATGGTCCATAGTCAATGTCAATTTGTCATTGGGAACCACGAAATGTTCGACTATATTTTCAATAATTGAAGTAGGTCATGGGACAAGTAAATTTGAAAAGCACTGCAATTAGTAACAAATTTAAGCGGGTCTGCTATAATATGACTACAGAGCATAGGTTTTCAAGATGGGGGTCGCAAGATTTTTGGGGGAACAAAAGCTGGTTAAAAGCACCAGAGATGTTAGGCCTATGCTTTGATTCAAGTTTAAATTATAAATGTTTTTATTTGGTATATACAGTATAGCGTAGGGTATAGGGCGCTGTAACACACTCAAACCTTTAATTATTCAATATTCTTAAAGATCGACTAGACGTTTTTGCTGTAAATATACTCTGCCTAAGTTGGCTTCAAGAAATATTGCCAAAATTTTCATGTGATATCAAATAGGAACAGCGCATTGGTTATGTATGAAATAAGCGTTTAGGAAAAGGGTCATTAGACCATTTTTGTTGCTAAAAACGGTTGCTGTATAAAAAAGGTTTAAAGTTATAGAGTTTAAAAAACTGTATACGGAATGATGTTAACGAAATTTGTTAGTTAGTTTTAAAAATTGAATTCATTTCTTTTGATAATAATTTGAACTTACGAGAAAATTCTTCCGTGGCCAATTCAAAATGATCTCTCTCTGACTTGGCATGATCACATTCAATTAAGCCGTCAATGCTGATGCATCTTGCGTTGCCTGAGCAGCAATTGCTTTTCCCGGCTACTTGAGAACAAACGCTGCATATCCCGTCTCCTGAAAACAAATTTCGACAGCTGTTTTACACAAAGTTTTGTCTAATTACCACAATTCATAGCTTTGAAAGCAAAGTTTTTAAACAAGTTTTAGATCTGTTTTTTAAGCTACAATCAAAACCGGTTTTAATGAGGCCGTTATGCAACTGCAGCTACCATTAAAGTTCTCTTCAACGCACCTGAGGCAAGCTGGTCCAATGCAGCAACAACTCCAAACAACAACACTATTCCAAACAGAATCTTCATCGTTGGGTTTAAACAACTGATCTTTAATTAAACAAACTAACCTTAAAATGATCAATGATTTATCAGAAAATGATGTATATAACATTTATTAATTTAATCGTTACTGTATAAGTAAGTTATTCTATGTTTAATGCATTCTTCGACTTAATTTAAGATGTAGAACACAACGCTCAACAATATAGTAAGAGTCACTGTCGAATGTAAATATCATGTGAATGCAATCAAAGCAACAAGAGCAGAAATCATTATTGTTTGCCTACAAATAAGCATTTATTATTTTTCACAATAAATACAATGAATGGTGAAAGTAAAATTATAATACAGTAAATAAAAGTATGCCTGCCACTATTTCACCAGAAAATATCGTACGTTCAAAGCTCTCTTTCGCAGTTTTATGTTAACCTAGCTTAAATGTTATAACATAGTAACTTAAACCTAACCTAAATCTACCTTCCGGTCTAAATCTAATTTCAATTAAACCCTTAATAACTAAAGTCAACTTTTTGCATACCAATTCTCCTAACCTAAACGCCCATCTTTAACCATGGGCTGCGTGACCTACTCTCGGTGAAATAGTCACTCTTTTAGAGGTATTTTGTATGGATGTAGCTGCACGAAAAATACATATCACTTTATTAACCTGTATTACCACGTAGATTCTTGAACATGGACACAGATTGTCCACGGAATTTAGACGCACGATAACTGTATATAAGTTATTTCTTTTCCTTGTCTGAAAAGGTTAAAAACTGAAAGTAGTTTTTTTACCAGAAGTAGTACACGCAGGCCGTTGTTAAAAATGGGCGGATAGGTTTGTGGAATAGGTATAGGCATGATGATTTAAGTTATTTAAGTTTTACTAACAAAAGTTATATTTAGATGAAAAAAAAGATGTAAGGTTTACGTTACTACGATTTAACATTTCATTCGATTAACAAAAGGCGGTGAAAAAAGCGTAGCCTATACGTAGATCTATACGTTTTTTCCGGGAATATAATCATAGTAACGGTGAATTTCATCAAACGTTCTTTCACGTGCTGTCAATGCTAAGACGGTTCTTCGACTAAACTTTCTTAGGTTCGTTCATTCTATTTAAAGGTTTTCCAAAAAAGAAATTGCCTAAAAGACACCAAAAGTCATTGTAATAATTTATTACTGAATACAAAGTTGAATAAAATAGATTTAAATATTTTTACTGTAAGTTACTTATAAATAAAGTGAATTACTTTGAGTGGTTAAAGCCTCGCTTCCCTTGGCGCCGGCACTATTTTGTCATATCATTACAAAATAAAACACAAATTTTATTAAATAAATACAGTTTCTTCACCTCAGACTAAAAAGGTGAGGTGAATGGTACAGTCAGGCTACTTTGCACTAAAACATATCTGGTTGAAGACGTTAAATACGGCGAAGCGTCCATTGGCCACCTTAGGCAAACTTTTATAAGCAGATGTTCAATTTCTCATACAGCCTATTGTATTAAAAGCACCCTTCAATATAACGCACATGTTGATAAAGAAAAGAAAATTATGTCTATTAATAACTCATAACTTTTTGTTAAACATGGTCAAGTGCTAGGTCAACATCAGGCATCACGTAGGCCATGTAGCGTATTCTCGGAAATAACCTATTTTAAATTTCCATAAGGAATTCTCTATAGATGTTACATTAAGAGCTTACTAAAGCAAAACTATTGGAAAGGGTCACATTATGGCGACCTATATTGGCTTGCGGAGGGCGGGGCCGTGGACGAATGGGTGGACGATTCCATTACCAGGTATCCGCTTTCAGGAGGCATCCAAGTAATTAATAGGTGAATATTTATTTTATTTTTCGTCATTGACTGTGGGGAGCGAAAATATGGTGTTAACCTCGTTGTAGACTGAAAAATACACGATCATTGTTTAAGTGAACTCATTTTAAACTTCGACTAAACTTCTTTTGAAGTTGCAGGGAATTTCACTTTAGCACATTAAAGCTGATTACCGGTACTAATTAACTAATATTACTGTGATTCGGTCGTTCAATCGCCATGTTTTCAGCCAGGTGATACACTTACGCATTTCGAATAGGTGTCTACGTTCTATAGGATTTATATGAACTGTCGAACTTAATCATTTATCCTCAAATCAACCTTATTTTGAACAGCTTTGGTATAAATTTATATTTTATATTTAGGTTTTTGTTCATAAATTAATATTTTTTGAGGTATCACCAGGAAATTTCTGACAATTTCTCAGACCATACTCTACGCAAAAGCTGTAGAAAATTTATAACACTGACTTAGTGTTAAGTTTTCTGTGACCATCGGTATCCCATAGGGTGTTGTATATTAGCTTAATCCTGATACTGTGTAATCTAAACAATTATCTTGTAAAGGAAATCGCCTTAGGCCGTATCACTATATCATAATTGTAGATTGATTTGGCTACGCTAGATAGTCAGAAAAAGATTCTCTGTACTAAGCATGGTATGGTATGATAACACTGGTCTACAAATTTCAACTTTTTTTTCAGGTTTGGGTTTTGACAACTGATTGTAGCTAATTTTGGGGCGCTGAATCCGAAAATGAACTCAGATTTTCTCTATCACATCAAGTTTTCTTTCTATCGGTGTCATTATTTTATGAAATTGACCAATTTTACCCTTTTTACAGTAAAATGTCCAGTAAATGTACAGTAAAATGTTGTAATGATCCGGATATATTTTGTTACATTTGTGGATGCTTCATATTGAAGTCTCAACAATGCAATATTACCACGTTTGTAAAAAGGGCATATCTTGCTTACTTTAAAGTCAAGTTAGGGGACCAGGACAAAAGCTGGGCTCCTCATAAAGCGTGCAAGACCTGCGTTGAATGTCTGAGAAGTTGGTCGCAAGGAAAAGGTTCACAAATGAAATTTGGAATACCCATGATTTGGCGAGAGCAACGAAATCATGTTGACGATTGTTATTTTTGTCTTGTTAGTGTGAAAGGGTATAACAAAAAGAGTAAACATCGTTTGAAATATCCAAATCTGGATTCGGCATTGCGGCCAGTTCCTCACAGTGATGAAAAGCCACTGCCAGTATTTATATCACTTCCAGAACTACACGAAGAGGCTATTTCTTCTTCAGAAGCATCGTTTAGTGAAGGAGAAAGTGAAATTTTTCAACCAGCACCCGAGGATCTGTCAGACAAGCCTTCCCAGTTTAATCAGATGGAATTAAATGATTTAGTGAGAGATTTGTATTTGCCTAAGCAATCGGCGGAGTTATTGGCATCAAGGCTACAGGAAAGGAAACTTCTCAAAGCTGGTACAAGCGTGACATTTTTTCGCAAACGAGAAGAAGAACTGCTTCCATATTTTGCTTTCCACAATGATTTCGTTTATTGCAACAATATAGAAAGGCTTCTTCTAGAAATGGGATTACCACAGTATGATGCAGACGAATGGAGACTTTTCATTGATAGCTCCAAACGAAGTTTGAAGTGTGTTCTACTTCACAATGGTAACGTGTACGGTTCTATTCCTATAGGACATTCGGTGACAATGAAAGAAGAGTATCAGAACATCAAAACCGTTCTTGAAAAGTTCAAGTACCATGAGCATAGTTGGCTCATCTGTGTACATTTAAAAATGGTGAACTTTTTGCTGGGGCAACAAAGTGGCTACACCAAATATCCATGTTTCCTATGCTACTGGGACAGCAGGGCCAAGGATCAGCACTGGAAGAAAGAAGAGTGGCCTCCAAGGCTTACCATGACACCTGGAGACAAAAATATCATACGTGATCAGTTAGTTGATATCAAAAAGATCCTCTTGCCTCCTCTTCACATCAAACTTGGTCTCATGAAACAATATGTAAAAGCTTTGGATCATGAAGGAGAGTGTTTTAAGTATATATGTTATGCTTTTCCTGGTCTCAGTGAAGAGAAAAAAAGAGCTGGGATTTTCAATGGACCACAAATCAGGCAATTGTTAAAGGATGAAAATTTTGTAAAATCAATGTTGCCATTCGAGGCTAGAGCTTGGAATGCTTTCGGTGCTGTTGTGAGAAATTTTTTGGGAAACAGAAAAGCAGAAAATTATAAAGATCTCTTAAGGGAGCTACTGCTTAGTTTTGAAGATTTGGGATGCAGGATGAGCATCAAAGTTCACTACTTGAAGAGCCATGCGGATGAGTTTCCAGAAAACCTTGGGAAAGTTAGTGAAGAACAGGGTGAACGTTTCCACCAGGATATTAAAATTATGGAGGAACGTTATCAAGGTCGGTGGGATTGTCATATGATGGCCGACTATTGCTGGAGTTTGAAAAGAGAAATTCCAGATGCTGCTCATAAAAGAAAGTCTCTCAAAAGAGCATTTTTAAGCTTATAAGTGAAGAGTTCATATTTTATGAAAGCTCTTTTGTTGACTGTTTCTGAACTCGCCCTGCCCAAGTCCCTTTGAGTCAATCTTTATTTTGGCACTTTGCTATTTCTGTGTGTGTCTTCAGAATTTCTGCACTCCGTTGTCTATGTGCATATTGTGTGAACTGTAGGCTATAATTCAGATAATACCTTGTCACTGTCCTATCGACAGGTTCGTCAGCATAATGTAGCGTTTGATGTTATTATGGTTGCTCTTTTGTATGCCTATTTTTTATTCCAAAACATGAAATTTTAATAAAGACAACGCAAATTTGTGTGAATATAATATAGAATGCTTGTTTGCTAATTAAAGCTAGATTATTGCAGGTAAAACAGTGTTTATTGCATCAGAATTCCTTGTTTTGACAACAGAGGGGGGGCAAAAATTGATTTTTTTCAAAAATTAGGGATATTTCATATCTCAAAAACGTGATGTGATAGAAAAAATCTGAGTTCATTTTCGGATTCAGCGCCCCAAAATTAGCTAAAATGAGTTGTCAAAACCCAAACCTGAAATTTTGTGTAGACCAGTGTAATTAATCTTTATCCTCGAACTCTTTCTCCTCCTTGCATGACTTAAACCCGGTGATGATTTCTCATCGCTCGAGCTCCAGTTACCGGGTTGTCATTTGTGCAAGTTCTGATTGTCAGACATTTTTTATTTTTGATGTCACACGTTTTTTTTAATTTTTGTACAGTATTGCTCGGATTTAGATAGAACTGTCCATCAGATCCACTGAACAAAAGCAAGTGTCGGTAATGCCTTGCCCAAGGTTATTACAACGGTATAGCGCCACTGGGTATCGAACACGGCACACTCGGCTACCGAGCCGACAAGCAACCGCTTTTCTTTTGCAAAGCTACCGAACAGTGTTCGCTAGTTTGACTCGCGTCCCATTTGACAACAGTAGTGATCGCGTACCACTCGCCTCGTGACATGTTCCTAGCACTACCGGGGTCATATCCCACTAACACCTAGCTAGCGCTACTGTAATGACATTCAAATTTTTTTAACAGAAGCGCAAAATCGACACTAAAATTTTTGGCTTAAAAAACAATTTTAGCTGCTTTCATGGCAATTGTTTACCTAATTCTGCACGCGACCTCGGACATTGAAGCACACCAACTGCTTGGGTAATCCCCAGACTAGAAAACAACACCAGCCATGCTGCCTTCTGATTGGTGTAAACAGGTTTTCTAAGACCGGTGCGGTCTAGTCCTGAAGTGCACAACCAAATCACGTCACTATTTGAGCAGCTGGAGCTTAGTATACAATTGTATCCTATAGTTGTGCACTTCTGTCCAGAGTTCAAGTTCTAGAAGTGTTCCAGAAGTAAGTTTGTGTAAGCGAAATAAACATTGGCAAACTAAAGTTGTTCCTAACTTGGCTCGTATTGCACTAGCTATCGACGAGACAATCAACAATTAATTGTGAAATTGGCATCAATCAATAACTAGCCAAATAAACATTTTGTCACTCACATGCCTCAGTTCCCGGTTGCCATCCAAGACACATGCCACGGATACCGCTAGGTATCCGAGACTCATGCCTCGAGGCAGGTGGTTTGTTACGACTCCGCCTCCTATTCCGATATATCATGATCATGTGTGCGTTAGTGTAAATCGACAATGCGAATACATTTTTATGAATGCAGGGATCGGGGAAGTTGTGGCGCCTATTTGCGCGTCCTGTATCCAGACGATAATTTTGGTTTCTGTTGTGCTTTGTTATTGCTTAATTAGAGAAACTTAGACATAGCCTAGCGTGTAGGGTTTTTGATTGTGGAAGTAACCAGTAGCAATAAAAATTCAACTAGCTTATTATGTACCTTAAGTAGGCGCCTGGCTAGGCAGTAATGACTACAAGATTACCCTACGGAAGGCCAAGTCTGAAAAGTATCGCGTGCAATTGCATCAAATCGGCGTGACGGCGTGCAATGTTTTGACATTGGCGTCCAATTGCATCGAATCGGCGTGAAAACTGACAAATATATCACAAGAATCTCATCTACTCTGCTCTTAACTAACCTATTAAACGCATTATTTCTCTTATAGCTAGCCTATTATTGCCATATAAAACACGTCTATTAATTATTATTATACATATATTAAAATATTATGTATTTCTCCTAGTCCTATCAACAATTTGGTCTATGTATTAATTACTTAGGCCACTAAGATTTGTCGTAGTAGACTGCTTGTGATAATTTGTGAAGCTTCAATCTGGCGCTAAGGGACAATGGCAAACACTCACATTTTAATATTTGGGAGCAAAATTTAGTATTTTTTCATTATTTATATATACTTTTAGCAACTTTGATCTAGATAGTTCTTATTTGTAAATTTATCTTCAAGACAATCGTAACAAGAAACATTTAAAATCAAGCTAATTACTGGGTCCAAACGAGAATAGTGTGAAATTATAACTATACTATACCACGTATCCAAGGTTTCAAAAGTAATTAGTAGTCATGGATGTACAAACATTTTCTAGAAGTTTTAACATTTCTTAAAATATTATAATTAGTCTGTTCGTCGTTGATCAAGTTTTTGTTTTATGAAAAGTATTAATTGGCATCATCCGTGCCATCATTGCACCTTATGCATTGTGACGCAAAACATTGTATATTGTGATGAGTCATTTATGTCGTTAGATCTCTTTCTCTATCTTTCTACATTTGAAATAATAGTTTCATAAACGTGAGGGCAGATCGTGGTTTAATACAGAGAAAGCAAGCAAGAAGTTATAACAAAGGCAAATAGATGGTGTACTGTTTTCCATTATGCTACAGGCGTAGAGATACTTTGTCACTACAGATATTTTTGTGTAAAGATGCTGCTGCAAATGCAATATTTTGCCGCTATTATGTCACCAGTAAATGTTACTTCAGGTCAAAACATATGTGATGTTACTTGCTTGCAATTTTACCTGAAATTTCTAGATTAAAAAAGGTCAACAGATAAGAAAATGATGTTAAGGATTAATTAACATATATTTTTGAAAACATATTTGTTAAAATTTTGAACTAATCACATGAAAAGTACCGAGACTAACTGAAATTTCTTGAAAAATGTAATTCGATCCTTTTTTCAAAAGTGCCGCGGTTCTGCCCACCTATGGCTGTACCAAGGTGAAAAACAAAATTTAAGAGTGCAAGATAATAATTCCCAATTTTTTTCACGCTATAACAATTTATTAAATTTTTCCTATAATTTTTATTTGATTATACACTTTTTCGGTGTAACTGGTTTACGTACTTGATATATCTAAAACTTGCAAACATATTGATGCTAATCCGTCTGCAAGATGCAAATTTGTTTGAGTAACAAAAGTGGATGATATTTAGCTTTGCTATGACACGCATAAGATGTAACAGTAATTCTCTTCTGGTGTAGAAATTGGATAAATTTTTAGCTATAAATTTGAAATGAACTGATCCATTCACAACTCTTATATTAACAGAAATATAACTATCACAGTTAAAGAGATGACTTGATTGTGCGATTGATGTGAAGTGCGTACCTGAACTAAAAGATCCGCACATAAAGTTACAAGTTAGTTGAAACCCCGGAAAGGAACAGTTTTACAGAGCCAGTTGGATTTGAACATGTCATCATCTGCTCAACCTGATCTTAATAATAATGGTGACAGCTATGTGGCTTATAGTTCTGTTTTAAAATATTTGGTGGGTCCCGAAAAACTTCGTCAAAGAGAGCAGTATCCTCAGTTTGGGGGTATACCCACACCTATTCCAAGTACAATGGAGAAAAATATGGAGGCTGTTATGAACAGCTGCGTCTTTAATACAGGAATTGCATGTGTGGCAGGTAAGCGTGCTGTAATTGTGTCAGAAAATTAAGCGATAAATTCTTTTTATTAGTGGGTGTGTTATTTGTTAAATTAATCTTACAATTTCTCACAAAAAGGTTAGTTTTTGATATATATCTAGTATATTCTGTATTGCTAGCATGATGAGCAATTTTGCTGAAGAAGTTATTTACAACTTAAAAATCCGTTAAAGTTTCTGGTACCTTCATGATATTAAATTTACAGTATATAGTAAAATAGTAGTACATAGTAAAAAAACAAGATATAAAATGGCACTCTAGGGTTAACCTTTGTTTTTGATTCTTGTACATAGTTTATGCTAACATAGCTTCATCAGGTTCAGTAAGAGTTGGAAAATTTCACAATAACTTAATTTTACAATTACTCTTTATGAAAATTTATAATAATACTGTTTTTGGCTTTATTCAGGTGCAGGGTTTGGAGTTGTGTTTGCTTTGTTTACGTTTGGAGTGGAATCACCAAACTACTCCGAAAAAGTACCAACTGTAAAGGAGACACTGAGAGAAATGCGAATGAAAATGGGATCAAATGCAAAAAACTTTGCAGTGATTGGAGCAATGTTTTCTATGACTCACTGTGTTATTGAAAAGGTACGATGTTTAAACTTAACCAACTCGGTCAGTTTGTTCCGTTCCATAATCACAAACCATAAAAGATTTTTTAGAGCCAGCAACGTTTACTGTTGTTAGAAACTGTTACCACACAATTTATGTCCCCCTTTCATTTTTGATTAACCCAGCTATGTCCAACCGAAATACCTTAGTGGGTCAAAAGTTACGTCACTAGTTCAATCGGACCGCACATTGTCACCATGGATAACATGCAGTACTAACCACATAAACACAGTACCAACAACACGTACAATAAAGGATGTTATGACGCTCAAACAATTTCTACACGAATAAAATAATAATCATGGGCACGCTTTCATACACATTACATATAATACAACGATTTCAACACCAGGGCCTCACAAACCTTTGAAATAACTCATGCGGCTCGTGGGCCATGGTTTGGTCATAATTGGATTAACCCCTTGGCTGGCGGCAAAAAATGTCCCTGGCTCCTTTTTCTCAGCTTTTCGCAATTAAACAAGAAAAAAAGCACATACAGATAACTCAAAAAAGTAACCTGAAAGTTGTTAAACATTTTATTATCTAGGTTAGGTCTAAGTATCAAGTAATTGCTAACAATACAATTAAAGCAGAAAGGCTCATATAATCCATTTATTTGATACATTTACATTATTACATATACACATATTTACTTTAATACATTTTTTAAACAAATGAGTTATTAGCATTTATGCTTAATCCGTATTATTGCCAACTGCTTGGTAATAAAAATCAACTTTGTGTCTAGACACTGCCTAAGCCCAGATTAGTTTTGGTCAATTGAATCGTCATTTTCGATGCAATATAGTAGTTAAGGTTAACTTTATTTCAGATAAATAAGCAAAGCTAGGATCAGTCACTGCTTGCCCATGACATGGTTATATTTAAATTTATGTAGTTACAACTTCGGATTTTTTTATACAGTATCGAGGAGTGTCTGATATGAAAAACAGTTCAGCAAGTGGTTTTGTTACCGGTGGACTACTTGGCCTGAGAGCTGGTTTGCGTGCTGGTATCCTTGGTGGAATGGGATTTGCAGCATTTTCCACAGCCATTGACTATTTCCTTGGTCATTCATGACAGGGTTTATCATAATTTATATTTATTTACAAATAAACGTGGCAAGCTCAAATTGACGTCGCAAAGCAAAGGATGAAGAACAGCAGAAGCCTAAGAACTTACTAAAAGATGAACTGAGATGTTGTAAATTGATTTAGGCTACTACTTTTGACTTGCCAACAAACTAAACAGTGAACTAGTTTGTGTCATGTTAAGTTATGTCTGAAAATAGTGCACAACAAATCAACGCGCTCTTATTACAATCGAATGAATTTCTCACATATGTTTCATGGTTAAAGGATGCCATAGACGAGAAGCAAATATAACTCGCACAAAAAGTAAATATACTGAACTAACTGTACGGACTGGTTTTAAAAAAAATTTTGTTAGGTAAGTAGCTGGTTAATTTCATTTACTTTAGATGATAAACCCACATCATCAAGTTATTTCAGGAAATCTGTTGGGCCAGTCAGTTGAGTACGTCTTGTATTTAATGGAGGAGTGCTCGTGTCTAAATAACAACAGAAACCATTGCAATGAAGTACATTTATTTAACTGCTGAAGTTTTTTGCTAATGCCAATGTCACTGTCAGTATTTATAAAATCTGCCAGAATAGTTAACTCAGAAAAACTGAGAGTGAGAAAACGTTTCCTGTCATGATTAAATTCGTTTCGAAGTCCTTAGATTTCCTTTTGTCGCTTGCCTTTTTTATTTTCCAAAATTGAATCAATGTCGGCGTGCATTGCTTGACGGGAATGACGGCGTTTATCAACTTGTGCGTCACACTCTTTGTCTACTTGCGAGAAAATTTTTGTAAAAATACAGCCTCTCGTTGCAGAATGTGAATTAACCGGCTTATATGCCAGAATGTCTTTCTGTCCAGTTTAAATTAAACTAAATTGTTTGGCAATTTCTACTCCTACCTGTTGCTTTAATTCCGAAGCTCTGTCAAATTTCAGTCACTTTGTCTTCGCTTTGCAAAATGTTGCTCCCTAGTTGTTCTATTTTGGCGGTTAAAACCTCGGTCGTCCCTTTCATACGTCTTTGCACCGCTTTAAACTTTCTCAGTAACGCCCTTGATGTTATCAACTCAATTTAATGTGTGTAAATAGTGTTATTGTATACATGGTGTTAAAAGGCAGTTGCAGATGGTGTCTCCGGTCCAATTAAGTTAAGTGGTTTACTGGTTTCACTCTGGTTTGTATTGGTGCGCGAATATTTGCATGGTCCCGGGCTCTGCAAACCTGCGCCCTCATAAACTGAAATACCATGTGTTTAATGTCCAACAGGTATTTTTCGTTAACCACACTGAACCAGTAAGTACTCACTCGTACTTATATGTTAAGCCTTTCTGAACCATTGCAGGCGAAGAACAAAAGAACGAACCGGGGTGGATATTATCGCTGCGGTGATCACGTGCTAAAGTGAGGTATTTTTATCGAATAGGAATTGAAAACGTCTTGGGCTGAGTCGTCCATTGGTTAAATTAACCGATCACTGTTTCCACAAAGCAGCTGTTAAAACATTTCTACATACATTTTACAAACAGCTTTTATCTGGAAGTAAAGTTTATTCTGTTTTAAACTGCTCACCTTTAAATTAAGCGGGTAACAGGTATGCGTTGTGGGTGGTGATAAAACTTGCTACTGTAAAATTACTTTATGCACGAGCGACTCGCCTATCACGTTTTAACTTGGTCAGATTGACATACGTTGGCCTAATGTAAGGGCTTTGAGGTTAAAATCATTCAACTCTCCTCCATTCATTAAAATTCCTGCGGAAACGCGAATACTTGGGCGTATAAGACTAGTGAAACAAATTCGAACGAGTGCAAGAGTAGCTTAACCAGTGGCTATAGTTATTTTTGGCGCCCAGGGCGGCTTGAAGAACTATTGCACTCCTCATTTTCCCAATGAATGTAAAAATCAACCACTTGAAAAGCTGTGTCAAAATTCCCGCGTTTGGCAACTAGGCCCGAAATGCGCAAACATTTTGGGTTTTTACCTATCAAAAATTGCTGTAACAGGCCTCGAAATGGTATGTATTCTTAGTACAATATCTGGCAATTTATGGTGTTAAATTTTGAAACGCCATACAAAACAAATTTAGTGCCCCGTATACAACGATTTTGAAATGCTATGCAACCCGCTTAATACGTTCTCCTAGGACCTAGGTTAAAGCCGATAAATCGTAGCAAAAAAATTAACGAATAATGACGTAAAAACGCCAAAAGGTCCCAATAAATTGGGTTCATGAGGGAGTTCATGTCCCAATGCTCTGGTTCACCGTCAGTGAAGCGATAAAAACCTGGTATCAATTTTGAAACAAAAACAAATTAAACAACATCACCATCATTTTATATTTAAGTTATGACCGATCATCGGCAATGTGCTTTACGTCCACTTTGAGAAAAAGTAGCCTACTTTTTATTCTTTCTTATAGAATAACCCGAAATTAAAAAATTGTATTTTTAGTGAATGATTACAGAAATTTCTTGTTTCGCTGAAGTTTTTCTTTTTATTCAATATTTTTGCGCCCTGAAATTTTGATGCCCGAGGCAACGGCCCCTCCCGCACCGCCTATCGGCTACGCTGCTGGGTAAAACAATATGACAGAAAATAATTATAGCGTGTTGTAACAGAACTTACCGAAACACGATTATAATTAATAGATCTGCAGTGCTCTTAATTATTCCAAAAGCTCCGGGTACTGCGTTGTTTTTAAACTTGCGTTTTGCAAAAATATGGATGGGGGAATTAATAATTAATGCATCAAAAGATATTGCATCGGATACTTCCGACACTAAGATAACTATATAGAACAAAAGACTGATAGTCTACACTTCATACCATTTTAACAAGGATCAAAATCTAAAAAATCCTAATGTTAGAATTTGGTAGGCCTAATAGGAAGCGAAATTTTCACTAAAAAACAAAGTTTCTATACACTAGTAGCAAGAATGTGTTATCACATGCAAATTGAAGTTAGGTCCAAAGAAAAACAATGTTTTGAGGAATTCCCCCCACCCTTCCCCGACATCAGATGACAACAATAACTTATACCCAAAACACACAGAATCCATATTTCTCTAGCCAACACACGTGGTCAATTCTTGAGTAGACTTGAAACAAAGTCGACAATGACCCGAATCGAGTGATTACTGTGACGGTAAAAATTTTTTCGTAGCAAAAAAAGATTTTTTTTTCTAACAAATTACATTTTTCAGAAAGGTGGTATTAACTTGACAAATTTTGAAACAGCCATGAAATTAATCAATATCAATTTCACGCAATGACTAGTGTGACGTCAGATTTTTTTAAATTCAAGAGTAGACCTATGACTCGATTCAAGAGTTTAATTGACGCGACTCTCAATTCGAACTGTCTCCAGTCGGAAAAAATGACTTGGAACTTGGACGTAATTCTTTTGGAACTTCTAGCGGCTCCAGTGAATAAGTACGCTGCGTGCTTTCAGTTAACGAACTACATGCCGCAACATTACAAAATCACAAATCCTTACAAACCATTTGCTTGATGACTTTAGTTAACCCTACTTAAGCAGAAATGTCCCCTGTTGCTTTCACTTTTGCAATCGTAGTAGCGCAACACTTCAGAACCGGTACGATGATTATTATAAAACAACGTACCATGAGATGACGGCAAATAGTTTCTTCCAACAGCTAGTCTGTCACTAAAGGTGTACAGATAGGACAATCTTACTGACATTCTGCAACTCTGTGTCACACAATTAATAGGTCAAGTTCACGACATGGTAAATGAAAAACGTTTGCTCAATAGCCTACAGTAATAAAATCTGCAAGTACCTTCAAAACCTGTATCCTTATTATATAGCATACCCTACTGTGTGTCCATTTCGACTACAAAACCTATCTTGAAAGCTGCTTAAAACGTAAACTTACAAGAATAATGCCCCGCCCCCCCGGGCTTTTAAATGATGTTGCCGCATTGTTGAATAAAAACACTCAAAATATCTTTACAAACTGTTAGGAGACTATTAGGAAAATGATAAAAAATCTAATTCAAACTGTACAATAACACTAACAACATTACAAAAATTAAAAAAATCGAACCTTAAGTGGGTCCTTTATACCAAGTAGTAAATTTCGAAGGGCAGTGGATGATACCAAAGCAAAATCAACGTATAACACTAATGCTAAAAAGACAAATATATAAATGACCTTTAGACTTTACACTGCAATAAAAAACAACAGCAAAAATTTTCAATAAACACAAATTCGCAAAGTGAAAAACTAAACAACAGAAGTAAAAACAATGATGGAGAAGAACAGAAGTGGAAACAATGAATGATGACGCATAAAATTTATCACACATGCTTTCGTTTTAAAAAACTTTGAGATGTTTTAATCCTGTTGCACCAACACTGGCATCAATTCATCTAATTGTCTCATCCTCTCTTCATCAGAATCATTCATTGCCATTGATGGTTCATCGAGGTTGCAAAATACACTGGGACTGTCTGAAAAACACACACCAGGGTAAGCAAGTAATGGCGATGCCACCATGTGACAACATTTAGTCAGATTGGTCCGACTGATGTAGACTTGAAAAAAACTTCGCTCACGTCAGAAAACATAAACCACAAGCTTAAAGGGTTGGAGAAGAGAAAGAAGTTAGAAAAACATCCATTAACAATTTAATTCAATGGTTAAGCAGCTATTGCCAAAGCGAGTGAGAAAAAACACAAATTTGGTGTTAAATATGACGTACAGCATATTGGACGCATGGCCAAGGCGTGATTGATATTGTAACGTCGTAACGTCAAGGTTTTTGGTTAGTCCCTAAGCTTTGTTATCGGTACTGGGGTACTGTCATTACCTTTTTACTCGTAACAACTAACTGTGCCACGTTACGTCAAGCTCACATTTTGCCCAAACGCTCTAGTTGAATGCAAACTGTATTCTGTGACACTTCTGTCTTAAAAATAAACATCACCTGTTGAAGTGTTCGTGTAAACGTTTATTCACCTGCAACATCATTGTTCATCCAAAACGGATTTACCAGCCAACACCTATTACTACACTGAATTCAAGCATCAGCTTTCAAACAGGTTGATTTAAAATTTGGGCTTTGTTGCCCACACAGCACCGTCATATTGTTTCAAAATTTGCGATCCATTTTCGACAATTACCAATACAAATTATTGAAAATTCATTTGTCCAGTATACTTTTGTTTAAGATATTTTAAAATGACCCTAATTAGGGTTTAAACAATTTACTAAGCACTGAACTTTATATTCTACCGTGCACCTCAAGACGTAGTAACTATAATAACAAACTACTTTCATAATTTAACAAGCTAAGATTTGTAAGTTATACCTTGGAAATCATCTGGGCACGGGTCCCAAAAACACTCATCAATATCCAACTTGTGTTTGGTCAAGTTTTGAATTGCACGACCAGGACTTTCCTCTGCAGTACTACTTTTCAAATCTCCCTTTAGTGGGTCGTTAAAATCTACATCACCAAAATATTATCAATACAAAATATTGTAAATTTGTTATACAGTAGACTACGCTTAGCTAAATCAAATACAACCAGTTATTTCAATGTAAACATCCGCTTGCTCCATTATCGGTTACCAGTAATCGTTTGTATACTTGCTGTAACCGTTATGGAAATCATATGATAAGGCTGTGTACGTCACAATCGGCTAATCTAGTGTACAGGCCAACAAAAAAATTAGATTATTTTTATGATAACTGCGAGGTGCACAATCCATATATGTACTTATTTTTAATGAATTGGCCGCGGTTTTCAAGATATTGGACGTCATGCATTTCTGTAAATTGCTATGAAACTAGAGATTCTATTTTTAAGTGATTTTCATATAAACTTCCTTGTCCGTACTTCATGAAGGACTGCTGCCACCACCCAAGTTGCTTGAAATTACTTGCAACTACGTTGCTCAAACAATACTAGCTACTGTGTCCAATTACCGGCCTTACCCTGTGATGATAAATTGGTTTCTTTTATATTAGTGATACAACAATCACCAGCATCTTTATTTTTGACAACATTCGTCCTGAAAAAAAAAAGTGACCTTTGAAGAAAATGCATCTAATACAAAGTACTGTATAAAACTTTTGAATGCGGTCAGGCTAAGAATTTCAATCAATATGTTTAAACAGTACATAATTAAAGTTGGGCAGTGATCACATGTTGCAATACCTATATTTTGATACTCACACATCTATCAGCTCTGTCTCGTGTACATTTTCAAGAATAACTTTGGTAGCGAAATCTACACGCTTTTGGTTACTGGTTTCAAGTTTTTTAAGAATTGAGACTGCAAGTTTAGTGGAAGGGCTACTCATTCTGGCAGTTTTTGGAGATCTTTTATGTATAGTTTCTTGTGATGTCTTGTCGGGTTTCACATTTGAGTTTTCTGTTAAATATATAATTTTAAAATTTGCTTTGCAGTGGATATCAATCAAAACTCCACCGAGATTTCATTGCTAGTTATATCAGTCAAGGCATAGTTTTGTTTATTTAATACTTACTTTAGCAAGTATTGATTTATCATTAGCAACTCATTCTTATAAAAATTACCTTCTAATAGGAATCGGAAAAACATATAATTGCTAGTTAAAAAATTAAGCAATGTGAAATTAGCAAAAGCAAAGTACCATCAGCAAAGCAATTATTAGTGAGAAATAGTACCTTTGTTTGCTGTTTTTTCTTTCACAATCTCAGCTCTTTCAGCTAAACTGCCACCTTCATGACACAAGCGATTGCCGGTAGCAATAGTGGAATTTTTTCCTTCTGTAATAAATTGTTACAATGTAAGTTTGGTGGTCTTTAAAGTTGTATTTGATGCCTTGTACTATCTGGAAAATAAACTGTACAAAAATGTTGTAAACGTTTTCATCATTGTTAGCTTTTGTGTATGAAAGCACAACTTCCAATTTAAGCAAATTATTTTGGAAGATTGTTACTTGACGTACTTGATTCAACGTCACTGTGTGGGGTAACTCGTGCAGATATGTTCGTTTTAATTCTTTTTGAACTTCCATGTGATTTTGCTTTTCCTGATGACATAAAACATATTATTTTTTGATCTAATGCAAACAATGACAATTTCCAATTGAATTGCATAGTGTACACAATAATATGTAACCAACAAAACATACTAGAAGTAACACTTACACTTCATTATGTCATTGCAGATTAATTTAGAAAGCTTAAGAAATTTTTAATTTAATAAATGTTAGGTTAACAAACGTTAGGCTCGCCATTCAAATTTCTAGTTTGGGTGATGCATGGTTTCAAAGTTGGTTTGCTATGATGCAAACAAGTTTATACGAAAGTTTACTGCATACTCTAACGTCTTACAGCAGAGTAATTACCGGTGGTAGTCAATATATGAAAGTGGAAATAGATGCATTCGTCACACCTGGTTGCTAACTGAGAAAATGCTTGCTGCAAAAAATTCTTAATTTTTGAGTTAAGATTACCACTCTAATTAAAATAAAGTTAATAACAAAAGTAGTAATCATTCATCGTTGTTTTTACAGATATAGCAACAATAGTTGCATAAAAATAATTTCTCACAAATCCCAGCAAAATTTTTTTCAGCTAGGTTGCTGGAAAAAAAATAGCTTGGTGTCCAAGAAGTTGAAATGACTTTGCATTAATGCATTTACAGTGTAAGACAACAAATTTTAGATTTTAAGATATGTGCTTGCAACCTTTCTCAAGTGATGATATATATAGATAGAAGCAACATGTGCATTTAGTTTTCTGAAATAACTTCAATCACATAGAATTTTTGCATTTTAATGCTACTTTCACACACACTGGAAAGTTGCTTGTTTCATCACAACAACAACAACTGTATGTATCTTTTTGCAAAGGCTTAGCGATAAAAAACCAACCAACCAACAAACGAATGCCATGATCGCCACCAAGCATATTAACAGCATTACAAACTTCTCTGGTACAAGACAGAAAATTTATTTCTGCCAAGTTTTGGTAACCATTTTGGGTTACCTTCATGTGTGCAAGGTAAAACATTTCCAAAAGTGTTTATACAAATACAATTAATATAATACAAGGCAATCATAGCTTGATGTTAACCAAATTTTCGAGTTAGCATTAGTTAGTTATTCATATATATACATGGGTTTTAACAAACAGTTTGTGAAGTCTGGAAAATTACTCGAGTTAAGCAAAATAAAGTGGAGCTTTTACTGAATGTTTTTACTGTACATTGTAAATTACAATGAAAAAGTTGGCCCACAGATTTATAGTAATAAATATCATTTATTTCCATCACTCAGTTTTGGCATTGCATCAAGTTTATGACAGAGATAGTTACATGAGTAATTTTTTCAACATTAAACATAGCAAGGTTATGTTTGGCCTATACAAGTATCATTTTAAATTATTGCACTAAAATACTGCACCATGCCTGCACTTCACAGTTTTTTTCATGTTTCTAAAGACCATGTGCAATGATTGCTAACTTGATTGAAAATACGGTAATAATTATTATATATTTACTGTAGTTTAATGCTAAACAAATACACTGCTGGTCTACACTATATTTACATACAATTATACCCATTGCAAAACGCTCAAAATAATGTCATGGATTTTCAAGGTAGTAGATAGTATAATAACCATTGGGTATAAGAACTTAAACACAATAAAAATGGCATGTATCATCTTAACAAGTTTGCTTTTACACAAAATCAAAGAACATCAACATCAAGTTAAACTTACTGGAAGATCTCTCAGCAAACCACTCTTTCATCCCTATTTTGTTTGAGATAAAGCGTTTTTCAAAACTAAATTTGCCCAAACGTTGTTCAAGAGTCATCTTCAAAGCTGCATCAGCATTTAACATGGCAGATTGCAATTCGGCCTTAAAGTCTCGTCCTTTAGAATCAACCTATTGGTACATAAAATTAAGTCTAAGCAGCGTGATTATGAAAGTGACTGGAAGTTTTTACATAATACTGACACTTTAAATGCATTTTCTTAGTCCTACGTAATAAATATCATACGTAAGAATTATTTTATTATTACCGGTATTATACTAAATTGAATTAACAATATCAATAAAAAGACAGCAGTATATATGGTAGCACTCTAGAGGTTCGGATTTATTTAAGTGGCACAAGCTTTCACAAGAATCAGCTTGCTTCATCAGGTGCACTATGAAATGGCTACTTTATCTTTTTATAAATATACAGTACATTAGAGCTTGTCTAATTTGGCTTCTTCTATTTTTTTATTTTGTCTTTCATGGCAGAACTGCACATCAATGTTATCAAGTTCGTTTAAGTTGGTTTTGCATAATTCGACAGTTCGATTACTTAACCAACTTTTTTTTGTCCGACTGGGTTTTTGTTGTGAACCATGAGATGTGTAATCGTGTATGGATGTGAAAGTCTGCAGTAAGCATATGTTGATTGTGTGAATAAGCGTGCTTTCATAACTTACTCTATGTGGAATGCATGAACTAATTGTGTGAATGTGTGTTTTGTGCATGTCCTTGTGTTATTACCTGTTTGCATTTTTTGTAATCCTTTAGATGTGTTGAATTAGCCAAGTTCTATTGTACAGGGATAATAAGGTTCAGCCACCCCCAACTTGGAAGACATTATTATACTGTATTATGACATTAGGACTCACAAAATTTCGTGAAGTGTTTTGTTTGTACGGCACAATATTGCAAGCTGGTATCCAAGCTCTACTAACGTGGTCGTCCAAAAATACAACGTGGTATCTGAGCTGTAAATTTTTTTTAAACATATTTTGAAATATTAAACATGACAGCACAGGCACAAAGCTATTTCAAAAAATACTTACCACAGTTCCATCGTCGTTATATTCATAAAAAAGGTTCATATCAGGATCACTGTCAATCATAGCTGGCCACCTGAAAACAAACTGTAAGAGAAATTTCATAGAAAGGTAATTTATGCTTTGACTATGAACTAAACTATGTAAGCCATGTAAACTATGTATAATTAGACAACAATGAAAATTAATACTAAATACAGAATTGTATTGGGATTATAGTAATCAATTACTGCCCACTCTAAAAAATTTATATTAAAATTTGCAATGTAAACCAATTTTAGCAAATAACAATTACAGTAGCATACTGAAACAAATCTGAGTTAAGTGATGTGCAGTATCATTTTAACATTAAAATTATTGTAACACAACACGGCAAATATTAATAAACACAAATATACAATGGTTATAAAAAACAGAGTTGTACCAGCTTAAGTCACCGTTTCAAAATTCGTCTTATTTACTTTAAAGTAGCGCTGCAGTGAAAAGCTCATTTTAAAAGTACAGTAAAAATCGCCCAGAGTAACTGTGGCTACAGTGACATTTCATGTCTAATAACACCCATTGCAATTGTCCTGTTTGCAAACCGTATGTTTTACATAGATATGACTTCGTGTATAACATGGACGTATGGGTAGCAGCCCAAAGTTTTGCAGGGAAGCGAAATAGGTGATGTAATAAAAAATCTTGGATAGTGAGGTGGCCAGTATGTTTCAGGTGGTTGATCTAATTGTTATTATTAATTAGGTTCTGCAGCGTCCAGATTCTTTCTCTATGCTTTTTGTAAAGAGACAAGAAACATGTAAAGTAAATTAAAAATTGTATTTATCATTTGTAAAGCATTACAATCTTAACGTGTTATCTTTTTAAGTTTTTAGTGCGTACTGCGGCCTCGAGGGTTAAATTAAAAGTCTTTATTTTGCCCTCAGAGCAACTTGAGTTTAAGATCCTTGCATCAAAGAAAAACATTAGGAAATGAAGAGTCTGTTTGGGTTCTATTGGAATGAGTGTGATTGTAAACATTTGTAAATCTAAAATGATGATGAGTATAGAAAGTTGACATTTGTGAAAAAGTGTGGTCATCCACTATGTGTGGCGAAGGTCTTGGGACAAATTCAGTTCAATGTAGTTGCTCGGTGCACAAAAGGTGTTCCGCTGTGAAACAACCATTGAGTGAAATGAAATTTGTGTTTGTTTTAAAATTTGTAGCAGAAGATGTATATAAAAGATGATTTGGATAAACGATTTATCTTTAATAATGGTGGTTGTATGGAGAAGGCGAAGAGACTTTGTTACATTGGGAACATGCTGAATAGTGGCAGTGGCTTGAAATCAGCTTCTACCATGATTGGGCTAAGCTTATACAGTTGCTTAAATTACACATTTTGCACGAAAGAGCGCTTGTAACTACACGGCAAAGTTTACATAACTTGCATGAGAAGTGCAATGTTGTATGGAAATGAGATTTGGGTATTGAATGTTGAGCTGATGACAAGGTTTGTTTGCATGGAAATGAGAATGCTGCGGTGGATGAGTGGTATATTTGTGAGGGAACACTATTCAAATGTATCATGTGTATCAAATGTGACGTTTTACGAAGTAGGATGAGATGGATGGGGCATGTGGAATAGGGGGTTCTGAAGTGGAGTGATGAGGACTTAGCGAAAAAGTGATTGGAGTTGGAAGTGGATGGCAAACGTAGTAGAGGAAGAATAAAAAAAACATGGATGGATATCATTGAGTGAAACGTGACTGGGAAATGGAGGAAGCTATCATGGGTAATCACCAACCTCCACGTGAGCACTGTATAGGGCTCACGGCCGTAAAAACACTATCATGATGATGATAATGATGAAGCAAACAAACCAAGTCACAATACCTAACATACTTGATGAAAGTAGCAATTCTTTCAATTTCAATCTTTTTTTTATTGTCAACACATGTGCTATATTTTCAAATGGGTACAGCTTACCCACAAGCCCAGGCATAACAAAAAGGGCACGGGTAGGTCTAAAAAATCCAAACAATTTTCCTCGTCCTACAGTTGAAAAAATATATATGCATAAGCTACAGAAAAAGTTTACGTTTGGGTTTTTCGTTGAAAAAATGTAAACCTTTCAAACTTGATATTATTTTTTTTCAAAGAAAGTTATTCTTTTTCAATACTGAACACTTACGATGGATAACCTGGCATTTTAGCCCAAACAATGGAACCAGCATTAAATTTGGTATACACGAAATGATCCTGTGAACATTTCAGTGCTGCAGTCCAATCAATCTCTGGAGCAGAGCATCTACACAAGAATTGTTTTTATATTAAAAATATTATCATAAAATATTAACTTTATGTTCATACATTGTTTAATACCTTGCATTGTATTGCAATTATCATTGCTATCAATTTTCTAAACTATCCAAATAAAAATAAAATAATATAAATATCAAATGTACAAGCACAGCAGAGTAAAATTTTTTTATGCCAGACAAAAAAATGCATTCGTAAGAAGCAGGTAAGCTCTATATTTTAAACAATTCCTTATGAAATGGAAGTTCAAGTCATATTTCTGTAGCTAGTGTTCAATGAAGTTAATTGTTAAACCTAACCAGATTTTAACAGATTAATAATCTCAAACCCAATTTAAAACTCTAAAGAAAAATACATTACCGAAATTATTGTTACATACTGTGTTGAAGTTCGTTCATCTTGGAATTTATATCCCACTATATTTTTGAGAAATAATTCTTGAGTTAAACTAAACAACAGCGTACTACTCATCAAAGGTAGAAAAGGTTTAAACTTCTAAATTGCCTGTAGCAAATGATTAATTGCATTTTGCGTTTAACATGCAATTTCACAAAAAACAACAACAGATTAATCTAGAAATTTCTACCAACTTATTTATTATGAAAGGAGTTGTTATGATTATGTTTTCCACTGTCTAATTTTGTGTTAGTTTTTATGTATAGTTTGAATGTGGGGCTTATAGCAGGGCTTCTCAAACTGTGGGTCGTGAATGTAACTTTGGGGTCGCAAAACAAATTTAATTTTTATAAATTGAATTGTTTTTGATTATTTTTTATTCGTTTTACTGTTTCCATTACAAGATCCTTTTAATACTGCAGGCTACAGTTACCGTACTTCGGTGGATTGTGTGCAATTGTATGATTTTGCCAGAGACAAAAATACCACTGGAGATTTGTAATTGGACGTTTATTGTTTTAACATGCAGGCTACCTTTCAAGGGGTCGCATAGAAATTTCTTTTCTAAAATGTGGTCGCAGACCCAAAAAGTTTGAGAAGCCCTGGCTTATAGGAAAGTCATAATAGGTCTAAATCTACTAATCACAGGAAAGTCTGCGAAAGTCTAAATCATAACAGGAAGGTCATAATTAGGGATGTGCCGTGAGGAAGATTATTCGGGTTCGTGCGAACCCGAATATCATGAAGGTCGACACGAACGAATCCCGAATCTATTCGTATTAGAACCAAACAATAAAATTTCATCCAAAAGTTGGCAAGTCTTGCTTGTAACATGATGTAATCGATAAACAAACCGCTTTCTTTCGAAAAATATTGTTTAAAAAACGATTGAAAAAGCAAAATGGTTAGGAAAACGACCTTTATTGTAAGTACTGCTGACTCTAGTTTAGCTTTGTCGGGAAACTAGATCATCATTTTTAACAAAAGTCAGTAAATTTATAAGTAATATTGTATTCGGGTTCGCCATTGCTGATATTCGTGTTCGCCCGAATCTTCCATAAAGGCGAAATTCGGCGAATCTATTCGGGTTTGGGTTCGTATCGGCCCATCCCTAGTCATAATAGATCTAATTCTACTTAAAAAAACCATGAAAATGCATTTGTGGCATTCTTGAATTTGGAGGCAGGAATGGGTTTCATGTTGAATAAATATGACTGTCTTTAACTACGCTTGCGTTTATTTTTGCATGAGCATCGTTACAGCCCGTGTCAGCAATATCAACATTACATTTAGCCCACTCATTTTCAAAGGCACCCTAAACTAAGTTAAAATTTAAACCAGTAGGTAAAGATCAGGTGATCTGCTTTGACTTCGATGTTTTGACTACTGAAACTGTAACTTCTCAGTTAATAGTGGCAGTTCATAAGGCTTAAGCACGCCAATTATTGGCATCACAAACTTACAATGTAAGCATGTGATTAAAAAAGCGATAAAAACAAGGAACTGAAAGTAATTTTATTTAATGAAGACTCGAGAAAATAGACTTTAGATTTCTACTTCATTCGTTTTACATTTGCATTTAATGTGATACTGATGTTAAAAGTAGCACTATATTTATGTTATTGACAGTGACAACTTCCAACCTGAAATAAGCGTTTCCTATTAATCCATCAAGTGTAACTTTCCTGGTTTTGTGAAAGTTAAACGCTATTTATTCATTTAATGTCAAAAACACTTTTAGCATCTACATATTTAAATTTTTGAACAGTTACGTTAAAAAATGTTTGCATTGTGTGAATATTAAAGTGGATTGCAAACTTGTTTACGTGTTCTGTTCTACGTCATCTTTGTTCATGGAACAAGTCCAAACTTCAGGAAGGGTGGAGGGATCACAGCAGTTATGAAGGTACCTCCATTTTAAACAGTTTCTGTCACAACACTGAACCCAAATACCTAACAAAAGAAATACATTTTCTGAAACATCTTATAACGGTGTAAGAAGACATAAATTGGCTAAAAGTCACTGTTAACCACCTTTACTTAAAACTTTCTTCTTATGTCTTACAATTTCTGAATCTGTCTTATGCCTTCGATGGGTCTGGTTTTCTTTTCCTGTTTGATACAGTTAATATAGTTATGCAACAGAATATACCATTGGAAAATTGTTATTGAACATTTAACAATAATGGCCTGTGTTTGATACTGTTGTTATGCTCATCGGCAACACATGCTTACTCCTGTTCAGTGGTTTTGATGAACGGTTCCAAAATTGGGCAATTTAAAAAATTTAAAAAAAGGAAATACAAAATGTGTGTGTCAACGTAAACTTGGACAAAGCCTTGCTTAGTAACCAGGGGTCCAATGATAAAGAAAAAGAAATCATAGCCAAGTTTAAATATTTCAAACAATTTCTCAGTCAGAGAGTAAAATTTATGACACCATACCATGGCACTGTACTAACAAAGCCTACATTTAAAAAAAACAAACCTTTTCCTTTGGTTTTGGCATAGTCCAAAGTTTTTCTTTTATGGCTTTTTAATTCTGTGCTTTGTTTACTTGGAATTTTCTTGGCAGGTTTTTGCAGAAGTAGTTTAGGAGGGTCATGATCATCTTCTTGTGGGCTGGTGTTGGGTGTGATCTCATTTTTAACTTGTGTACTGAAGTATGTAGATTATAAAACTTTGAATTAAACTGCCAACACAATTTAAAGCAAACTTTAAGGCTTTTTAAAGAAAATGTCTAGAGATGACTAACTTTCATGAAAAAAAAAGCCAGAGTAGGACAACGATCGATATTCGACTTATCCTAGAAAAAACAAGCTAGGACGGAAACATCGGCCCTAGGCCCTTTCTTCTCAACCGGTTTCACAATAGAAGCAAAGTAAATTGCTCGGTATACAGCCTTTTTCTCTGAGCTCCAGCGATCTTATACGGAGTTACGCTAGTAAAAGAGCTGTCACTCTTTGCTTTGATTTTTCTTTAAGCCTTTTTTCTACGTATCTGTTATATATCATAATCTAGTGTCTATTATGATCTTTAACTCTACACTTTTCTTATCAACTTGGAAGCAACGCTTCTTCCTTTTTCTACACTCAAACGCATTTATTGGATTCCTTTTCTCTGAATTAGTTATAAATGGCCGAGTTCCTTACTTTCTTTCTATAATTCAACAGCTTTTGCGGTGCCAACAAAAGCAAGATAAAGCCAAGGATAATTATTCAGGTCAAGACTGGATTCAAAAAAATTAGCTTGTTCAGTTAAAAAACCTAAACTTAATATCCCAAAAGTGTAACTGCTGGCCATTTCATGCATCTTACGCATTGACGTATACGCTGTTTGCAAGATCACTAGGATATGTTTTGGTCCAAAATAACCAGTGTTATGTAACAATGGCCAGCCTGGTAATATTAACAGAAGAGATATGGTTGAAATTTTGAAGATGGCTGTTTGAAATTTATAATTTTTTTTATTACGTTGAAAGAAAAAGACAGTTTTAACATATATTTCTGCAAGTACAATTCTTTAAAACGTAGAAAAAGCTTTAGGCGTTTCTATGAGCGTTGTGGCGAGCTCTTCTAAAAACTTTAACTTTTCAGTAATGCGTGTCAATTTCATAGAGGGGTTGATATGTCAATAGCGCAATTACCACAAAATATTTAAATTTCTTTTTAGGATTTATATTTTCTTAAACCTAATTAATCAAAGAAAAAATTTTCCATGAAAACCTTGTTGAGAAACAGCCGTTGCATTGTTATTGTTATTTCGCTATGTGTAATAGGCGGTTAGTTTTTTAAAATTTAACTAAAATTGATGCCTTTTTTTGAGAGTTATGGCCATAAAAACATATCTGGTTAAAAAAAGTATTAAAAAACATGACTTTATACAGTAAATAATAATTGGTACTGAACAACAAGCATTGTGTTAGTGTCACAGTTTTATTTTTATTTTTCAGTAACTCTGTCTACGGTTTCATAACATTGCCCCTCTATTTTGACATTGAAATTTTCAACCTGCAGCAATAAGCATGCAAAATTGTAATAACAGCATTAAGAATTGCTTAACTATATTTTATAATCCATCAACAAGAACTTTATTTAGGCTCAAATTTTTGAAATTTGAATCAACATTTTACCTTTTAGGTGACAACTTCTGCACAAATTGTTTGTATTGTTCCGCAGCTCTGTGAGGGCTTAAACACTCAGGATTTTTTTCATCTAAAAATATGATTTTTTGAATTTGTAACCATGCAACTTAATCAAATTAAACATTTTTATCTATTACACTGACTAAAATACAACAAATCCTCAGAATTATTTATTACTACCGTATATACCAGACGTGGGCAAACTGCGGCTCGCGAGCCGCATGCGGCTCTCCGGCATGTTTCTTGTGGCTCTTCTAGTCGAATCGTAAAATTCCAAAAAATGTAAAGGCTACCAAGAGTACCGTTTATGAAAGTTTCTGTGTAGTTTTTCTTTATTTAGGCCAGGATTTCGTTTATGACGTAACACTAGACATCGATTCCGACATTGTTTTCAGGTATAGATTCTATACTCTATGGCGGGGTTGTTCAAATGGCGGATCGCGATCCGGATCCGGATCTTTTCAACTTTTTGTGTGGATCTTCAAATGTAGCCTTGAAAAAAAAACTTTTTACAGTATTTTCATGTGTATACTAATTGTCCGTGTTGAAATTAATTTTTTGAATTTATTATAGCATAATTTTGTTCCTTCTCAGCATTGAAGCGTATCGTTTTCGTTTCCTCATTTACGCACCACTAACTTGACTAACTATTCTCTTGTATTCTCTTCGCGCGGTCAGCTGGTTTTCTGCACAGCGGGGGGTCGCAGCGAAACAAGAAAAACTTCTAGAAATGTATCACTTGTAGAAATACTTAATTTACACTAAATGTTCTTTCTTTAGTTTTACAATTATGATATATACAGGAAGCCAGATGTTTTTGCTACTAGCCTAACATGTAAAAATCCGATCAGTTTACGACGTATAGTTTTCAAGTAATTAACGATTGAAAATGTGTGTGCAGGGTCGGCCACAACCGAGTTAAAATAGTAAAGTCGCGAGCCCGGTTAGGATAGGGTTAACACGTGGCTGTCAATACGCAGACAATGTTTGTTGTTCGATACGCAGACATTTGTTCAATTATAAACACAAAGGCAAGAAAGCATTGAATATTGAACAGAAAAAAAAGTTTGAGGCTGCCATTCTGTTCCCTTTCTCGCACCCTGGAAAGGTACCCAGTTACAACCAGGCTGGCTAGAAGGATCCTTACTTGCTTCGCTTCTACGTACCTTTGTGAGTCGTTGTTTTCATCAATGAATTTTGTAAAAAACAAGCATAGAACGAGACTCACAAATGCTCATCTTCATGAGCTTATGAGGATATCAGTAAGTGACAGAAAGTCCCGATTCGATGCTATTGTGAGATCTAAACCAACTCATCATTTTTCTCACTGAAACAATCTTGCAGCTGTAGCACACTTCACTTTTGACTTTTACAAAGTTATTATTATGTTGTAGGGTACATTTTCATGAATAAAGCACCATAAAAATTAAAGCATGTCCAATATATTTACTATTCGTATTTAGTGGATCATCATGTTGTCAGGTTTGGTTGTGGTGGATCATGGCAGAAATCATTTGAACACCCCTGCTCTATGGCAAAGGTTGTCAAAATGCACCTCACCAACATGTTTTTATGGGTCTTTTAGTTAAAAAGTAATATCCCAAAATGACTACTAATAGTATAATAACCAAATTGACAATCATTACTGATTTTGCGGCTCGCTGGTGTTTATATTTTTCCACAAATGACACTTTCATTGAACAAATTTGCCCACCCCTGGTATATACTCAAGTATAGGTCGAGATTTTCGCCTCAAAAAGCAGGGGTCAACCTATACACGGGACAAGCCAGAGTAAAACCTCCAAGTCCAGCTGACAGCATGGTGACTGACACATACAAAGTATACAAAACCTTTCCGACAAAAGTTTAATCACAAAAACACCAAATAGTAAACGCAATCAACAGTACCAAATAAAGCCAGAAGATGCATCGCGATAATACGTCAGTTTTAAACTCCATCAAACTCTTCTTCAGTATTATCGCTGTCATCACATCGCTATCGGTGTTTTTCTGATGTGTTAAACTCCCTGGCAGCGGTAGAATTGTTAGTTTTTTGGCAAATTCAACAACGGTTAGCTTAAACTTTGCCGTGAATTTATTGCGCTTACTGGCCATTTTGTATAAATAACTTCACAACAACTCGTATGCCTGCCACTTGCATGAGACGGATATCACGTGACACTTTCACGCACAAGACAAATACGACTTGCGTCACGTGAACTCTTTGTAGGCTTGTCTTAAAGAAGTGCTGCTGAAGTTTACAGTTATGCAGTCGCTACACAAGTACTAGCAAGCTAGGCTAACGAAAAGCTAGGGAATGAGCTAGTTGAATTTTACAGGAGAGAATAAAAATATCTATGATTTTAAGCAAAAAAGTAGGGGTCGACCTATACTCGAGTATGTACGGTAGGTGTTTAACATCACCAATATATATGATACAAATTATATATATTGTTAATAAAATATATATTGTTATTTTATTACTATTCTGTAATAAAATACTGTAATTCCAATTAGTCAAGCATCATTTCAAGTTTGGGTAACATGTTCCAACATAGACATACCAAAAAGTTTTCCTTCAGCAGCTTTTCTGAGAACAGTAGAAAATATTTCATCGTATTGCTCATCAGACAACGATTGTTCAATTTTTGATGTAGCATCATCTGTATTATTCTTAAAAACATTTAAACTATTATAATAATTTAAACCTTTAATAAGCATATCATATACACTACACACATGTTTTTATACTGAAATATATTTCTGCCTAAAGGATCAGCCACCCGTCATTGGCGCTTCATTAATACTAATCTATTGGCATAGGCGTTGATTTTTCGAAATAAAATGGGGGCAAATTGAAAGTTGGGGATATCCCCAATGTGAGATCAAAAGATCTGCACAACATTTTCGTTGTTGTGCATTCATGTAATGCATTATCATGAGGCGTTTTATGAAATGACTAAAAACGCCATCAAAGACAATTTGCCGACAAATCTCAAATACAACGCGTCAATACGGTAAAATACCAAGAGTAAAAAACAATTTATTAATCAGAAGTTTAGTCGTCGTTTAGATTAATTAATCAGGAGTCGATACTACAACCATATGACATTTTTGATTGATATCATGTAAAAGCTGTTTACAAATTTTCACACATCGCCAAAACTATTTTCGTAATGTCACATCATCCGTAATTGTGATGCTTCAGTTCTCAAAGGCGAAAGATTGAACGATTTACGTATGGTTGTTTTCTCACAAATTTGAATAGGTAAAACTAAACCTTACGAACTTTATTCAGAGAAGCAGAATTTGCTTATAGCGCGCGATAGTTGAATCCATTCTTTGGACTCACTAGTAAAGTTTTGCAGTTTAATATTAGTAAATGGCTGGACACATCCCCAGAGACCACATCAAACGGGGGGGGGGGAATGTATTATTATGTCATACTTAAGTGGTTTTCAGAAATCTGCCCCATGTTATGCTTTCTAGTTTCTTTTATGATCTCATTTCACACTTTGGGCTTTCTTGTCTCACTTTTGCTTGTCTGTCACATGTTGCGCTCTTTGCTCTAGCAGCTATTATCTCTTTATTATCTTACGTTATCCCTCCTTGCTTGAGTTTTGTCAAGGTAAGTAAATGTGACTAGCTCTCTTTTTCTCCCTCTAACAAAAAGGTTAGAAACTAAAAAGCAAAAACCTTCTTAGAAAGCAATTAGTTTACACTATAGCTTTGCAGCTTAACAACTAGGGATGTGCAAAGATTCCTTGGTTGGCTTTTTCAGTAATGGCCTTTGCTTTTATTCCTCTTATGACAAACGCATGTGCCGTCACACATACACTTGCTGCCTTTTTTCCTTCGCTGCAATCTATTAATCGCAGTCACGGTCAAATGACTTTAATTTTGTACTGATTTAAGCGATTGTGCTGAGTAGTAACTATCACATGTTCAGTATAACCCGATATAATAATCGTATTCGAAAAGGTTATATGAGGTAAATTGAAACCTTTGTGGGTAACGATTGTAGTCTGAATAATATCGATTCTAAAAATAATAAAAAATTCAATTAAAATATTGTATATCGCATCGGTGAAGAACTGGGGGGCGAGTACATATTCTGCCACCCTCCCAATTCATTTCAAACATTAACAAAAAGTTTGGTGACCGAAGTACAGATCATACAAAATAGAATTTAGCGATCCAAATATAAGCTGCAGTCCATATGTTGAGCTGTGGTTGTATTCAAAACCGAATGAAGTTAACTAAAACTATGTTTATTGAAACAAATAATGAATCAACATAAATAAAAGGCTTTTAATGGTTATTCTACTTGCATTATTAATTTAAAGAATACCTTGCAGTTGTTACATAAGATAAACATTTGCTAAATTGATTGTAAGAAAACATTGAGGGTAAATGGAAAGTTGTTTTAGCCGTCTACCAAATTACGGCTTTATCTATGATACAACGCTTCGCTTGCATTCTTTTTTAAGAATGATCCACACCAGATAAACTTTTCCAGCATGATGTAAGTGTTTTCTGGTAAGCAAATTAAAATGCAAAATTGTTTTTTACTTATTGCAATGTATTGTAAGTCCCCTTTAAATTGAATTAATGATGTCTGACATACAAAAGGACTTCGTTATAAACAAAGTTGAGGAAACATCGTGGTTGATCAAAAAGTTCAAACGAAAAGTAACCAACACAACTTTGCTAGAAAATGCATAAGTTTACGTATGAATTTATGAAATAAACTCTTGCACTAACATATTAAAAGGTAACTTTAAAGCTTTAGCTAAGCCAAAAATAACTTTTTATTATTTTATGAATAGGAAATATGCATCCTTGCAAATGCAGCAAAATTACCAAAAGCAAAGTAAGTGAGGGGCACATAAAATCTTTATCAGGCATCATATTCTTAGAACTACAAAAGATGTTAAGCTAAAGTTTGAAATGCAAAACTTAATCATGTTACACAACATTTTGACAAAGTTGAAGTAAATTTGAAGAGGTATCAAACTGAGAATATCCACATATTTGTCTGCCCTGCTAAAAAATAAAATTTTGGCAAATTCGTATTCGTACACTGAGTATTTCTGTTTACTGGCTATCCTAACAAACATAGGCGCCGAAGTTTACAAAATGTAGGGCGGAAACGTTAATGGGTTCATATGTTTGGGAACTCCCTGTGGCAAGGATTGTTGTAAAAACACAAAATAAGATAAAATATACTTCTAATCAACGTTATTTGCGACAACAGCCATGCTACAAGTTTTTTCTTTTTATAAAAATTCTAGACTTGTTGGTTATGCTAACCCAACACTTATAGCTCAATTGTATTTATCGTCCGTGATTTTCTGCACCTCTTCTAGTTTTGCTCTCCCTATTCTCTTTAAACTCTTCGCATGCGTCGTCCCAAGGTTATTTTTGGTCATTATGTTTGTCTGTACAGACGTAACACCAGAGATGGGAAAACACTTCGAACAAAAGCATATCAGTCGAATCCGGTTAATTGCATAGTAAATTTGCCAAGCCTTTTTATGCGATTAAACGAATTATGCGTTTATGCGAAAGTGCAAATTCCACTTATTTTCTTACTTGACGTGCGACGCTGGTCACGTGTAAAGACGTCAACACGCAAAACACTAACGTTTATTGTGTATTGCGATCATCCATTCATTCAAGCACGCAAAAGATGAAAACATGCTTTCTTGCATTTGTGTTTTTAAGCGAACAAATGTGGCCATGTCCGCCCCTTCAAACTGTAGTCGTTGGCGAATTGTATGAAGTACATGCAGAACTTCTTTATTTTTTGGTGTTGTCACAACGATTGCGTCAGCAGAGCTTTCTTTATTGTTGTCGTATTTTTCAACTTGTTTGTTTCGTAAAACTTCTTCACATATTACGGTATCATTTTAACGCAACGCTTAAATGAAACTAAAACAGTGCGAATGTTAATCTGAGCGTATTGACAGCCACATGTTAATGCTTAAATTGAGCATTGTTGGTTTCATGGTTTCGTAACAAAGCTTACGCATTGCGTGTGCGCTCCCAGTGCGCGTTGTCTTCAATTTTATCTTTTAAAAACTTTTGAATAATCGAATAAATTATCTTCATTTTTATTCAATTAAGCGGATTAAATTATGCAATAAACCGTTATGCGATAAACCGAAGTACAGTATTATCTTTACAAACGATGGACTATGGTTTGGGACTTGCGCCCTTTATGCGATAAAATGAATTATGTGATTATCCAGAATGCAATTAACTGGATTTGACTGCATAACCTTTTGAACATAAATCGCTATTATTTGTTAGAAAAATTCAGTGCGGAAAAATCCACCTTGTCCACCCAAGTTCGGCGCCCGTGCTAACAAACCATTCCAAATTTTGATCTTAGTTCACCTGGGATAGTCCATTCTCTTTATTTGAAGACTTGTCACATGTTTCTGAAATTCAATGAAAATTAACCCAGTGTACAATTCAGATACTAATATAAATTTAGACTACAGTATCCTTACTTGCTCTAGAAGTCCCATTTTCTTTTGACTGTGACAATATGGGTGATAAGCGTGGACTAGACGTAGGTACAGAAAATTTCTGCTTAAATATTGGCTTCATTATTGTACGCAAGCAACCTACACATCAAATTTCTAAATCAGTCTTACTCTTAAATTATTTTCTGCAGAAGCATGGCGGTTTTGGTTTCTTGCGGTTGCCAGATTGAGTGATGTCAAAGAGTGGGAATTTGTCAAACAAAAATGTAAATATTTTTCTTGAAGCACCCCACTCATTTAAACATAAATTTGTTTGTGCCACATTTACGTAGGTGTCCATAACCTAATTAATTACTCTTTAATTTGCTTATCCCAAATAGTTCAAATCTACTTCTGGTGTTTGACTGGGAATGAATTGAGATTGAGAATCTTTGCATCGTTTAGATGAACTGCTTTACACAATGACAAACAATGCTTTTATATATGTTTGTCCTGCTTTGTTTTACTGATGAGCTTGTCAGTGTGCGATACCTTTTCGTCAAAAAACATAAATTCTAAATTGCTTCAAAAACAGGTTATAAAATGACACCCCTTAAAAAATTTTCCAGTGGTCACTTTAAAAAGTATTTGGAAGCGTCTTACTCTTATCGAGTAGAGAAAGCAACAGACTAGTTTTCAACTCTTAAAGGCAATATGCTGATCTACAAAAGTGCAGAAATCACACTAATAAATTAATCTCAACAAACCTTAACTCACTTTTCATGACAAAATTAGGGATCACGTCAATTAACCGTGAACAAATTAACCGGCGACAATTGGTCTTGATCAACTGACCGGCAACAAATTGGCCGGTGACACACAAATCAACCGCTATGCATTTTAACCATACAATTGTTTAACTCCCGGTCAATTTTGATTCCTGTCTGTTAGTTCTAGGTCAATTTACGTCACGGTCAGTTGTCCCCGGTTAGTTTGTTCGCGGTCAATTTCACACGGTTAATTGTCGTAGAACCACAAAATTATCCCCCAAACTTTCCACTTCTACAAATTTGCCATAGCAATCAAAAGATTCATTAACGTAAAATTTTCTATCTTCACAACAATATATATCATAATAAATAAAATAACAATTAAGGTTTCAGTGCGCACTATCACGCCAAAATTTATGCCTATGCACGCACAATTTTTAGTCGAAAACAACCGTACTTTCCAGTCGGGTAGATTAGTGTTGCTACTTCCTCAATTTAGCTAAGTCGAACTGCAGAGTAGAATTTTCAGCGGGATCTTGCATGCACCAAGCAACCAAAAATGACAAGCATGGTTGTGAAAAAATGCTGTAAGTATACACTTACGTGCATAATTACACAGTGCATGCATGCATGCAGTTTGACTAACTCAATTAAAAATTAGAAAACTTAATGGAAAACAGTGAAACTTATGGAAAACTGTATTGAGTGCACCTATTTTAAATGTTAATAATTTAAAATCGTTAATAAGCTAGAGGTCAGCAAGTGGGAAACAGTTGAGAACCAGTGAACCACTGGCCTACCTATCAAGCTGCAGAAATTGGCACAGGCGCACTCAAAACTGCTTTTCATGAGCTTCAGTGCAGCACTTAAAATGCATTATTTTGCATTCAATGACTTTGACAGAACTTCTGTGCACTCAATTTTCAATTGATTGAAAGATAGAATAAGTCAAACTTTGTACATTGGGCTACTGTGTAACTATGTACCAATGTGCGCACTTCCATTGCATCTAAACATTTTTGCGAACCACACTTGTCATTTGTGGTTGTTTGGCACATCCAAAATCTTGCTGAAAATGGCAATAGCTCATTTGTATTGTGTTGTTTATTTTTTGCCATTAACTGTGCAAAGCGAAAGTTAGGATGCTAACCGTTGTAGTTATAGCACAATAAAACACATGCTTTATTTTTTTGAGTGGCAAAATTTTTATGATCGCCTACACTTAATAGAAATTGTCGACCCACTTTAATTTTTATTTAAATTAAAAGTGTTCTGGGCATCAGGTTTTAACAATTTTGCTCAAGTGAGTAGCATATGAATTCCTTTGTGCAATAAAGTAAAATTTTTTAAAATATGTTGCCTAGTTCTTACTTTACAAGGCTTTGAGTCCTACGCACTGAACTTGTTTGATACGAAGTCACAAGTAGGATGCAATGTAAAATGCATAAGAGTTTGCGTGGTATCTGCAGCACGTTTGAATGTAACAATTTGGTTAGTATTTACTTCTAGTTGATTATTTTAAACTTTGCTTGATATGTTAAACAAAATTAGCCCACTTGACGCGCCGCAGATGCCATGCAATTTCTTACCCATTTTACGTTGCATGCTTCGCTGACCATGCATCCAGACATCACACCGAACAAGACCAGGTAGAATTCAAACCGCTGTAAGGTTAAGAACTAGGCAACATATTTTCAAATTTTTTTCTTTATTGCGTAAAGGAATTCGTATGCTACTTACTTGAGCAAAATTGTTACAGTCCGATGCCTAAATGATTTGTGATTTAAAAACTAAATGGGTCAAGAATGTCCACTGTTAAGTATAGGCAGATGAAAAAATCTTACCACCCAGACAGCAACTCGGAAAGGGTCTATTGACCAGCTATCTATCTATTGATATGCAAGATAAACATGCATGCAAGATAGCAATAATAAAATTATGCTATAAGACGGTAGGTTAGCAAGGCCACCAAACTCACAAAATAGTTCCTAAGTTTAACGAATTTAAAACCATAATAACACAAACAACTACACTTGAATATGAAACATATCCTGAAGATGTACAGGAGATGTTTCCTAACGCTAGAAACATAGATATTAACAGCCGAAATCAATATATGAAGTGACATGGTTTGATTAAAGTGAATATCTTAAGTGCACAATGTAGTCTGCAGTCCGGCCTAGCTATAGGCCTTACTGGACTGGTACGTATTCCGGTGGGGATATAGCCGGTTTGGGGCTGAAGTGACTATTTTACCGGTGTCCATTTATCAAAGTTACTGAACCATACGGTGATCATCAGATTTTCTGATGGGTTTACCACTCTTGCTTTAAACGAGGGAAAGAAAGCAATGCGGTGTGGTTGCATAGTGGTTGACGATGACGCTCATATGCTGGCGGTTTCAAGTTTAAACCTTGCTATTGTTTAACTTCTTTTTTTTGTCCAAATTTATTTTTGATGTAGTTTAGACATATGAGGGTCCGGGTCGGAGGGAATTAGTTTTAAATTAATTTAGACTCTGGAAAAAATTGTCATTTTTGTTGAAAAGTAACGTTTAAAAGTAACGCCTAATAACGTATTAACTTGGGTCTTATAGATTGGCCTATATAAAGGCATCCTGTGGTTGTGCACTTGTATACTAGACCAGTAATTTAATCATGAAAAGTGAGAGCTTGGTTCAGAGTGGATTACTTTAGGTTAATTCCCAGTTTGGAAAAATTAGTTGGTTGTTTTAAGTTGAAAATTAGCATACATTTCAAGTCACAGATCTAATTGCCGTTTACCGTAGGCCTATTCGTATTTTCCTACTTCGGTAAACGGCGGCCGATAAAATAAGTGTCTAATTCACCGGCCGCCGTTTTCCGAAGTGAGAAAATACCAATTGCTTAACTGGCTAAGCGTTTACCGAAGTAGGTTTTTCCAAATTTAGTACCTGGCAAGCGGTGAAATAGACGCTGCCGGTATAGGGCTAGCCAGCAACCCCATAAACCGTAGCTGCATAGGCTAGCTTACATGAAAATGCAAAAACTGTTCATAATGAGACAGATCCAGAAGTAGCCCAGCTTTTGAAATAAACGGTAACGACAATATTTTACCAGCCAAAACTCGCGCAAAATCGCGAAATTAGTAAATTTGGCAATCCTGCGATTCTGCACTTTTGCTGAATTCAAAACAAGCGTCATTCATTTACCTTCACTAATTCCCGCCAAATTGTTAACAAATATTTCTTGTATATTCGTCTGTTTTCGTCTGCAGTAATGTCAACCAACAACATAGACATCTAACACTGTCATCTTCTGTCCATCAATAACGCTGATCTTTATAAGCACTGTATAATCTAACGCAGGGGTTCTTAAACTTTTTGGCACATGCCCCCCTTGACGGTACCTAAAAATCTGCGCCCCACCTCATTGCAAAATAAAAAAGCGTTAAACAAAACAACAATTTATCTTCAATCAACTCTCATTAATGTGAAGGATGTACAGTAGTTGTTTTCGGGAAATCAAACGTTTAATTCGAGGCTTTGTAGAAGATAATGCACATCTTAGGTCGGCTTCACAGTCAAGTTTGTTCCTAGGTTTTGTCCTTATGTTCATGAAGATGACGCTGCAAACGACTTGGTCTCAAAGCGTCATTGCTTATCTTTTCTAAGCATATCACGTATTGCGGTACGACTTTTCCGTTCACTGTGGTATCTATAAAGTCATACTTCAGAAAATTTTGGTCATACTTTCTCTTTATTTTACTCATTTTGTGTCAATACAATTAGTTTAATTACTAAAACACCTGGTTATTAAACCAATACTAAATTTAAGTTTTACTTCATTTTACGGTTTTAATATTGGCTGACGTTGGTTTTACCCTATTTAAACCGGGTGCGCGACATGACTATTTTTATTATGTGTGGCCCGACACTGCACACAGATTTTCAATCGTTAATTACTTGAAAACTATACGTCGTAAACTGATCGGATTTTTACATGTTAGGCTAGTAGCAAAAACATCTGGCTTCATGTATACATCATAATTGTAAAACTAAAGAAAATGCATTTGGTGTAAATTAAGTATTTCTACAAGTGATACATTGGTAAAAGTTTTTCTTGTAACGCCGCCCCCCGTTGTGACAAAAACCAGGTCACTGCAAAAAGAGAACACAAGAGAACAGTTAGTCGAGTTAGTAGTGCGTGAATGAGTAAATGAAAATAATACGCTTCAATGCGGAGAGACAGGAAATATGATGACGTAACAATTGACCTATTTTAGAAGTCAAACTGTGAAAACTAGCTTTGAACGCACAACTTTTTCCATTAAATAGTGGCAGGCTTAATCTATTTTGTTTTGTTGTTTCATTAGAGAAAAGTGATCAATTACTAGAAATAGAAAATTTTTTCAGTTTCGCTCTTGGTGGCGGTGCCAAACTTTCATCTTTATAGCACTTTGGTAAAGTTTTAAGATGCGGGCTTCGCCGTACTTTTACCTTAGTTAATTGTTTTATGAGCACATGTTTTGTTATTTTGCTATACCAAGGTTATCATCATTCTTTCAGATCCCTACAGTCAATGGCAATGGAAAACAAACCATACAATATAAACGCATTTTTGTGATTCGATATCCACGGCTTATCAACATCTTTTGAACAAAGTTCTAAACATTCCTAACTTAATGCAGCTTTCAACAAGCAACTTATGACTCAAATGTAGTCATAACATACTTTTTATTCACTTTTTTATCAGGTGCATGAATCAGTGTTATAATGGCTCAAGTCACTAGCTTGACTCTATTCGACTTGAGTGACGATTTTTGGTGACTCGACTTGACTCGAGTCAAAGATCCTAAACGGCTTAAAAAAATTAACTATATTTTAGTTACTTATCTTAGGTATTAGATATTTTTACTTAGATATTTTTCAAAAAAATTATAACTCTTTGTAATGCGGGGATGGGCGAGGTTAATTGTTTTAGGTTGGCCTGCCCTAAAGCCAAAGGCTTTATTCGTTCTTTTGAAACTCCTTTTCTATTTTGTTTTTGACTCCGTTGTTTATGCTATCTACGATTGTTTCTTTAAGTCAGCACAACGTTCATAAAGTCTAAATTCTTATATTCCAAAATTTAGTTGTAATTAGGCTACATCTGAAATTAAATTTTTTTTGGTTAAAAAAAAAAAAACAAAAAGCGCTAAAATTGAAATTAAGTTTTAATTTAAATGAAATTAAAAAATATACTTCTGAAAACCTTGAAGTAATCATTTTGAAAGTACTGAGTACCGGGACCGACATTATATTTCTTGAAAAAAGTAATTCGGCACAGGGATTCGGTACTTTTTTCTAAAAGTATACCAACGGTATCGGTATCGGTACTGCCCACCTCTGCAAATTATGCACAAGAACGACGTTTACTTTTGTTCAATGATGAACAGTTCCAAATTCGGGTAATAAGTAAAACTTTAAAAAATGTCTGTATCTATCGGAACTTGCACGAAGACAAGATCGGTAATCGAGGCTCGAGCGATGAGCAATTATCGCCGAGTTTAAGACTTTCGAGAATAAAGTTTGCGATATCATACCGTCTACTATACTTTGTCGGGGAATATTTTTACATGGCATTCATATTACCGTAGTTAGGCTTAGCCTAGTTAAAGGCTTCTTTGCCGATTTGATGGGTTTGTGCAATGCTCCCTAGTCCCTATACAAGCGAATGGAGTGGTACATAGCCTATATAGTTGAAAACGTTAATTAATAAATATCTGTTTTTTTATTCAATGTTATCCATCTCACAACAGTACGATTACGCGAATGTATAGTCTACAGATTATCTCAGGTCAAACGATCCCATGCACCAGTAACACCGGTCCCTGAGGTTTCATTAGCGATGTATGTATAAAAAAGAAACATCGAAAGCTGCAAGCTGATAGTAAAGTTAAAATATATACTTTTAAAAGTAAGCAAAAGTCATCTTAAAGCAAATTGTTTACAAGACGATACAAGTTTAATGGTCGGATCGCGCAAAACCAATGAAAAAATATTTCGATAAATTTTTTTTCACTCTTTAACCCTAATTCACTTACTAATAATTTCCACTTTTTTGTCGATACAAGAAAAGCGCGCATTCTTGTGTCCATAACAACACCCGATTACTTTTCAACTAAATATAATGTCTTATGACAATAATGTTTCATTGTAGTATTACTTAGTGAAGTATTACACAACAAGCATCTTCGCCATAAAGACCGGCATCACTGGCGGCTATTGTTACAATATGAGCGAGGACGATTGATGGTTGATAACTTGTTTTGCTTCTGCTTCGATGGTATAAGTTCTCATTTCTCAAACGGCGTGAGAATTTGCTGTTAGTTGCTTAAACTCTGTCTATACACAATTACACATTATTAAATGCTAAAGTTCCCATTTTTATTTATTGTCAGACACAAAGGCTTACACCTTTGGGCAAAGCTTCCTGCTGTTACATTGCGCAGTCGTATGGAACGCCAACGCCGCAAAAATAGCAAAGTGTTAAATTGAATGGGAACTTTGCAAATTATGTTTTGTTTTCATAATTTGATTGGAAGGTTTTCAAACGTAATTTTATAAATTCAAATCATGAAACAACAAGCCAAACGCCAAAACCGGCATTCAAACGGTCTTTTCTGTGATTGCTGTTGCACGATTCATATGGCAATTTTCAAAATGGTTTCGCAACATTTACAATTACACCACAGTTTTATAAACTTGATTTTTTAAATCAAAGCACGACATTTGAAGTCAGATATAACAACTGCAAAGCAAACTGGCTGTTGGCAAGTTACAATGCCTAATGGCAAATGGTATTTTCTTTAATCGGATTGCAGTTTTGTTAATCAAATGTCGGTTTTTTGAATCATGTAACTTATACCATGAATTATAAAATGGCCAAATGATTGGAAATTAGTCTTCGTGAATTAAAAATGGGCCAACCAATTTGCAAAATACATGTGTGATTAAACAAACATGCATTCCTAAAAGCACTAAATGATTCTATAAAAGTACGTATGAATCGCATAACGTCTTCATGAATTGACAAGTATAGATGGATCGGAAAATGTATAGATGATTTGCCAAAAGTGCATGAATCGCCAAATGTACATGATTCGGTAAATGCATGCATGAATCGCCAAATGTACGTGATTCGGTAAATGCATGCGTGAATCGCCAAATGTACGTGATTCGACAAATGCATGCGTGAATCGCCAAATGTACATGATTCGACAAATGTATGCATGAATCGCCAAATGTACGTGAATCGCCAAATGTACGTGATTCGAAAAATGTATGCGTGAATCGCCAAATGTAGGTGAATCGATAAACGTATGGATGGTTTGTTGTTAGAGTGCGCCGCGCCAAGTGTGCAAAAATGTCTCTCTTGAGGAAAAAATGTCTCTCTTGGGGATACCAAGAAGAAAAAGGGATTTTGACAGAAGACAAAGTTTTCTGAATAGCCTATGTTTCGGGCAGGCCGAAAGTTACCGTGTATCGTCACTCGTCAGTGCAAAATACTTAGCGATCAGGAATAAGCATAAGCTTAGTTTTGTTCGCAATGAAGAATGGGATGTTTCTTTAGAAGTTATTTCAACACTACACGCGTTAGGTTATGTTCTGCAGTCGACTCCGCTTAATTCAGACACTTTGGTTCCGCTCACTTTTGGCCGAATTAAGCGGAGAAACGGCTTTGTCCGAATTAAGCGGAAAATCGATTGTTCGTTTCATGGTCATGCGTAAAGGCAAACAACGCATTTAAAATACTGTAGTGTTGCGTAATAAATGAATTGCAGCTGCGCTATACTGCAGTAATTGGCACTGATCGTATAAAACGCACAAGAGTACGAGTAAATGAGTACGCATAAAACGCACATTCTGAGCCGCTTCCTCTCTGTCTTTAAACCTCGTCCACGAAGCATAGTCTCTTCACGTTGTTCACGCAGATTTGCATCATTTTTCTGCCAATCTTGCAAAGTACGTTTTGATATCCCCACCAAGGCAGCTAACTGCCGAACTGTCAAGGAAGCGTCGTCATTTTTTTCTTCGTTTACTTTAGTGAGCAATTTCACTTTTTCTTCTAAATTTTTCTGTACCATTCTGTTCTACAAGATGGTCGCAATGGTACCGAAGTAAAAGCGACTATGAAGCTGGCACGGCGTTATATGAATTCATTGTCGATTGTTATCGCATCAATCGTCATTGTTTCACCATAATCACTCATAATGCAACTGCATCTTGTGTTAGAACCAACAAAGTACTGTTTATTGTGTCATAACCTAACGATAGGAATTGCGAACCTGTGTCCGAATTAAGCGGAGAATTGTCCGAATTAACGGGAGTTTTTTACGTTCAATTTTTACTTTTGTTCCGTTCCCGAGCATTTTGGCCGAATAAAGCGCTTGTCCGGGTTATCCGGTGTCCGAATTAAGCGGATTCGACTGTATTTGAAATGTGATTATTAGGGCAACCAAAAGTCAATATGGTCAATTTTTTTTACCTGCTCAGAATGCTATGAAACAAGCACAAAACAAATTTCAGCTTTGTACGACGTGTGGTATAGAAGTTATTAGGTCAAATAAAGTCAAAATGTTATGTTAGGTCAAAATACGGTCAAATTGTTTCTTTAGGTCTTTTTTTTAGGTCAAAATCTATTAAACTTGTAATTTTGTAACCATTTTGTAATATTATTTTTCCGTTTTTCTCTTTTCTTGTACCGAAGACAATTCCAGTGCCGCAAATTTTACTTAGAACCAAAGCCACAAAGAGAGGGAAGGCTTTTCAGCGCGTTTGGTGACGTCACGATGTGACGGCATTGCATTTGAAACTGCAAGTTGTCAATCTTAATACGCAGAAACGAAAAAAAGTCAACACTAGAAAAGCATTTTGTCATTTTTAAATGCAGCTTTAGATTAGAAAGTTGCTGTAGACAGTGTAGAGACTATCAGTATAGCGTTTTTCAAAATGAGGTCAAAATTTAAAATTTTTAGGTCAAAAAACTGGTTGCCCTTATGATTATTAAGCCGGGCCAGTACTGCAGTGCTGTGGAAGGCTGGTATATCCTATTCAGGCTAGTCTTTCAAGAGCGCCTTTTAGCGTTTTATTAAGCAGCACATGAGGTTGGTTGGGTTTATTTCATTTTGCAGTCAGAATTGCAGACCTGAATGGAAAGGAATACCACAGCACTGCAGTACTGGCCCGGATTAATAATCACATTTCAAATAGAACATAACCTAACGCGTGTAGTGTTGAAATAACTTCTAAAGAAACATCCCATTCTTCATTGCGAACAAAACTAAGCTTATTCTTATTGCTGATCGCTAAGTATTTTGCACTGACGAGTGACGATACACGGTAACTTTCGGCCTGCCCGAAACATAAGCTATTCAGAAAACTTTGTCTTCTGTCAAAATCCCTTTTTCTTCTTGGTATCCCCAAGAGAGACATTTTTTCCCCAAGAGAGACATTTTTGCACACTTGGCGCGGCGCACTTTAACAACGAACCATCCATACATTTGGCGATTCACGCATACATTTGTGGAATCACGTACATTTGGCGATTCACGCATACATTTGTCGAATCACGTACATTTGGCGATTCACGCATACATTTGTCGAATCATGTACATTTGGCGATTCATGCATGCATTTACCGAATCATGTACATTTGGCGATTCATGCATGCATTTACCGAATCATGTACATTTGGCGATTCATGCATGCATTTACCGAATCATGTACATTTGGCGATTCACGCATGCATTTACCGAATCATGTACATTTGGCGATTCATGCATGCATTTACCGAATCATGTACATTTGGCGATTCATGCATGCATTTACCGAATCATGTACATTTGGCGATTCACGCATGCATTTACCGAATCATGTACATTTGGCGATTCATGCATGCATTTACCGAATCATGTACATTTGGCGATTCATGCACTTTTGGCAAATCATCTATACATTTTCCGATCCATCTATACTTGTCAATTCATGAAGACGTTATGCGATTCATACGTACTTTTATAGAATCATTTAGTGCTTTTAGGAATGCATGTTTGTTTAATCACACATGTATTTTGCAAATTGGTTGGCCCATTTTTAATTCACGAAGACTAATTTCCAATCATTTGGCCATTTTATAATTCATGGTATAAGTTACATGATTCAAAAAACCGACATTTGATTAACAAAACTGCAATCCGATTAAAGAAAATACCATTTGCCATTAGGCATTGTAACTTGCCAACAGCCAGTTTGCTTTGCAGTTGTTATATCTGACTTCAAATGTCGTGCTTTGATTTAAAAAGTCAAGTTTATGAAACTGTGGTGTAATTGTAAATGTTGCGAAACCATTTTGATAATTGGCATGTGAATCGTGCAACAGCAATCACAGAAAAGCCCGTTTGAATGCCGGTTTTGACGTTTGGCTTGTTGTTTCGTGATTTGAATCTATAAAATTACGTTTGAAAACCTTCCAATCAAATTATGAAAACAATACATAAATTGCATACTTGCGATTCAATTTAACACTTTACTATTTTTGCGGCGTTGGCGTTCCATACAGTCGTAGTAACTAGTAACTTATGGGATTTGGGTGGTGGTGTAATGGTTTTGGGATGGCCTAAGCCAAACCAAGTCTTTCGGTTTATTGTCTGACTCCTATGATTGTCTTTGACTCCGTTGCGTTCACTGTCTTATTTTGCTTCTTAAATCAACACCAACTTCATAAGTTCAAATCGTTATATTGTCCGAATAAGTTGTCACATCGAAACCAATTAATTACCATTCCACATTTGAATAGAACTATCACTTGAATTCAATACTGAATAAGCCAAAACGTAAAACAGATCCAAAACTAAAAACCGAGAGAAGTACTAGCAAGTCCTGAAGGGACAAACCCTTGCAGAGACTCGCCGGCCAGAGCATGCAGCGGGGTATCTTTTGAACCAAGTTTAACCTTTTATATCATACTCGTCAGCCAATCAGCTAACGCCATGTTCTATTATTACACTGCTACCATAAAACCACGTATCGCATACATTCTACGTCATTAAATGTTTCATCAAGTACACTCAAACTTTACGCCGTAAAACAACGCTACTTGAAATACTTCAACTACCGTCAGCACGCTACAAGCTTTGCACATTATTATCTGCCTGGAGAGAAATCAAAACTATTGCAATGCCAATATAATTATTTGCAATTTCTACATAATCCCCACAAACTACTGAGAGAAAGAAAAGGGTAGTGGAAAAATTGCAAACATTACAACAGTACTATATGTGGTACACCAGTTCAAGCGAGGTAATTTATCTGAACGTCATTAAGGAGAATTTAATTTTGGTCAACAATTGAATCGCAAGATCCCAAAATAAAATTTTAGCATTTACAAAACATGTCTCGTGACGTAACCGTCACAGTCTCAACGAGATAAGCCATTTCTTTTGTTATAACATGACATCAACATGTTCCGCTAATTTGCTCCTGTTTTTTCTTTGCCATTTCAACATTCTGTAACGCCCTTGTTAATGGCAGTTTTATTTATGGAAGCTATATTGACAAAACTAGATTTACTTTGTGAAAACTGCGCAACGTATATTACGGATAAGCTTGCTTTGACCATGGCCCGACGCCAGGTTAAGTGTGAAAACGCCAAACTTGCATAACCATTTAGCGTTGCTTGTAAATAACCGAAAATCAGAGAGACGAATTTCATCCACACTTCATCCGCACAAGAATTTTCTTTACGCACCAGTGCGTACGGTCTCGCTGTTAAAGAGCACTTACATTGACCAAAGAGATTTAAACACATGAGTAGAAACTTCTCTTTTGCGCATGACGTCATGTTTGTTTCTTTTATTCTCTTGGAGCATATTCTACTTTCTCCACGGTCACGGTTCACTACATAACAATAAACATGCAGACGACGACAATGATTTTCAGATCTGTTTGCTGCTGGAACAGATTAGTCTTATTATTAGGGTGCAGTTATTGGGATCCATTGGGTGTTAATTTTAATTGAAATTAATTATTGAAATCAGGTGAGAGTTTAAGGTTCAGCAATTAACTTAGTTTCAGTTCCTTGAACTGATAATGCTGCTGTTTTGTATCAAGGCATGGCTTAGCCTACTTGAGTTGCGCGGGAAGATTTTTTCGTTCACCACATTTATCTTCGACCAGGCAATTAGCAACTAAACTCATTACTCATTAGCATAGGCCTTATGTTGCAGGTGTTGTGTCATTAAAATAGGCTACTGAAAGTCTGATTTCAGATCTTGTTATTGTGGTGCAGTTGTTGGGATCTAATGGATGTCAACTTGAAGTTAATTATTGAAATAGATTGTGACCCAGAAGACGATGCAGCAAACTTCATGTAAGATACGATATGCCTATTAATCAATTAGCCAACTGCTGTTGAGCTTGTCCTGTATGGCGGTCACCCAGAGTGTACGTTCTCGCCAATTTATAATAAACAGCCAAGCAAAACAACAAATTAATGTAAGTCGTAACGAGTATTTGAAGTAATACTGTACTGATATATTGATGTCATTTAATCTGATAATGAAAATATTTATTTGCAGATGTGGACAATGTTTGCATAACTGCACAAGTAATGAAACTTTGCTGGCTCATCAAAAAACTGCTCACGGTATATTTGTTTTTTTGTTTGAAACTTATTTCATTTTGAGCTCTATCATTGGCAAAATCCGATTAAAAAAATCAAACAAACTTAATTTTACACTTGTCTTGCAGAATCTTCTTGCAATAATGTTACAAGAGAAAAGCTGATGGAATGGTGGGAAACAGTGGGTGGCGTTAAAACAGATCTAACTGCAGATGCGGTTAACTATTTTATGAAGCTATTTTCTTCGTACAGTTCACCGGATGAACTGTTTCATAAATTCTCCTGTAATGGAATTACGTGCATCCCATCACTATTTTTCTTGCCAAGAAAATTGTCACTATGTTTAACACGAAAATTGTTTGATGTATTTTTATCACACGTTACCACTGTTGCACACAACAAAAAGGGGAAACACTTGACATTACACAAGTTAACCCGAGACGAAGAATTCATAATTCAGTACATAGGTGGTTATATTTTGCAGAAACTCACTAAGCGCTGTATAAATCCGAGAGAAATAGATCTATTGTCTTGTTTAACTGATTATAGTAATGAAACCACTAATAGTTCCTTGATTTCCGCTTTAAATAATAACAATTATGGACATCTTACAGTTCCAGCGAAATCACTAGTGAAATTGTTGATGTATGAAGAAAGTGTCTTTAGGAAACAAGACATAAAGGAGCACATCATGGAAAGTTGCATGTGTTCTTTGAGTGTTTGTAACATAAAAGATATATTTGAAAATCTTGATTTTGATGAATGTTTGCAAAAATTGTGCATGAAAATATGTAAATTTTACGTGAAGATTAGATGCTATCAAAAAGCCAATCATTTAAATTCAGTACTGCATGTAACCTCTGATCAAAATGTAAGTCTGAGAAAATCATTAAAATGAATGTACATTACATAGTTGTCTTCTTACATGTACTTCGTCAGTTTTAGCTCAAGAAGGATTAAGTGTTACTGTATTGTAAGCAGACTGTCAAAACACTCGAAATCAAGTTAATTTTTTCGCTTCGGCATTGGATCATCGCAAACATCACCATGTTTCCAGTCAATAACGTGATTTACATTTGACCCCTTAAGTGACTTGATATTCTTTTTGCACATTATCACATTTTCAAATTGTGCATATTGGTGAATATCAGGCACTTCATTTCGACGGCCAGTTTGTCTCATATGACCGAAATAGGCCTCCAATGGGTCATTGTAGTAGCCAAATTGCAGAGAACAGAACCCATACGCTACCGATAGTCATTTAGGGTGCGTGAGCTTGGTAGTCGTAAAATGCCACTTTGTCGTAATTCTTCATAGGCGCTTTTACTTTTAGCAGCTAGACTCAAACAGAACCTATAAAGAAAATTGCAAGGGTTGATTTTAGCACGCTTTTACGAAATAATCAAAAATTGAGGTCAACTGAACTTAGTTACTCAGTAGTAGTTCAGTTCTGAACTTAGTAGTTATTCAGTAGTTTATTACTCAAGGAGACCTAAACCTACTTTATTAACTCAGGGTGATATCTTTCCCCATTTCTTTTCATACTATTTAGCTTTTGCTGCTCTTTCCAAAAGATTGAGTAGAAGTTATCAATTTTATCCTCATCTTGAGCTAAAAAAATGTATGATATTAACGTAAACTTCACAAAAACACACGACACAAAAAGACTGAGTTATATGCATTGTGTAGGTGCATCACATTACATTTGTAGCTTCATTAGAATAGTTATAACTTATAAGTAACATATTCTGGATTACCAGCTTTGTAATCGGTATGATACCTGCTTTAACAATGGCTGTCATGTCATCTGACATAATTCTATCTACCTCCACTTGCACCGTATCATCAGCTAACAGAGTCGAAACCTTAGCTTCTAATTCTCTAATGCTAATAAAGAATTACTTCATAACAACAAGACTATCTTAAATAATACTGTTTTATTTCTATCTTCTGGCATTGCTCAATCTACATATAGTTAAGTGTAAAAAGCACAGCTACTGACACTGACAATCTTGCGAATGAGACTATTACTAATAGGATTACGAAGTGCAATATCACCAAATTTCATTAGCAGTAAAGGTGGAGGTAATTCGAGATGGTAGGTTAAATGTTGGCTGCGCTGATCGTTTTAAAGGTTGATCTTTAACCATATGGTAATAATTTAGCCTTTTCTGGTTGAGCCGTCCCTGCTTTTCATCTACACTACAACAACTCCTGCACTGACCACTTTCCTTGAGAAAAAGTTCACAACTTGCATTTCTAACAACAAGAAATTTGGTTCATTTAACAAGAAAAGTCACAAAATATGCCTAAGATACTGTGTACACTTTAAGTGCAATGCATTATCAGTGTTACCAAAAATAAGTAAGTATATGGTCACTAGCAGCATGCCATATTGACCCGTTACCGACATACACATAGGCTTATACATATGCTTGTTAACAACCAGTTTGCAGATGTCATTAAAATTCCAAGAACCGGTTCGCACGAACCGGCTGAATCCCACCACTCTATATGATTCATTCAATGTTAAATAATGATAAATTTCATTTATGTAACAAATGCAATAGGCACAATTGAAAAACTAGTTTCACCTGTATGCAAGTTTCCTAACCGTTGGTGCATTTTCAGAACTGAATGGTGTCATAGATTTGGTGGTCATGTGTGGCAGGCCACTTCCAGAACTATACAATCCAGAACATATTGAAAACGATTCAATATCTTTTATGGTGCCGTGTAGTGTTTGAGTAGTTATATCCAGGGAGTAAATACAACTTGAGCGAGGTGCTTTCCAGCCATAATAGCATATCCTTAATGACATGTCATATAATACTCCAATCGAGTATTTAGGTTGATCACAGCCATCATAAAAAGAAAAAACAAGATTTTTGTTTTCAAATGACCTCTGCCAACCTTCCGGCAAGCGAGCAGATTTCAAGGACGCAACAGATTTGAAATGTAATTTTGTTTCAAAGATACGCTTCTTCGGCGGCTTTCTTGAATGTACCTGCGCCAAAGTCAGCTTAGGCAAAGACAAAGTGGGTACTGCTCCTTCACGTAATTCTTTACGCGAACCCTCTGCAAAAAAACTCTTATTTGTGCATACATGAACATTTTCAATTTTGATACTTGTAATGGTACATATATTAATCTGAAACCACAGTGAAGGTTTGCACTAATAGCTTGTCACAGATGCAGTGTTATGCTGTGCTCACTCGCTAGTAAATTTAATGAAGTTCTGCATCAAACCATCTCATGGAAAACAAACACTGCATCAAACGCTAGATATGCCATTACATTAAATATCTTTCCTCAATACACTAGTTACACTGCATGTAAGTCTATGTAGAACAAATTTTACTTAAAACAATGTCAGATCTTTCAAAATGCACTTCACACATTTTCACAGCATCTCGAGCAAATAGATTTTTTATGTGCTCGTCGCTTCTGCAAGCCAGCACGATACACTCCAACCTTTCTGCCCAGCTTTCCTTCTCCTTTTTTACAAATTTTCTCGAAGGTATCTTAAACAGAGTCACGGCAGGTGACCTGTTGTTGCACATTGGTAAACAGCACAAATTTGCCATTATTTCAGACTATTTAGCTTATTTCAATAACTTAAAGCCTGCAACATAAGACCTGTACTATTGAGTCTTAATCTGTAAAGTTTTTATTCTGCGCGTGGAGCGAAATTTTATGCGCAGATGAAACAATACAATATGACTCGGTCTATCTAAATTTTTCATCCATTCATTTTATTTTTCACCTTAAATGTGGTGAACGAAAAAATCTTCCCGCGCAACTCAAGTAGGCTAAGCCATGCCTTGATACAAAACAGCAGCATTATCAGTTCAAGGAACTGAAACTAAGTTAATTGCTGAACCTAAAACTCTCACCTGATTTCAATAATTAATTTCAATTAAAATTAACACCCAATGGATCCCAATAACTGCACCCTAATAATAAGACTAATCTGTTCCAGCAGCAAACAGATCTGAAAATCATTGTCGTCGTCTGCATGTTTATTGTTATGTAGTGAACCGTGACCGTGGAGAAAGTAGAATATGCTCCAAGAGAATAAAAGAAACAAACATGACGTCATGCGCAAAAGAGAAGTTTCTACTCATGTGTTTAAATCTCTTTGCATTGACCAATTTGTTCAAACTAGTATGTCAGTGTCAAACCGACTGGACTTTGGTTTTCGGCGCACAACTCTCAGAATTTTTCTCGACGTAAATGGCGTAAATTTTGGCAAACAGCATCCCTAAACACAGTGCCACCTACAGATTGCTCAACTTGTTCCAAGCATAGATATCTTATGTATATTGTTATATGTAAAATATCTATGGTTCCAAGCCTTATACCAACCAAGCGTCATACAGAAATATCTCGCCACATGCTATTGCAATGACCAGTGAGTGAGGGAGGACTAGAGACAGGCCTACTCTTTACCTTCAACCTTGACACCTTGTATGGTTTGCGTTAGGCATTCATTGAAGAACCACTAATGAATAAAGTTGTTGTTTGGTTTGTACTTTATCGCTTTTACTGTATCTTTGGCGTATGTTTGATAGCACGGAATTGGGATTCCCCTTCTTTTTTCCTAGGGCTTATCTGGCCCCAGGAGAGGTTGAGCTTAGATTGTTAACGTTTCACTGAGTTTTGCCTAGTCCTATGAGAAAGTACGCCGCTACGGTGAGAATACAGGTAGTTGAATTTTTGGCAGATTAAAAATTAGGATTTTGAAGTCATTTTTTTGTTATGAACCTGTGGTTTTATTTTCGTTGAAATAGTTCATTTAAGACGCTCAAAAAACACGTTTTTTCTACATTCCGTGAAGACCTGACCTGACCTGACGTCACTTTTTACGTCACAATACGAGTACGTCACAGTGACGTCATATTGTAGTAACTTTGAACTGGTTGTGCACTTCCTTATCGATACTCACACCGCATTTGGGCCGCAAGCCGCATTGGTCTAGCAAGACCATGGTCGGTTGGTAATTTTGAGTAACCTGCAGGACATACTTAAACTCCAAGATGAGCTTAGTCTGGTCTCCTGACTGCAGAGTATGGCCGTTTTCAGCGAGATGTTGGGTGCACCAAACAGCCAAGAAAGACAAGTGAATATATGAAATATGTTTTCAAAGACAAAAATATGTTTAGACGCCATTGTTAAAGTGTTTAGTGTATTGAATAGACTATAGACCAGGGGTGTTCAAATGATTTCTGGAATGATCCACCACAGCCAAACCTGACAACGTGATGATCCAATAAATACGAATAGTAAACATATTGGACATGATTTAATTTTTATGGTGCTTTATTTATGTAAATGTACCCTACATTGTAGGGCCTACAACTTATTTATGACTTTGTAAAGTTAAAAGTGAAGTGTGCTACAGCTGCAAGATTGTTTCAAGACTACATTGGGAGATCCACACAAAAACTTGAAAAGATCCGGATCCGGATCGAGATCTGCCATTTGAACACCCCCGCTATAGGGTATAGACCCTTCTCGAGTTACCGCCGCCATAATTTGTGAATGGCTAAATTTTTTCAATCGCCTCTACTTAACAATGGAAATTGTCGAACCACTTTGATTCATATTTGAAATTACAAACATTTTGGGCATTGGATTGTAAAGATTTCGCTCAGATGAGTTGCATATGAATTCCTTTGCGCGATAATATTTTTTTAACAATATGCTACCTGGTTCTTTTAGAGTGCTTTGAGTCCTATGCAATGGGATTGTTCGATATGATGTTTAGATACGTGGTCAACAAGAAATGTGACCTAAAATGGGTTAGAGTTTAAGTGTAATCTGCAGCGCACTAATTTTGATTGGCATGTCAAACAAAGTTTAAAATAATCAACTAGAAGTAAATACAAACCGAATTATTACATTAAAATCTGCAGCAGATACCATGCAAAATCTTACGCCTTTTACGTCGCATTCTACGCTGACCGCGTAATGTGGCTTTGTATTGAATTAGTCCAATGCATAGGATTGAAACCAATGTAAAATAAGAACTAGGCAACATATTTTCAATTTTTTTTTATTGCGTAAAGAAATTCATGTACAAATCACCTGCACGAAATCTTTACAATCCAATGACCAGAACGCTTGTAATTTAAAAAAGAATCAAAGTGGGTTGACTATTTCGATCATCAGTTAAGTGCAGGCGGTCGAAAAAATCTTGCCACCCAGACAGTAACTCGGAAAGCATCTATTACACAATAATACCAGACTGCAGAGTATGGCAAGAGCGTACACGAGAATTTTTTCTAAATGAGCATTGCACACGAGGGTAAACCGGCGTCTCCAAGAAAAAAGGAGACACTAACTTTTGCTCCAATTTACACAGCAAAATTAGTGTTTAAAACCGATATCTCTAAAAAAGCGAGAAACACTGATTTTTTTCACTGATTTCTATCGTATAGGACCTCACCTTGCCTGCACAAACATCGGGTAGCCTTGGGCTACGAGTCGCACTGCACATCGTAACTTTGCTTCTGCACGCATCTCAGCGATAACTGCCATACTCTGCAGTCTGGCAGTAATGTACACAGTAGTGCTGGATTTACATGGTCTGATGTTGGATTGTCCTGTGGCCCAGCATTGGTGGGGGCCTATTCATTAATAAAGTTATAATTTGAGGGCATTTGTGCCAAATTTAACTTCATGAACTTCAATATCTTTTTATTGGTCTTAGGATTAGATTAGCCAGCTGTTGTTATTGTTCGATAGGAAATTGAACAAGTAGCCTATACTTATCAACATCAGCGTGAAAATTTTTAAATACCGATATACGATACGTTAGTCAGTAATATTACGTTAGCAAGTAAATCTGTGCTTAGTTAGCATATAGTGGCATATTTAGGATTGCGTTTAGGGGGATCAAAAAGTCTTAAAAATTAGAATTCCGAAGCTTGTCTACCTCGACTTAAATATGAGAAGCGCGAAAACTTTTGTGTGTTTGCGCTTCGAATACTGCTTTAAAACGTTTTAAAGCGTTAAAAGATTTTCAAAATACCTTAAACATGTTTTCCTATGTCTGTGGACAACATCGCTGCCAAATTATAGTGTTAACTTTTAAGACACCTTGCATAACTTGTAAGGCCGTATACACCGATTTTGGAATGCTGTAAACCGGCATGGCCCATTGTCTTCTCCCTAAATACGCTAATGTTGGCATAAAATAGTATTTAAAAGGATAAATAATATACTCTCTGAAAAAGGTTTAAGATTTTGACATTGTTCTGAACAGCATTGTCTCAAAAATATTTAGAAAAGACCCACAATTCCATAGTAGGCCTAGGCTGCACCACGATTAGTGACATCATAGAAATTTTTGGTCTAGCACAGAAGTGCACAACCAAATGACGTTACAATTTGAGTAGCTGGGGTCTAGAATGCAAAGGCATCCTTTGGCTGTGCACTCCTGCACTAGACCCGAAATTTTAATGCTCTTTTGACCACTTGTAATTTAGCAAAAAAAATCTAGACCAAACTCAAGTTTTCTGGCAAATGAAGCTTGCATTGCTTAGAGACCGTAGTCATGCACACTTCACAATGAGTGTTGTAATATATTTCCTTTCAACATATGGACAACATGGATAACCTTATTTACCTTTTACAACTCAATCCAACAGTGACCAATTTCGTATCAGCAACTGGTTAATTCCATGATAATGTTGCAAAGTAGCAAAAATTGAATCAACAAAAATGACAAATAAATTTGTGTTTATATTAGAGTATACGCCTATGCCTTTCTGAAAAAGACACTCTGAATTATTATACTTTTTGTATTTTATATATAAAAGCATTTGTGTATCTGGTATGGAGTCTTCATATAAAAATGTAAATTTCACCTCTTATAACATAAATTTTTTATAGTCTTTAGTACATAGAACAATTAGTACTCTTTTTGCACATATTATGGAAGTAAGTGTTTGCATAAAAACATCCGCTAAGTTCTACTCACCTTTCCCTGGACACAAATTTAAGGTTAAAAAAAGACAAAAGCATTTGTCCCGTCGGTCACAAAAATAGCACATATAGTTTGATAAAAAATGCAATACAGATATTATTGTTTTTCTTTCCACATAGCTATCTTCTACATTAAGCAGGACATTCTCACAACTAAAAGCTTTTGGCATATATATCTTAACTTTAAATTTGTAGGTGAACTAAAATTTTTGGTCTGAACAAACATCATTAAATTTACCAAAATTACTTTTCTGTGTTTGGACGAAACCATTTGTTACATAACAACGGTAATTCTTGATTTTAAATTGTCAGTCAAACAAAGGATATGTATTTAAATGTAACACCTGAACAAGTTATTTCAGTCACTGTGGTCTTGTTAAGCTGGAGTTATAGAGCAGCCTGCAGCTTGATAGTTTTTTGTAATGGCAAAATGTTGTATAAGTTGTATACAAATATAAATGTATTATTTGTTTCCGAAAAAGAAATAAAATCCCAAAGCTGGATGAAATGTGGCACGCAAATGATATTGAAATTGAAAGAATCCCCAATACCATTGATGCACACTTTTTTAAATCGATTAAGCCATACGAAATTAGGTATGCCGTGCATTCGCTTGTGAATAATGAACAAATGGACTGTTTTTCATTTATTGGGTCAAATGAAGTGTTAGTTCAGTTCTATAGTTCTGTAGTTCTACAATACTCAATTTGCTTTCTTGAAAGTAGGCCATGTAGAAATTTTCTCTTGGTGCTTGATAACCAAAACGACAAGCAATCTGTTTTGTTTCATGATCAACAAATTATGTTCTTGACTTTAATCACTGCTTTATAGTAATGCTGTTTGGAGCTTTCACGTCATTGCATCGTACTTAATATACAATCTTGCAGTGGTTGTTATAGCAATATAGCTGATGGAGAGTCGCAAAAGAAAAAAAATAATGAACAAAAAGATATGGAAGTGTTTACAGTTCCCAAAAAGTAAGCTCGTTATAGGGCTGCTATGGCCCTTCCGTAAAGACACTAGTGTTAGAGTCTTTTTTGAGACATCAACGTGTGCAGCTGGCTGGATTTCCATTAGTTTTGTTTAAATAACAACATTTTCCAATGCAGTTTGAAACGATTAAAACGAAATAAGCACGTAATGCAATTTAGAAGCAGAGAAAATGAATAGTTAAATTAAGGTAAACTTTAAATTTGGGGAATATTTTTGCATTATACTTGGGTGTATTTTTGCTCATTGGTAGGTGGGTGGCCGAAAAATTGGAGGGGGCCTGAGCCCCTTGGACCCCCCTAAGTCCGACCCTGGTACACAGTTTGACTTATTCAATCTTTAAATCATTTGAAAATTGAGTGCACAGAAATTCTGTCCAAGTCATAGTAATTCCATTAAGTGCAAAATAACGCACCTCAAGTTTATGATCCTTCTCTTAATTGATGAAATCTTCCTGTAGTGTAAAAAGTTAAACAAATTTTCTGCAACTTTTCTTGTGTTTGTTACAAGTGTTTTTTCTACTTGTCTGGGACCATTAGTGCGCTCTTCGAGTGTTAATCAGAAAGAATTATAAAATGTCTGGTGTCGGGTTTTCTTTCGGATGTTTCAGTTGTATCAAACAAGAAATATAATTTTTGCTAATAAAATCCAAGTTACGAGATTAATGTTGTTAAATTATAAAAGCATTATTATTGCTGTATAGGCCTTTGTAATCGACATTCTTGGTGGGTTGCACACTAAGTCTTTGAGCAGCACTGTGAGTTGGATACCGTTGGTCTTGCTCATTTGCCATCGACTGTGAAGAGCTTATCTAGATCAGCGTTTTTCAACCTTTAGTCCTTCCGGGACCTCTAAAAAAGTGGAATTAAATTTAGGAACTGGCATCAGGAAAAGAAGTGCAACTAGAAGCCTAAATGGGTATTTGTGGAGTGTTAAACTCAAAATTGATTTGCTTTTCGATTATGACGTTAATTAAAGAATGAGTTTACAGTTTAAATCGATGTAAGCATAATATTTTTCTTGGGACAAGTTTGAAAAGCAGGCCAGGTCACTTTATAAAATGCATTGTGATAATCGATAATGCATTACATAACTACATAACTACACAACAACGATAACGTTGTGCCGATGTTATGCTCTCATAATGGGGACATCCCTAACTATCTATTTGCCTTCCCGTTTTTGCATTTTCTTTTGAAAAATCGATACCTATGTTCTTGATAATACATGATTTATATTTTTTAGCTTGATAAGCATTTAGATTTTAAAATGTCTTGTGTAACATATCATGTGTTTATGGTATTCTTGTATGTTTTCTTGCAGACAGTCCCACTTAGGATAAACATTTAGTTCCTAGATATATAATTAGTTATTGAATATCATGCTTGGTTTCTAGTATGATGGCATCTTCTCCAACGTGCACTGATTTTACAAAAGGTCTTGAATCTTTTGCACAGGATTCTTTCGATGGAAAATCTGCTTCTTTAAATGTTGAAGTGGAGAAAAAGATTGATCGACAAAAAATTATGCAGACTAACACTTCCATTCAAGACATTCATCCTAATGTTATAAAACCTCGGAAGTTTTTACGTAAACGACGTCATAGCACTGCAGATGAAGGATCTTTATCACATTTACAAATCCCAAATAAAGGTTCAGGCCAAACTGCGGTTAAACATCGTCGAACTAATCCAGGACACCATAAAAAGGATTATGTCGGTGACATCATATTACCGACTAAGTTTTTACTTGGTGGTAACATCAGTGATCCATTAAATTTAAACTCCATGCTCGATGAAAATATTAACCGAGCTCTTAATGCTGTCACCCCTTCGTCAAGCCCGCTACCTCCGAGAAGCTCAAAAATCAACATAGTAATTCCAAGTGACATGACGGACCCGCTTGGTTTAAATATTGCTAATAATGACGATGAAAAATCTACCGGTAGTCTATCTGGTAGTGGTTCTATTTTACACATTGATGTTGAAGCTCCTGATGCAAAAGCAAATCACAAAAAAAAGAAACGGCGCCGAAAGAGTCAACACGAAAAAAATGCGACTTTAAACCAGGATATGGATATTAGTTTATCAACTGAAATTTGTAATTTAAACAAAGTTGCTCAGACGAAGGAAAACAATTGTCACATTAGCTTGAAGGAGTCAAGAAGCAAAAAGGCAAAACTAGGGGTTTTAGATATCGATGTGACACCAAGAGATGAATGTATGGTAAAAGCACATCCTTTACTTTCCATTGCTGTTCCTAAGGTGATGTTGCTTGAAATATGATAAACATTTATAGTTAGATATTGATAGTACGAGCAATATACAGCAGTTAAATCTTTTATCGTTCAAAATCTTTTTTTCGCTTCAAGGTCGCTTTTTCATCAAGTAAATATGTCAATATTATAGAATTTCTTTTAAACTGCCTTCATAGATTGACAAAATGTGTTTTTACAGGTGTCCACAACCAGCATTGATCCTATTGTCTCACCCGTAATACCACAGGATGTGAAAAAATCTTCATTGTTTTCTCCAAAAACAAAGAAACGAAAAAGTTCTTCTGTAAATGCCAGCAAGCAGCTATTTCATTTGAAACATATCGATTCTAAAGAAGGTTTACTAATGAAGGAAAAATCTACTGACCTTCAGACACCAGCCACTGACTGTGAAAAATCAGCAGGTTCATTTAGTGAAAAAAATGATAAACTAGGTAAACCCACGTTTAAGCTATCAAATGCAAGATTTCAATACGGAAATTATTGCCAGTACTATGGATATCGTAACCCACAGAAGTTCAAGGATATCCGAATGGAATCCTTTCACAAAGAATGGTTTAAAGGTTAGTTTTAGTACCCACAATTAACTGTATCATAATGAATACCAAATATCTTATTAATGCATATACTGGATGGACCAAAACATCTTACCTTTTTAAACTTCCTGCCAATGCCATAATGTTCTGACTTTGAGGCAGAGCCAGGATTTGAAGTTTGGGGAGATAGTTAAGTCATCATTAGCTATATACGGGTAATTCCCATTTTTGCACGAAAGCAGTTAAAGCAAAGCATATGATCAGTGGTTCTCAAAGTTTTTTCCGATTCCTCCCTTGCCAACTAAAACACCGTCAATTCCTCCCCCCCAAAAAATCAAAAAAAATAATTTCCAAAATTTTACACTACCTGAATATTGTCCCTGGATGATGTCCTTTGAAGATTTATCTCAGGAATAAAATTCAAAATTGCAAAAGCACGCTCTCACAAAATAACCAAACAAATTTACAAACAAATCGTTAATAATGAGTGAATGAATATCGAGTGCTGCGTTCACTAGCCTTGTTTATGCATGTCTCAAGCGCAGGTAACTTGTCTGTTGGTTTGAAAAACTTAAATTTACCCATTGTAGAAAGCGACGATCTGGTTCAAGAATAACGTCATCATTTTGTCGGAATCTGGGGTCAACTTTTTGTTAAAAAAATGTTGCAATTTTTCACATTTTGTGAAAACAATTTTCAAAAATTTTAACGCTAGCGTACTCGCCAAATGCTGTAGTAGAGAACCCTCAAAATCCGCGTCTACCTGCTCGTCAATAAAACATGTAGATTGTTGAATGCAAAACACCTTTTACTTCACTAATGCTTGTGCAACTTAGCCTTCGCGACGCTAATTTTGCACAGAAAGCACTGCTTACTAGTAGTTAACAAGTGCTTCCAGGTAGAGGGAGCCAAAGATTAAAAAACATGAGAAAATTAAAGTGTCCCACTATGCCCTGCATCTCGCTTTGCCTCGTCTTCATCTACTACTACCTTATAGGTCTTGGATGTGCCCCCCGAGAACCCATCGTGGCCCTGGTTGAATGAGTTTGTTGCGTAATGTTTTTGGTCCTTGTTGTACCTCCGTTCGCTTAATTGCATATTTTCTCAAGCTAAATGTTTAAACGAAAAACACGAAATAAGTTTTGTGCTTCAAAAACTGTAACTTTGTAGCGGCCTGGGTGGCATTATTAATACCATTACATCATTCTTGGAAAAGAGTTTGCCAGTTATTGATTGAAGTTTTGTTTATTGATAACACTGCAATTGTCGTTTGATATTTGGAAACTTGCTCTAAATAACTTCGTGTGAAAACTCCGTTTAGTACGTTACCAGGTGGTTTCAAAACGCGCTAGTTTTAACTGAATGTAATCCCCATTGCCAATGCATTGTTTTTTATCATTCACACGTCCTGAAATGTTCGTGTTTTTTGTCGGATATTTCTGCTCACATCGCTCCACGTTTTATAAGCTCGAACTTCTACGCGAGTAGGCGGTCAGACGGAGAAATACAGAGAATTGTGCGCTCGTACTACGTTAGTCATGGTGATTACAATTCATGAGACCTGTTTCAAGCAGTGATTTTACTAAGTTTGTGATTATGCGTATTATTCGGAACGTGTACAGTACCTACAATAAAAAGACCTTTTCTGGTAAACGGTATCTGTTGTAACATAAAAGCTTTCGGCTGACAAGAGGTTAGAGAATTCTAACCGCACGCACCAATAGAGTCAGACAATTAATTCAGCAGGTAAATTAAGTCAAAATAACATAAGTTAAGACAGATAAGCTGTGCATCTGCTGCATCAGCCTCTGCAACTTATCCCCTACCAAACTCATAGCTGGACTCCTTGCTGTAAAAAAACACACCAAATAACTGCACTGCTGATTAGCTCTCCAACTTCATTATGCACTTCTGAAACATAATCATCACTTTTCCATGCAATAGTAAATGCATGCATTTATTAGTTATGGTAAAACAAACTGCTTTAGGCTTGTCAAAATTTACCTAATCTTTTCCGTATTAACAGCTATTGTATATAAAAAGACGATAGCTGTAGAAGGCAGGTGTTTAGCATTAATGCTAATATTTAAGACCGAAGACTGTGTTCGACAAAGACAGATGAATTTTTGCATTAGACATCGGACAAATTTACCTGTCAACTAAATAGCGCTAACACTTGTTCAATCATAATTAAGATGGTAACCACTAACCAGATAACCTTTGGTAAAATGCAATTCATATCTGGTTTTATTTTTTCTGTTTTACTTTGGTTTCGATGACATAGTTATTTGCGAGCAGTTGCAATTATTTATGCTGCATAATGTTGTCGCCCAAGTCTGATAGATTTTTGAATGTAAATGTCTCCAACTAAATACAGTTTTGTATTTCATTCCCATTTTTGTTTTCTTCTTCGTTGAAAGGGGTTTGTACACCCTGACTGTTTTTATTGTTTTAGTGGCTGTGCTAGTTATTAGCAATTTAACACCATCACAATTTTCATGCATGTTTTAAGCTTTGTTGGCTTTGTTGCTTCTTCCAGTGTATTAGCGCATGCTATTAACAACTGTACTGACGCGGTACTGATCTTTCATTACCACCACGCCAATGACAAATAATAAAAGGAATGAAAAGCGCCGGTATATGTGATACTGAAATGTGGGTAACTCTGTTAGGTGCAGTTTTATACGGCACGCTTTCATCTACTCGTGATACACTTTTTTGTAGCAAATCTCTTTAGCGCATACATCGGATAATTGCATGAAAAGTCTGAAAAATTAGATATGTGAATAGTGATTTTGTCTAATATTAGTTTTTGTATATTTCTAGAAAAAGATGTTTTGGATGTTGGATGCAATGTCGGCCATTTAACTTTGCTGATTGCAAGGGATTTCTCCCCTAGGAAGATAGTTGGAGTTGATATAGATGAAGGTCTTATTAAAGCAGCCAGAAATAATGTTCGTCACTATGCTACTGCTGGTGTGAGGTAAAGAGTTGAGTTATTGTGATTGGTTGTCGTAAAATGCTGTCTTATATCATAAAGTAATGTATCATATGAAATACCATTACCAGTTCACAATTAATATGTTTATTACCAGTTTTATTTATACTCCAGGCCTCCTGTGTCAAATGCAACAAAGTACCCAGACTCAATGCCTCTTATGTATGGACCAATTGTTGGCCCACCAATAGAAACTGGCAAAGATGACCTTCCTAGATTCCCAAATAATATCATCTTTCTAACTGTATTTATTCTTAGTTTAAATAAAGAAGATAATTTTATGCTCTTTTGTTGAAAGTTTTAATTTTCCCAATGTTTGTCCTAAAATCAATTTTGGGCTAGCTTTATCAAGCCAATGAAAAACAAAAATTTACCAAACAGTTAAAAACACACGTATATATAAAATTATTCAAATTAACAAGAAACATAAATCATGATCCAATTATTAGCATCACACACATGGATTTAATATTGCTACATGATAATTGTCATCAATTTTGTGGATTTTTGCAACATGTCTTGAGCAATACTGGCCAAACCTAGCGATTCTTAAACTTTTTGAATTGATTTCCCACCAAAGCCAATTGCCAAACCCAAACTTCCCACCTTTAGTTTTTAGAAAATTTTTTGTTGGTTTTAGTATAGGCTTACTGTACGCTATGTTAACGCTGTCGTCTGGCTAGACCTGAAGTACATTAAGCCTCACCTTACACATAATTGAACGCTACCAACCAAACACTTCCATTAATGATTTTATCGCAATCACACACATCAAATTTATAAAACAATGAAACCGAAATGTAAATTTAAAGGTAATTAAGTGTCTTAATGCCAGCGCAGGAGAGGCAGTTGTCTCAATAATAAACGATCCATGATAATACCGGTACCATGACCGACGATATTGCAGGTTTAGCGTATCTATAGTGTTTTGAAGTAAGTTATTTACCAAAATTATCAGTGATACCCGCAAACACCGCAGAATTTGATTCGTTGTGCAACCGGAGGTGCATCCGCTCAGAATTTGAACATTGTCAACATCAACTACTTTTGTAACTATGGCACTTTCAATTCTTTAGGCTGAAAATGTAACAATGGTAAAAACCTGTATATCTATGTAGGCCACTGATGTATGAATACAGTTAGTAGTGCATTTGTAGTATTTAATAGTGCAACAAGACTTTTTTCATGTGTAAAATTTATGTTTACAGAGGAATTGCAAAACTGTATTGATTTCCCACCGGCTTAGAACCGCCGAACCAACACTTCAACGAGCCAAATTTTTTTTGACAAACTTACTAACAATTCTTTGTTGTTTTAAGGTTAACTTTTTTAGCATTTTCCCCTGACTCATGCTTGGAGCTATTTTTTTGTGTGTTGATTATTTCCAATTTGGCTAATTTCATTTTAGTTTATAATGTTCTGGTTTGAAATTTTTGTTTTTTTGCTACTTTCACTACTGCAACCTTCAGTGTTACCCCTAATGCAGCTGTAAGTGGAGTTATAAATAAGCTAGTAAATAATTAGTATGGTAATCCGGAATTAGATGAAATCACACAGTCAGTGGTGGTAAATAAACAATGCGAGACAAAATGGCGGAAAAATTAAAATTTGTTTTCAGCAGAAGAGCATAACTATTATTGTTTTGATATTATGCCTTATTCTTAATTTTTGGTATGTACAGTAGTGTGGAAAAGCAGACAGTTGTCATTTAGTTTATTGGTTGGCTTATTATTGTTAGGGTAACTATGTGCCTGTAAAAGATGAAGTCCTCCAATATCAAGAACCAGAGTATGATGTAATTATGTGCATGAGTGTCACAAAATGGTTGCATATGAATTGGGGTGATGATGGATTGAAGAAAACTTTTCAGAGATTTTTTAAACAACTTCGTCCTGGTGGGAAATTGATCTTAGAACCACAGGAATGGAAGTCTTATGGAAAAAAGAAGAAGCTCACAGTATGTTGGACAAAATTATTGTTGTTCACTGGTGGGCTATATTGGTGTTCGTGGATACCGGTATTAATTGATTTTATTATTTAGGAAAGAATCTACAAAAACTATTATTCAATCAAGTTGAAGCCGTCTATGTTTCCCACATATCTAGTTAAAGATGTCGGTTTTGAAAAAGTGGAATATATACAACTTCCATCAAAAAACAATGATAAAGGTATGTATTGCAAACAACTATCGTAGAGTGTTTGGTTACAGACCAGCCTATAGTTGTTTATTAATGTCCTTCTTTCAGGTTTTCAAAGGGCAATCCAGCTCTATCATAAACCAGAGTGATTATGAAGCAGATATTGAGTAAAAGGAGCAATCATGAGCCATTGAACTTGCATCATCTAGTTTAGCAATTCCACATTCTTTGATGGGTTTATAATGTTTGTATGGTGAAAACTTCTTAATTCGAAATGAAGGAACCCATTATATAGCTACAGTTATTGAAAAGTTCAATTACTTGAAGAGATTAATTTGGCATGAAATATCCCCAAATTGATTGGAGAGTGCTTTGACATATTATTAACATTTCTGCTCTGTTCAAATACGAAAACTTATTCACAGGTGCAGTAATTATGGCTATGGATACTTAATTATGACATGTTGGAATTTGTGGCTATTTTCATTGTAATGAGTGCTGTTTATGCCGTAGGAGAAACAAAACACTGAATAACATACTCAAAGTATTGAGTTAATGGGATTCCAACGTTCTAAATTTAAATATGGGTAATTGGGTATAATTGTAACATGTGTTTTGTAATGAACAGTTGGGTTACTTTGGTATATTTAAAAATTTTAGTTAAGTAGGCATGACTTAACCAGGCTCTATTGTGCTGAAATGCTTTTCCGTTGTGCCATTTCTGACATACTTTGGCTGACTTTTTTTGAATTAATGATTTTCAAAGTTTCAAAGCTAAAATGTTTATTGGTACATTTGAACTGTACGGCATTACTTCTGTTGTGGTTTTGTAAAATCACTCCTGCATTGAAATCATAGTTTTCAAGTTATTGGAGTTGATTGGAACGCAAGACGAAAAATTAAATAACATGTACCGTATTATCTTGTAGTGCTCTGCTTATTTTCAATGCGCTGCTGTGTTATGCACTCGGGATAGCTTTAAACTTATCTGTAGTGGATAACTAATGTGTACCAATGCGGATGATTTATGGTATGTCAGTGTATAGTTCACAGTTTCGATTTTTTGTTTTTGATGGCTGTGTTGTTTGCTATTGTATGGCAATAAAGTATTTTATTCATGGTCGATAAACTTTAAGCATTTTATGTTCTTATACATCTTTAAAATCAGTTATGATTGTATATTGGCCCTTATTTTATAGACTACATGTTATCAAATAGAAGTTGTAGCGTATCGCATGCTTTGGCACGTAGAATATGTCGTCGAACTGACTAAAATAACCCTATGTGGCTTAACTCCGATGCTAGTCCTGGCTCCCCAGAAGGGCGTGAACAACTTGGCTTCACAGGCGGCTTTAAATCATGAGAGAAGTCAGCGTACTGTGTCCGTTTGGGAATGCGGGACGCACACGATCAAGGTGCCTACCAATTGCGTCACAAGTACAGCACTGCACATAAACATCTTAAGATCTAAAACTAAATAACAGACAGGTGACATGCAAGGTATTGCTGGCAGGTGAGTTTAGTTTACTACCAAAAAATATCCACTCTTCAAGATGACGATTGCATGTAGGCATGAAATAGGCCTACCCATATTGTTCATAAGTAGCTTAAACTGGTTGCATGGAGTCGTAAACCCCAACCACTGCACTAGTGACCCGTGAATCCCAGTACCTGCATCGCACTGCTCATTCGCGTGCACAAGATGGCACGGCACCTAAAAGCTAAAGCTGCCCCGTTTCAACTGAGTAACTTGAGGAGGAACTTTACGACTATAAGAAGAAATGCGAGCAATTACAGCTGATCGTCAACTCGCAATCGACCAAACTGAAAAGCAAGAAACTGCATTTGAAGTTAAAGCAAAAAGATACGACAAGGCTGGCCCAGCGTTATCAAGCCCTTAAGATAAAAGATATTGTCGAAGAACTTTCACTGCAGCAGAACGACAGCGTCAAACCACTCTGAAAATCATCGCAACATTTGCAAGTTGCAATAACTATAATGGGGAACTGAAGTCATTTTCAACCTATTTTCTAAAAATGGATAAAAATACGCTGATTCGGAAAATGTAAACGAAATTTCTCCATCTTTTTTCGTTAACGGGTTATTGGCAAAACCGTTTTCAAAAAACTGTTGGGGTGCGGACGATGTGATGTCACCTAGCTGATTGGTCTTCAAACATACCAGATCAATAAAAAGTTACTGTTGGAAAACTCGTTTCGGCGAATATAGTGAGGGCGTTGGACAGTCTTTTTAATATATTTTCAGTAATGCATGATTGACTGGCAAGTAGTGAAGTAATCTCGTCGTGGGGACCACTAAACCTCATTAATAGTTTCAAATCTACAAACTTTGGAAATCAACATTGTTTCAAGAAAACTTAGCCTATAGACTTATAGAGCAACGAAAGATATTACGCCATATGTATGTGTTGTTAAGCTGTTCCTGATCCACTACTGCGGCTATCTTGATATTATTTTATTGGCAAAAGCAAAGGCATAGCTTGACGCCGAGAGACGTCTCAAAAGAGCGTCTGTAAAACGTCTAGAAAACGACTGACTCGAAACGCGAACAGGAAATCAAGAGAAAAAACAATAATTTTTTGGGCAAATAAACGTGGTTTCCTGCCGCTACCTAGCGGACAGGGTGGTGAACGTTACAAACTGTCGAAACGTTTCAGATGTTGAGGTCTATATACGGTTCTCATAATATACAGGTCCTCACCTGCAAGTGTGTCCACAAAAATGTGCATGTTATCAACATCCTATGAGACAAGAAATTCTCACGTCTGTTCACCCGCCCCCAAAAATTGAGTTTTTATGCCTGAAAACCCGCTTTAAAACGCATCGAAATGTATTTTTTTTAATTATACATACAATAACTGGCGATTTGTCGTGTACAAATTGTTTAATCATACAAAACGAGTTGTAACGACTCACAGTGAGTTTGAAACACCTCGTGACCGCATATGTTTAGATTATTGCTGCTGACTAGTCGCAAGCACAAAATGCAATGGTTGAAAGAGAATTCAGACACGAAACACCTATGGTTTGAAACATGGGTTTGTGAAGTGGGTTCGTGTTTCATCGCCCCCTGCTGAATAATTTTTCGAAAAGGTGCCGCGGCTATTTTTTATTTTTAGTCAGACCAACAGACGATCGGACTCTTTTACTGTGCTACTAATTCTGTTTGTGTGAGCGAATTTCAATAGAGCAATACTTAAGCATCGTTTGTTGCGGTTTACAATCAAGGGTGGCTTTTAATCAATAAAAATGTTGCTTGTAAATAAAAGCTGTGTTGCAGAAAGGCGGTTGGTGATTTTCATGCCCAGAAGCAATGAAAACCTACTGCACGTAATCTTTTTAATATTTACTTTTGAACTTTTTCTGAGTTGTATAATTCCTTCAGCATATGAGCATTATGAAAATATTTAAATTTGATGGTTCGATTAGACAGAGGTGACGAACCTGCGGCCCGCCAAACAATTTTGTGCGGCCCACCAAACGATTTGACAAACGCCCATACATGCAAGGCATATAGGACTTATAGGCACTCAATCGATGTATTTTTTGCGGCCGCGGGAGCAGCTAAAAATCTGCCAAATGAAGCGGTTGTGCTTGAATGCTAATTATTATGCAAAATGTTAAAAAAATTGTGCGGCCCGCTTGCTCAGCCGTAACTGACAAAGTGGCCCGCGTCATCGAATAGGTTCGTCACCCCTGGATTGGAGCGTCTGGCGCGTAAAAATGCAAACTGCGTTTAATTCCCAGTTGCGCTACCGTTGTAATACCTTTGAGCAATATATGAACGACGCTTGCTTCTGTTCAGTGGTCCTGACGAAGAGTTCTAAACTTGGGTATAAAAATCAAATAAGAATGTGTAAACTACTTATTAGAACTTGCATAAAGACAAGTTCGGTAACCGGAACTCGAGCGATAAGGAATCATGGCCGAGTTTCGCTGTAAAAAAACTTTCCTCAGTCCGGGGATAAATATTGTAATACCATACCATTTTTTCATGATCAATATTTTTTTAGGTCATTTTGGGTAATCCTGGGAATCAAGCTCGGGTTCAAGAGAACCCTTAAAATTGGTGAGGCTTGTGGCAAGCTTTTGGCACATCCATAGCAAACAATAAGACTGGTGTAATTATCCTTTTGTTTGACCTTACTCTGAGTGATTACGGTCAGACCTTATGCCATCAAAGGTAGGAAAATAAGAGGATTACCGTAAAACCTCTATTTCACCGCCATAGCGCTCTATTTTTCAACTCTTGTTTGAAAGTGGCGTTCTATTAGAGGTGACGTTCAATTAGAGGTTTGCGCTCTATTTTTCGACTAGCTGGTCAGAATTTTGAAATAAAGTTTATTAATGAAAATAAAAAACACCAAACACATTTACCGGTATATACAGGTAATTAGAAAATATACTAATACAGGTGGCGTTCAATTAGAGGGAGGCGCTCTATTTTTCTACCCTTCTTTAAAAGTGGCGTTCTATTAGAGGTGGCGTTCAAATAGAGGTGGCGCTCAAATAGAGGTTTTACGGGTAAATTGATTTGAAAATAAGCATAATGGTTAATCTAAATAGTCCATGATAAATATCTATCTAACTATGACACTGAGATCAACCTAACAATCAAACACAAGTCGTTTGTTTAGGTGGGATGTATTTTTAAGTAACACTAGCAATATAACGATATTTTTGCATAGAAAAAGATCATAAATCATCATAAAATGCAGTACACCCTGTTATATACGTGAAACTAAATCCACTCAACGTTACAGCAAATGTAGTGATGTTTGCAAGAAAAATAGTGTATGGTGTAACTACAGGAAGAAGGTTAACAGGCGAATATACGAAGATCAATCATGCCAGGGCTAGGTTCAATATAGAGTACTATCTGCACAGAACTTATACTAATACTCGTATATCCTTAACCGACATCAGACTATATGACTAAACTCAACCAACAAAATTACAGAAAACAAATGACATTACTGAAGTAAAATCACCAATGTCCCGACAACCATAAATACATAATGCTTTGCAATAGATAAACTATGTATAAAAAAATCTAAACGCGTACAAATTTAATTTCTACAAAATAATCCATAAGTATCATTGCACATACTGCTTCAGAAATGAACAAAAATACCGGTACATCTGTCCTAGTACTTAGTTGTTTACCGTACAGTAATTTCAACAGAATGCTCTCAAATTAACTGACCAAAAACGAATTTTTCTGTACCAGTTTCAGACATAAGTATGGTGATTATACATTACAAACGATCTCAACATGATACCTATTAACTAAGTAACCGCTTAATTAACTGTCATCACACTGCGTCAGAAGTGGTTCCTTATCCACAACAGCAGAGGAAGTGGGTAAATTTTCTTTACCATTATGAGAGCGCATATTGTCTTCAGTAAGTGTAGCATTTTGGCGATGCAATTCCCGAGCAATTTCCTTGCTTCTTTTACGATGAGACCTTTGCTGCAATCTATAAATAAATTTCATTATACTTCATGATAAAAATTAGAAAGTGATAAAAGTGAATAGCTTGCAGGTTAAGACATTATCGTTATTTTCGTCCTATATTCAGAAACAAATCTTAAGTTTTACACACTTTCTTCCATTTAAATAAAATTCATTTTTTTCTTTGCTAATAGTAATAATATAAGTGATGAGCCAAATTTCAGAAAAAGTTGAACAATTCCTTCAGTCCCAAATGACACAAATCTCAAAAAATTTTTTTTAAATGCCCCGAGGTTTCTATACTTAAACGGAGATACAAAAACATGTCAAAGATGCAAACATGATGATATCAATACTTTATAAGTAGCATCAAAACCCTGAAAATATTCCAAAAACAGGAATTTAAAATAGTCTTGTTGTTATTAATTAAACAGCTATATTACTCAACAAAAAGATACCATTGGAGAATGGATTTTCTTTTCAAAAATTTAACAAACCGCATACAATATTATCTATTTTTGATAACTTTTGTACAAGATTATATTAACAGTTAACACTTTTTTGTATTGTTTGTTTGTGATGTCTAATCAATTGCACAATCACAACTTTGAAGACTAATTCTTATCAATTACAGTATTTCAACTTTGATATTTTCCTGATTTCTTTTGTTTCATATCACAACTCTGTAACACTACTACTACACTACTCAAGACAGACACTATACAGTACAAACATTGCTAAAAACCTGTTAGTTTTCTGATGAATACATGTGATATATGTGTATGACTTATCATGTAAACCAAGGGGCACAATGGCTCCGGCAAGAAACATTAATTCTTTTGGCTCACCGCAAAGTGTTACAAACGGCCCTTTGCAAAATAGTCACTAACAAGATTATGTTGTTCAAAAGTTATTACAGTGTTGGTGAAATTTTTATCGATGCATGCGGCAAAATGTGTTTATAAGGGGTGAGGAGTTACTTTTAGACTGAGACAAGGGTGAGTGTCAGGTTTGGCTGAATTAAGACAGAATTTTCGAGTTGGGTTAATTTTCTGAACAACATCTGCCATTATGAACCAAAACATTTTGCTTACATTGAAACGATATCATTTGTCATGATGTCAAATCTTTCATGTTCTTCCATTCCATAGCTCTGAAACAACAACATGGTAAAAAAGTGCAATACTTTGCAAAAACAAAAACTGTTTCTGATATTAGTAACATATAAGAATTACTCCCTATGTTAGCAACTTAACACCGGTAACAATAATCCAGAAGGATGCAAAATATAAAACATTAATGCTTGTCTTGATAATCTAGATTCTTGAGTTTTCTCAAAATCAATTTATATTCAAACTTGGAGAGTTCATATTGGCAACAATGCACAGATTTACATAAGAAAATGTTTTTGAGACCTGTTGTTAAGTTATTTTTGTGTTTAATTCTTCTTTAAATAACCAAATGTTTTATCACAGGAAATAAAGATATTAAAATATCACCTCACTGCCATAACGAGCTTGCATGTACAGATCTGAGATGGCCTGTAGGTGGCTGGTTCTGACTGAGCGCATAACACCACTACTGTGTGATTTAACATCAAACAAATGTTGACGAACACTTTTGCCCATAGGCCTTTTCAACTCTTTGCTCAAACCACACAAAACATTATCTGTCAAATAATAAAATCAAAAAAACTGGTTTTAGTTTTAATCAAAAACCAATGCAAATATTATCAAATACCTTTAAAAATATACCAACACAAACCTCACCTAAATTTACAAAGGACGTGATCGTTTTTATTCTGAAACTGCAATTTTGCTGAATCTGTTTATATTCACTGCGATCTTCCTTTGAAGCAGCATTTGAGTCTTGTTGTGAAAACAGTTGGGGTTCATAAATGAGTTGTGCTGCTTCATCTAATCCGCTTTTGATTTCGAGTTGAAGTTTCTAGTTGTCAAAATCAAATGAAAACAAAAGCACTAGAAGCTATGGGTTACCATCTGATTTGCTATGTCGGTGTTTGTTTGCAGGTGTTGTACGTTATAAAAACAGACAGAAATTTAATGAAATTTAAAACATCCAAGTAATATGCATTTGTTCATACTTCGACAATGTATTTATACACCTAATGTGTTTGCATGTTTACTAAAAGTGTCCTGTCCAAGTGAACAACACAGGTAGAATTGGCCTTTTTAAATGTTGCAGGTTTAAATAGTGTACTAGTATATCCTGGAGTATTAGCACAAAACCACAAAAAAACTCTTGGACTTCTAGTTTCTACTTACTTTTGGTGCTCCAGAGCCTGGGTTCAGTTGCCGTTGTTGAGAAAACTTCAACCTAACTCTATGGACAAGACGCTTCACAAAAATTGCCACCATTACTACAATCTAGAAAAGAAACATGTTATGTGGTAACATACTATTTCCAGTATGAAACAAAATATTTAAAATCTAACAACTGCTTCTCAACACAGTTTAGATTCACAGCCAGGCCTGAAAAGTTTGCAAAGTGAGTGGCTGTTTTGTTTTCTAAAAATTTTATAGCTAGCAAGCAACAACTATCGAATGTGCAAATGGTGACAAACTAATCCAAATAGAAATATAATTATATATATAGCTTGGCTATATATACATTATGAATGCAGGAGTAGCTAGCATGCTTTTTGTCGGAAATGTACATATTGCCGTATAGCACAAACTCTCCAGCCTGAAATTGTGGTACTTACAATAGCTCCATATATAAGAACTAGCAGCAGGTTCGGACCGGCAGTATCAAAGTGGAAGCCGTTATTTAAGGTAGTCGTAGTTGATTGTGAGGTGGGTTGGATGGTTGTTACCACTTCGTTGAATTGTTCATTTATAGTTTTATTAATAGCCATTGTGAGTGCAGTTGGTTCCTATGTAGTTCCATTCCTATGGATTGTCCAGAAATAGTGATATCACATTTAATTGTATTAACCCAAAATTCCTGTTTAAATGAGAGTGACACATAAAAATTTCAGACTATCAGATTTCATAGTTCATCGTAGGCATTGCAGCAAAAAGCTCACAGAGCACTCAGTTACATTGTCATAAAGCATGTACAATTCCAACAAAATGATAACTAAGTAACGCCTATTTATATTACATGCTAAGATCTAGAAATAGCTTTTTAAATAGGAACAATATTACAGCCAAGCAACCCGCGCCCATCCCATTCTTGTGGAACAAGTGTTAATGTTACTACGGTATCATCACGCTTAACACACACAGACACTGCTTTGCCTTTGCTGTGTTGAACAAGATCACCGATGACGTTTAATCCAGTGAAGTTTTTCTTTGTTACCGATCCAAACCGCAGCAGTTTATCACCAATTTTTAATCCTGCCATTTCAGCAGGTGATGTTGGAGATATCAGGGTTACAGCTGCATAAGGATTTAGTTCCACTTTCGGGGCAATTGTTGATTGTTTTGAAGATTGAACCTCGATACTTTCTGTTTCCACCGCATTGACATGCTGAGCATGATGTTCTATCAAACCTTTTTCTATTTCTTGCATGATGCTCTTGTGGTCATTTTGCATGCATATTATGTTATGGCGAGCAGTTCGAACTTGTGTGACGTCAATGTCATTGCGTGGATACCCTTCCTGATCCACCAATGGTGTATCCATACCAACATTTCCTTGAGTTTTCAAAACTTCAAACCATAGCTTAATGTCATTTTCAATTTCCCCCTTTGTTGCTATTAATTCCTTCAGGTGAGCAGCCATAAATAAAGCTTCGGAATACTGATCATTAAGCAGAAAATAAAAATTAAAAAGCTGTAAAAAACATTTCAAATTAAACCAGTGGCACAAAAATCAGCTAAGCTTAAAAATGTTGGAAAAAAATTTAGGGCATATGTCATTATGTTTTTTGACATAAGAAATAAATTAATGTTGAAAGAACTGTTTCATATCAACCTACACCTACTAATTAGCAGATTAGAATAATTTACTGTTCTACAATAACTTTTTTTCGAATTCTATTTTAGAATAGTTCTGAACCAGTAACAACTAAACTTGTTATTTCATAAATATCTGGTATAAGAAACTATGACAGGCTCTTACAGGAAATTCTTCCTATTACTTCTTCATGTTAGGACCACAAATGATCATGAACTGGACAATCTTCGTAAAATATACACCATGATCAGAGTAAATTAATGAAAGCTAAAGATTAAGAAGAGACTCATGTACAGATTTTTTACAAACTGATTTTACAACAACAAAAGGTGCTCAACTGGTGATAGAATTCTTTAATGAAACCAATGTTTTGCAAACCTATGCAGGAGAGTTTCGTCAGGGCAGATAACAATATTAGAAGATAAAAATATTTTTGAAAACTATGAACATATAAAATTACGTAGATATGAGCAATAACTAAGAAACAATTATGATGTATCATGACTAGGGCAATTATTTTTTGACTTGTCAAAAAAAGTCAAAATTTGGTCAAATTTTTAGCGTTAGGTCAAAATATGTCAAAATTGTTTACAAAGTCAAAATTTTTTGCAAACTGCATTGCCGTGGTTTCGTAGAGGTTGCACTGTCAGTGAACTTTTCATTTAACATTTTACACCTTGTAGCCTACTTTATACTGTTGTAAATGGCCCATTGTCTACGTATTGTGAATCATAAACTATTAAGTGAAATAATTAGGTTGATACGGTGTGATGCTCAACACATCTCAAAACGTGTAAAATTTTTGCTAGGTCCTAAGTCATTTTGCGGCAGCTGTAGGTTAGGTGCAGCTCTTGCTTCGGTTTTGCTTTAGATACTTCATGTATCTTTAGTTTAGACAAATGTATTGAACAGTTTTTGTTGTGTCTTAGCTGCAGTGTTTTGGCAGTGATTTGTAATTAGCTCATTTCCATTTTCAGAATAGGCTAGGTCCGTGTTCAGATTTTGCCCTTCTGTTAGACTTTTGCACATTCTTTCGTTTTAGTTAGATTAGCCTACAGCCATATTTGGCTCCAACGTTGCCACTTGTTTTGTATTCTGTCCTATTTCTATGTGTGTCTACTTCCTTACCCTGTTTTTCAACTTAACTATTTAGTCGGCAATTTTATTCGAGAATAACCAGCGTCTTGTTTTTTTTTAAATGTAGAAAAGTATCTCTCGTTGTACTACAATAAATTTTAACGTTTTGTACAATAAAGCGTAATTTAACTACTTGAATTCTTCATATGTGAAAATTTGTCAAAAAAAAGTTTTTTAATGTCAAAATTTGTCAAAATTTTTAATTTTTAGGTCAAAATTTTTAGTTTTTTAGGTCAAAAAATAATTGCCCTAATCATGACGTAAGAAATGCAAAATTACATAATAAAGCAAAGGTAAAACCATTCAGTTGAAGGCAAACAAATATATGTAGCAGGTTTACGTGAAGTATTGTGAGCATATAGGTGACAAGAATTTGTCTTTTTTATTGTTTATTACATCCTGTTTCGAGTTAAAAAGTTGATTTTAGCTAATTAAGGTTTTATTAGAGTTAGATTAGAAGGTAGATTTAGGTTAGGCTAAGGTTGCTATGTTTTAACATTTAAGTTAGGTTAACAAGAATCTGAAAAATTATAGCTTCGAACACACGATTTTTCCAGTGAAATAGTGGCAACCATTAATTTAAAGACAGAGTTAAGCTGGTAGATTGTAGCAGAACATTCACTGCTAGAGTGGAAATTGTGGCAGCTGCACACAAGAGATTGATGAACGTGATTGCCGAATCTATACGCCAAGTTATAATAATTAAACACAGAATTGAGCCGACAGTGCACGCAATAACGCAAAAACTTTGCGTCTAGCTGTCTAGGCACGAACGAATTCTCGTGAAAACTGCTGTTCTGTTCAGCTGGGCACGTCTGTGTCACAGTCAGGTTGAAATCCACATGTTTGTGTCTGGATGGCAAAAGAAAAACCCCTATAAAATGAGCTCCATCCAGGGAACCATAGAATTTAAATCGTCCAAAAACTTTCCTAAGTCCTATAGTTTTTGATACTATACTGTAGGTCTACGGTAGACCGTCTACCTTACCTGCAAACGTTATTCTGTGAGCAATAATTCTGTTTGTTCTCGTAGTCCTCTACTCGTCAACAACAGTGAACGGAACTACGCATCAGCAGTGTGTACACCGTACATATGCCATTGAAACTGTTAGATATGTCAGTAAATGTCACCGACACCAATGCAACGGCAAGGTATTTCTATTTAATGGCACCGGAACAGCTAGGAACATACCACTGGGCAGCTGCATGGTTACCACTGCTGTTGCTCTGGGTTGCCTGCAGTACTCAATTTAGTTAAGTGCTGCAAGACGGAGCTAGATTCCGAACTTTGTTACTTGGATCGGAATGTTTTTATTCCGTCGTTTATGATCTATTTTCTCCTTGTTTGAAAACAACAGTATCAGCTCAGAGTGGTTTGTATAAGCTAAGTGAAATTATGAAAATAAGAAATTAAATTCCTTTGTTGTGAACTTATGAGGTTAGCCTACATTTATTCAAAATAAATTTACCGATAGGTTATATGGCACTGTTATAAGTTTGTCCTGTTGTAGGTCTAACTAAAAATTCTTTTTGTAACTCAGCAAGGCAGACAAAGATGGCTATGTCAGTAAATTGTATTGGCTATACTGGGCTAAGGGTATAATTCAGATATATATATAATTCAGGTCGGTAGGGTCGGGTAGCCAGTTTACGAAAAAACTCTATCTTGCTGATTCAAACCAAATTAAAACAAGTTGTATTCGACGAAAAGCTTACAATGTTTTAGGGAAATATTCGATTTTGTTTGTTAAAACCCGATTTTTTGTCATAACTTGACTCAGCTCGGTTTTGACTCTGACTGGAGTCAATGCGTTTAGGATGTTGACTAAATGAGTGACTAATTAAAGTGAAGTCATGAGAAAATGTGACCTAAGTCGACTAGAGTCATTACGATACTGGTGTGTTTGGTTTCGGTTCTGGCAGAATTTCTTAACTAGAGCATGTGTAGACATCTTCATTAATTGGATTCCTAGATGGTTTCATTTTTTGCATTTGAGTGTGTGCTGTCATCACTCGTAAATATATTGTTCTTGAAATGCGCTTCAATTATTGCCTCGTTGGCTTTGAACTGTTTTTGGAAGTATTCAATGCTAAAATTCCGTTTTTTCATGATTATTTGTTGTTTTTGGGGTGCTTTTGAACTTGGCTTATTTGAGTCTTTTTCAGTTGCCCGCCTCTTTCCAGGTGTCTGTGGATTCTTCATTTCTTTAAGAGCTGATTCACCGAGTAGCTTTCACCAACTTCTGTTTGAGATCGTTCAAGGCAGTTTTTCTACAGGTGGCGTAGCTAGAGTTCAGTGCACGGTGACAGAGGCAGTATTTGCTCCTTCACTTATCAAGAAAAATGAGCAATGAAAGAGTAAACTGCAATGGAATTTGCAGTTTACTTGGCACTTTAATTGGTGTATATCATAACATTTTATCTTAATCTTTCCTTAAAGGCTGTTACTTAAATCTTGTGGTTGCAATGACTTTTGCCTGTATTTATAGTGCACCAAGCATAGATAGGATGCAAATGCTTACCACTACAATATAACTAACGGGAGTAGAATGTCGGCCAAGAGCATTACAACTCTGCAGACAGTCAAAATAATTTTCAGCAACATGTTAAACAGATTTTAACAGTTAGTTCGCACGTAGATTTTCTTAAAGCTGTTCTTTCAACAATAATGACATGTGCACTTTTAACTGCACATTATGTGAGGTGAAGAGTTTTATGAATTTGGATGCTAAGTTGTGACAAACCGTCTAACATGTAATGAAATTAAACATTTATTTACAGCACCTAGGTGGTTCGGTAATTATGCTGATAGTGTTTGCACCATCATGACCCTGGGAAAGAATAATTCTACAAAATTTCCAAAACACCCTCAAGAAAAGTACAAACACTTTATATGTGGGGGAGGATCATCTTTTATAAATATTGTTATCACTTTTCCAATGAACAAGATGATGTTTCGGCAACAATTATATGGCTTTAGAGCTCACAAAGCTTTTAAGCAGCTTTGGAGGGAGGGTTTTCTGAATCTCTACCGGGGTCTTGTGCCACCTTTGTTCCAAAAGTCTACCTCATATGCACTTATGTTTGGTTTATACCACCAAGCTTTGGACCTTATTACACAGAACTATGGTCTTGGCGTATTGCAATCAAAGTTATTGGCTTCCTTGTGTGCTGGAACATGTGAAGCTACTTTAGCTCCATTTGAGAGAATACAAACGTTGCTATTGGATCCCAAACATCACAAAACATTTAGAAATACACATCATACATTTTTTATATTGTATTCTAAATATGGAACAAAGGAATACTTTAGAGGTTTATCAGCTATTTTGCTTAGAAATGGTCCGTCGACTTTTATATATTTTTCGTTACGTGAACCAATAAAGTTGCATTTACCAGAAGCTGAGAAAAACACGTTTCAGAATTCAGCTAATGATTTTATAAGTGGAGCATTGATTGGAGCACTGTGTAGTACATTATTTTATCCAGTTAATGTAGTGAAATCAAAAATGCAATCTCATTTAGGTGGCGAATTCTTGTCATTTCGTAAAACACTTCTAAATGTGTATTATGAACGAGGTTGCAAGTGGAAGAAAATGTACCGAGGAATTCATATAAATTTTGCGAGGTCGATTATTTCATGGGGTATAATTAATGCTGCATATGAATACTTGATGGAAACGTTTTATTCAAATTGATGTCGACTGTTGCAAGAATGTGGTATTGTGAAGCATATTGCATGATATTTTGAAAAATGTATTGAATAACTTTTTTCTGGTATACTACCTAGTAAAAATGCTCGTTCCCCATAATATTTGTGACAATGTGTTATATATCATTTAACCATGTCTATAATTTTACAATTTATGCAAACCAAAGATTTTTTCATGAATGCCTGCTACCCTTACATTTTTTGTTGGTATTTGTTAGAAGCAGCAGTGCATGTTCATTCAATGGTTATATCATTGAGCTTTTGAAAAGACTTAACAATGTATTTATTGCTTATATTACTGTTGTGAAGGATGTGCCATATAAAGTGAAGATATGGAGTACTCATCACACATTGGCATTGATGATTAAGAAGTGCAGACTTTAAGATTAAGAGCACAAGTTTGGTGTCAGCTGTGTATTTTTGATAGCCTTTACTGGAGAAATTTGTATAATTGACGTTCATGAAAATATATCCCTGGATTCCTAATAATCAAAACAAACACTTTTTCCATTAAATTTACAAAAAAGTGGTGATGGAATTAAACTACCGAAGATAATTAATTAATTTAATCAATTTATACTTTATCATATGACACGTAAATTGAGTTTGTACGGGAAAGTATGGAAATACAACTTAGGGGTGAATAAGAAAATTTGACACAATATGAAGGAATATTATATTATATTATTACAAAGGAAATAGTGGCGAGCATGGAAATATGACACAACATATGAGAAACGTTCAGTTAGTGTTACAAAGGAAGTGGTGTTGAGCTTGTTTCGTAGTAAAATGAATGTGGTAGGAAGTGGTGCAAGCAAATGAACTGAAGCCACTGGCTGTCTTCGTTGGTAAGTTGATGCTCTGCACATGTAAAATGAAATTAATGAGAATAATGCATACACAACATACAAGCCACATGCCAAAAATAAATTTCAAAGCAAAATTAGAAGAGCATCATGCCATTAATGATTTCAGGTAAAAATGTATAAGGCAGTGAAACTGATATCAAAGATTGATGAAATTATATCAAAATTCATTGCATAATACCAGAGAAAAGCTGTTTAAGTATAGTTAGCTAAAATTACTGATCTTGAAATCCTCTCCCTCACTTGCACCTCAAAAAATGTTGTGGCAAATTTACCCAAGTCATAAAATCCCTGAAAGCTAGTAAGGCACCCGGGTGCAGAGCTGGGCACAAGTGCGCTCTATTTTTTATGAGCGTGCTCCTTTTTGAGAGTTGCTTGCTCGCCGCTCTTTTTTTGCACAAATAATGCTGCGAACGCACAAAATGGATACAAAAGTTAAAAACATTTTTGGACTGCCACAAGACTATAATTGTTTCTAGTGAATAAAAACTGACTGCTTTGAGAGTAATTTCACGCACAATTTTCGCTCCGCAAAGTTAATGGCGAGATCAATACAATACGCAACACTAAACACGTCAGAACCATGTAAAGGTAATTTGATATAAGCACTTTGTTTTTTAAGCTGATAACTATGGTCAATGATATAGAAAGTATATATAAGTCATAATTTGCTTCAAATTGCTGTTATTGTTACAAATTAACCGATGAAAAGTGAAAGAAAAGAACTCAAAAAAACATTGGATTCCATGAGATTTCCTGAGACCTTCAACAAATTCTGGTTAGCAATTATTAGGCACACGTTTTACAATGCAACATACAAATGCAATTAGTTTGTCGAAAATGAACCCCCCGCATATTCATGTGACGTAAGATGCAATGTATGGCACAAACGCATTTCATTTGTGAAAGGTCATGTTGTGCCAAATTTGAAACCACTTTTCTGACGTACTAATTGCAGTTATACCCCGATTGTGTTTTCTTGTCGATTCATTTTCGATTTTTGCCTGGGGCTCAATCGATGAGGAATTGAAGTCGTGCAAAGAATTTTATTATACCATACCATTTATAAAAAGATGTACAATTAAAGTCTTTTTGAAGCCAAGTGGTACACAACAAGAAAAAGTTCGACAAACGCTGCTTTAGCCAAACTGTTTAGGGAGCTGCTGCCCCAACGCCTTCTTAAGAGAACAAACTGAGCTCCAAAAGGACACCAGAAAAAATTACTGGAAAATGAAGATTTAATGCAATATTATGGTAAATTCAGGATCTCCAAAATGAATCTCAAATCTCAAAAAATCGCTTGTGGCGAAAACTAAACTTAACTGAATTTTCTTCTGGAAATGGATAATTAAAAGAAGTTCTTTGTTGCAACGTTCTAACAAGTAATCACTTTTTACCATGATATTTCCTACATTTTGCATTAAAGCATTCTACCACTCACTTTTGTTGACTGCAGCCTTCCATATGGCAAATGCAGAAACACAAGAAAGCAAAATTTATCTGAAAAGTTAGCCGGTTAGAGGTGTTGAATTGTGTTCAATGGCATAAGGTCATTTTAAAAAAGCATTTTATAAAATGATTCTTTTTGTCCTGCAGTTGTCCACGTTTGCTACAAATGACATTTTAAGTGCATAATAGAGTGAGTGTAGCAAAAATTCTTCAAAAAAAATTTCAACCAACTTTTTAAAACACCACTGCAACATTTGGAATTTTTGTTTATGTTCATTTGTAAGCCCACCAACAAAAACTCTGTTCAAAATTTGACATAAAAAATTATCCAAGGAATTGGGCAGGACAAGATGAATATTGCGTGAAATGTGCAATTTTACTGCTTGAACGCAAGTGTTGAAAAATTGAATGACAATTATACAACAAAATCCTTGATATGCAACTTGCTTGCTTCAGTAGTTTATAATGCCATAGAGCTGAAACATACATTATCACCATGCTCATAAAGCAACATGGGGCGGTAAATCCAAACTTTCAATATGTAACACTTTCATATATACTGTCAAAGATACGTAATATTAACAGTACAATGAGGACTCTCAAATCAATCAACATTTTTTTACTGTAGCTACAATTATAACTTGAGCATAATGTTGCTTTAACAAGAGTGCTAAACACATTTGGTATTACAGCTTTTGCATATTTACAAAAATAACTAAAATGTGTGATATTTAACACGAGCAAAATATAAATTTTTTATCTGATTAAGCACAAGTTACATAAGGCAATGAAAAATTTTTTACCTGATTTCAAACCAAACTTCTAAACCTTGATGCATCAGATGGAAGTATTTTAGTGGCCAAAATTGTTGATGTGATTGAGCTACTTAGTTTATTGTTTACACTTGCATTACCTTTCGTGCGTTGATGGACTAACAAAGTTTGATCAACTTGGTCTGAGGTTTCATGCAGACAGATAGTACATTGATTTGAAGTCTTACTTATTTCAAAAGTGTTTTTACCATCGATAGAATATAGTAATTTTGTAGTTAGGAAAAGCTTATTTTCCTTGACACGAGGTTCAATAATTTCTTTCGGTTTAGTTTCTTTAGGCTTCTTAGGTACTTTTTGCTTTTTGCCTTTTGTTCCTTTCTTCTCTTTGCTCTTCTGTGAAGTTTTGGGTTTTCGTCTTGAAGGTTTAGACTTGTTTGAACTAACATTTTGAGATTTATCTTGTGCCGTATTGGATAAAACTGGCCTGGGAGGATATGGCTGAGAAATTATTTCTTTATCTCCGTTAGCTATAGATATTGATGTCCCATCATTGTATTCTATGCTATGCCAACGCACAGATTTAGGGGGAGAACTTTTAGGTCTCTCCACATTTGGCTTGTGTAGCTCCACTTTGGATTTAGTGGTAGGAAAGCCATTTTTGTTGTCTTTCAACGTATGCACTAATTTGTGACCATTAGGCATTAACCAACAAGGTTTGGTTTGAGGCATAATTTTTAGATCACCACATCCAGAATGTCTTCTGAGAATACTTTTTACACTTGGATTAAATGAAATATTCGCAGCACATCCAAAATTAGACTGTTGTTTTGAAAGGTCACTTGCTTCAACAAAACTGTTGTTCACAACTTCTGCATTGTTTGTCGGCAAAGTGACATTGTGCAAATCTTCAAGTGTCTCCACAGCACTGGAATTGCTATCTGTCCCAGTAGTCTTTTTATTGCTGGCATGTTTATGCGTCTGATCCTGACCAGAAACTGCAACAGACTTAGAAGTGGTGATTGAAGGTTTAGGTTTGTTGGATTCAACACTACAGTTTATTTCCGGTTCAGCCAAATCTGGGGACTTTTTGTTCATAGTGCTCCAAGCATGATAAGATTTGACATAAAAGTGAGGTATTTTGTGTAATGCAGGGAGTCCACTGTGTATAGAAAATAAATGCTTTGCATTGTCTTCAATCACATCGCCATCTAAAAATATATGTTGTTGTATAGCTATTCTGGAACACCTTAACACAGCAAAAGACACACCTGCTATATTTAATACTGCTTCAGATTTGTTGGATCCTTGTGTGGTTGTGACTATGTTTTTGGTATTTAAATTAGTTGTCGTTTCCTCACAATTTCCAAGATATTCTTTATCTGAAACAGAAATAACAATTTCCCAATAATGATATACAAAACAAATATATACGAGGTCTGTCCACAAAGTATCCGACCTAAGGGTATAGAAACCACAATACAATAAATTTTACAAATTTTTATTATTCTCCTTGCAAGTGCACACACTTTTCCCAGCGCCTCTTCTACTTTTGGAAACACCTATGAAATGCTCCATAGCCCGCCGCAGATTTTTCCATAATGTCTTTACGTGACAGAGCATGCATCCCTTTTACTGTGGTTTTGAACTTGAGAAACAGCCAGAAGTTGCATGGTGCCAAATCAAGAGAGTAAGGAGGCTGTATTGTTATTTGCCAAAAATGTTTGGATGAAATGGGCAGATTGAGCAGGAGTATTGTCATGGTGAAGCTGCTGGTTCTTCCCTGACCACATGTCCGGCCACTCTTTTCGCACAGGTTTGTGAAGGCGATGTAAAAATTTAACTTTTTGGTGCATATTTGTGAAGCACAAATCGAAGAAACAGGTAAGCATCGCTTTCACCTTGCTGCAAACTTGTCTTGCTTTTTGGGGCCTTGTTAATTTTGGATGCTTCCATTGTGAGCACTGAAACTTGGTTTCTGGATCGTAGGCCCAGGTTTCATCACCAGTTATAGACAATTTATACACCAAGTTTCTTCTATTGCTCAAGCAGCAGCTTGGAAATGAATTTCTTCAGTTAAAATGGAATGAACTGATCCTTTACTTATTCCGACTGTTTCCCCCGATTTCCCTGGGAGCTAGACGGCAATCATTCATCACTATTTGTTGCACCTTCTCAATCCTCTCCTCGTTTCAACTTGTAGATGGTCGGACAGAGCGTGCCTCACTCACCACAGACACTCGACCATATCTGAAGCGATTAAACCATGCCATGATTTGTGTTTGCCTTAAGGCCTCTCCTCCACAAGCTAGCTGAATCTTTTGAATTGCTTCAGTTTGATTATTACCGAGCGTATGACAAAATTTGATGCAATACCTTTGTTCAAGATGTCCTGTATGTGTCAAAAACTGAAAACGGCAGCACTTCTTGGCTTGAAACTTTTTATAAGAATGTATTGATAGTGATATCACAATATGAGAAAACAATTTTCATGGCATAGCATTATTTTTAGGGTGAGGAGATAAGGTCGGATACTTTTGAACAATTCTCAGATAAAGAAATAAACAATATCATATATTAACAATAATTAATTATAATTAAAAGTTATCTGATTACAAAAACGATGAATGAAGCATAATAATAACTAGCAGTTGAAAAAACAACCTCAACAAGTATGAAATTGAAACTAGCAGCAGTTTTATTTATGGCAATCAGTTATATTTATATTGAATATTGTTAATATTTATGAAATACTATATAAACTCTTAAGTCAAGTAATTACCAAGATGAAACACAGAGATACACATGGAATTTCTAAAACTCACAGTAGAAAGAATGAACACTAAACTTATGCGTGACTTTCCTTTTAGGAAAAGCCCTAAAAATACTAAAAGCATTGATGAATTGATTCAGCTAATTTCACAATACTTCTGTCAACACTTCAACCAATTACCGTCACATGACTCTTGTTTAGTAGAACTCAAAACTCATTTTCTGAAACTGTTTAATTTAGAAAAAAGTCGTTTTACAGGATTGAAATCAATATGTGACCAATTTTTAACCTCATTAAATCATTTATTTCTTCATTTTCTCTGCCTCTGCTACCATAGATTGTTGTATGATTGCATTGGTTTAATTCATGTTTTTTTAGAAAAAACTACAGGAAGACAGCTGTGCCAATCCATTCACACATTGTTTCGTTCTGAATTCTGTCACACAGTTTAAATAGCATCCAGATTTGGCATTGGTAATATAGGGCAGGAAGAAATACAATTTCACCAGTGTAAAGATAAAGATTAATTATTATCATACGATACCACTTGTTTCACAATCTTTTCATGGACAGGTAACACATTGTCCATACTAAACAAATCAATTTCAAGTTCCCCATGATTCTTTCGTCTTGTATGAACAATCTGAACATGCTTCCGGAACCTGCTTCAATTTCTTGCTATCAACAGAAACATTCTGACAGCACAGATCGGGGTTACTTGTATGTGATCGATTATTGTAATATCTGGGTTTAGAAAACTTTGGTCATCAGTAGGGCCATTTTTATTTTGACCTAAAAAAAATTTTTTTTGACTTTATTTTTATCAAATTTTGACTTTATTTTGACCTAACGAAATTGCTTATTTGTAGAGGCCACAGTTCTTCCTCCAGTTACCCAAACATAATATTTTGTCGATTTCAGACCCAAACGTAATATTTTGTCGAAAATCTCGACAAATCTGTCTAACTTTTGCTGAAGACGATTTAGCTTGCTTAGGCATTTTTGTATTACAGAATGTCAGTAGGCTATTCCTAAAATCCAAACTGTTGATCTTCGAAAAGACCACGTTTATGAAGAGGAAGTGTTTTATAAGAATTATTTAAATACGTAACAATGAATAAACAATAGCGATAAAAGTTACTGCTGATCCAAGTGGGCATTGTGACTTATTTCCTGCTTTTATGGGTTAATATGGTTTAATTGTGTCGCAGTTCTTGATTTACAATGCTTCCACGAGGATTTTTACAAAAATTACTTTCAAGAAACACAAAAACTTTGTCAAAAGCCATAATTTGACAAATTTTGACTTTATTGAAAATTTTGACTTTATTGTAAATTTTGACTTTATTTTGACCTATAAACTTCTTAGAAACAATCCCCTAGGTCAGGGGTGGCCAGACCTGCTTCATGCTCGAGCCGCATATTACCAATTCGAGCTTTAAAAGAGCCGCAACACAAACACAACAAAAATACGAATTTATTCACTCACAACGAAGTGTAGCTATTGATAAACATTAGTGCTGCGTGGTGATACTATGAGTCTCCACCTGGGCTTCACCAACTCTTTTTGCAATTATTAGTGTAACCGTAACCGAGACTTAAAACTAGGTCAGCCCTGAGGTACAGCTTCAAACTAACAGTTTACTTAACTACAGTGTACAAGTTAGCACACTTCTGTACAATAATGTCCTTTTTGGAGTGTAATTTGATTATTACTAACAATGAGTCCATTGTTACTACGTGTGATAGAACCCATTGTTTCATAATCTGATCAAACAACTCGTCTAGACCGGGAAAATGCATGTCTAATTCAACAATGCAAATTCATTAAAGAGCCGCAATTAAAGGCTCAAAGAGCCGCATGCGGCTCGAGAGCCGCAGTTTGGCCACCCCTGCCGTAGGTGCTGAAAACAACTTTATTCTTTGATTCGTGGTCAGACGAGGTCCTTAAAAATTTTTGACTTTATTGACTTTTGCGGGCCCTAGTCATCAGCAAAAACAGTTCTTGAAAATATGGGTTCGCTGTTTTTTGATTTTGTCAAAGTGATTGACAAAAAGCAATGATGAAAGCACACACTGGTGTTGAACTCCTGATCTTACTGCGAATAATTTCGATAATATCAGACTTGTTATTACAGTACTCAGGCTGTTTGTGCGTTCTAACAATTATGCCTTTTCTTGATCAACAAGTACAACGTTTAACTCTTTTTCATATAAGTAAACTTTTTGCAGATCTATCTGAAAGTAAAGATTGAATCGGTGGCTTCTGTGCCGATTCTGCTCTATCGAAAGCCAAACTGAGCTTCACTTAGTTGAACTTCCATATCGTGGTTTCTTTTTTGTTCCAGTAGTACATTACACAGCAAAAACACATTCCAACATGTTCCACAATTCCTTTTGTTTGCTTCCTTCTTCAATATTAACACTGCAGTTGCTTTTCTCTGTTCTTCCTGTACACATCTCCTTCCCAGACTTTTTTAAAAATCTTATGTATTGATAGGCATGAAGTATAAAGCGTAAGATTTTAATGTAAGCCATGCAACTGCCATCTGATTTCACGGGCATGCATTGTTATTCATGTTGAGTATTTGTCTGTGTTTTTCATGATTACACGAGGTTCTGCCTAACATATCGACTGGAATCTATTTATAATATTACGAGAGTAGTGAAAAAAAATGTGTATCCATTTTACTACTATATATCCACATGCTCGCATAGTTTCTGCAGTCCACTTAAGATACCTTGTTTTTGTGCTCTTCTTTAAACCATTTGACTGAGCAGATAGTTTCCATTGATCTCGGTCATCAAAGGTACTGCCACTAAAATGCTATGCAAAAGCAACCTTTGCAAATACTTCTTCATTCCTTTTTTATTCTTTTTTAGTTAAAAATGAGCTCTACTTCTTCATTGTTGATGATCCTTGTGGGATTTTAAGCTCATCTCAGAAATGCATGCTTTTCATGCTTTTGTAGTAATTTCAAAAGTCATTTCTACACAATTCCACAAAAGTCTTTCTAGGTGTGTTTCAGCCTTTTTTTATATACTTAAGTCACCGAATTTATTTCACAAAATTTCATTACGCAAGATCAAGTGATTTTTTTCTATGGCTTCCAAGTCCCCCATATATGTTGCATCATATCTGCTTATTTCGTTACTGGATGTTATTGCCGCTCCAATCATATGTTGGTGAAGGGTGTTGCTGTTCGTAGCTACTATTTCATTGCAAAGCATACTAAAATTATAAAATTCAGCTAACAAGTGCATTTTGTACAGATCCTAAAATAGCAGTCACGCACACACGCACTTGTGCTCAAAAACAAAAGGGACGTCACAAGTTCGAAGGAGTTATTGAGACTGAAAAATTTGAAGAGTAAGGTTAAAAATAAGACGGGCTAAAATTTTTCTATTTTGAGTTTGAAATAAATAATTCTAAGAAGTCTTTATTATATTCAAAACTATTCTAATTTTAATGCAATTTACGCTTCTCCTGCCAGTCAAACTAAATATCAAAAAGCATGTTTATAATTAATCGACAAAGTTGCTATTGCACAGGTGAAATGGTTGATTGGTAGAGTGTTGTATTCAATTTAGCTTATCACACTGATTCCATGCAAAAAAAATCATCAAACCTGGTATCTTTGAGGAATATAGCAACGATTGGATTGACAGTTTATCAGTGAGGTTGGACTGAAACAGAAAATTTAAAAGACGTATTAATTATAATGTATCTAACGTACAACTTGTAGCGCTAGATTCTTTAGTTTTACAACTTGTAATTGATAGAATTCCGTATGTGAAAGCAATAATCACCATCAGGATCTTTTCAACTGAGCTATCATCTGCATTGTTTACAGCCATATCTGGTGAAGCTAGAGTTTGTAGAGGAGAATGATGTGATGGTAAATGATTAGGTGCAGTCACCTGAATATAAAACTATTTTTAGGAAATCACATTACACAACAAAAACTGCATTAAAAAGCACACTACAACTATTTATAAATTAAAAAGAAATTATCACAGTAACTTTCCTCAAACTACTGCCTTCTTTCGGCAGAAGAATTTAAATGTCCTGATGACCTTTCAATTAATGCTCTAGAAAACTTTGTTCCAAAGAGATACCCATTAGTCGGGGCAGTTAATCGAAAAAATACTGGATTCGTTTACATATTTCAAAACCAGTTTAACATTTTGTAAGCAACAAGTTGGGGGCCTTCACTTCAAGCTAGAAATACCCCACTAAAAATGAAAAAAAATCAACAAAATTGGAAACCAACAGAGCTGGGCAAGTGATCTTTTCAAAAAAGAGCGTTGCTCAAGCTCTCTTTGCAAATTTGCATTGTAAAACGTGTGTTTAATTATGGCCTAATAATTACTAATCATTATTTGTTGTAAATGTTAGAAAATTTCATGAAATCTGATATTGAAGAGTTTTTTGTCACACCTACCACAAGTGAATAATAAACGAGTAGAGTAATAGGAACCATCTACAATTGTACACGTTAGTGTTTAATAATTTAATATTCTTCACATTTAAAGCATACATCGGTTAAATTAAAATTACTAATTAAAAATAATGGCACCATGAAGCACATTACGACACAATGATAACAACTGAGCTCATCTGTGTGATTCTCTCTATCATCTTATCATTCACCAGTCTCATTAATCATTGTTATCAGCTTATAAACCAAAGCGATAATATTGAAACGCCACCACATGGTTCTAACGTTCTTACTGCTGTGTATTGTATTTTGCCAGTAACTTTGCTAAGTGAAAGTTGTGAGAGATATTAGTCTCAAAGCAGTCATTCACTACATCAAATCATAGCCTTAAAACTTAATTTTTTTAATCTAACCGTTTGAATCCATTTTATGCGTTCACAGCATGGTTTGTACAAAAAAAGAGCGACAAGCGATAACCTTTATAAAGAGCGCCCTTGTGGTTCCTCTTCTAATTTAAAAAAGAGCACTGCTGTTGAGGTTGCTCCTAAAAAATGGAGCCGTTCCCAGCTTTGGAAACCAGACATTAATTTCATTATAGTTTTACCATACCTGGCAACACTACAACGTAAGAATAATGTCATAGTGCAATAATTTTTTAAAGAATTGGTGTTCAGTTACTATAAAAATATTAACACACTGGTGTCATAACAGTTACATAACGTGCAACGTCATTTACAATAAACCTTTATGCTTCTCTGATGTTGAAAACAATGAAATATGTGAAAACTATACCTAGTTCCTTGTATATGCACAGTGGTGTTTTAGGTATACACCTTCTCATTTTGATTCATCAATGTGCTTCTCAATATTAAAAGCTTTGAAATATGTAAATCCTATACCTAGCATGTTTTTACAAATGGTACATTATAACTGTTTTCTGTTTGTTCTTGGTTTTATTGCACCCTATAACGTCATTAAGTTGAATTGCATTGAATTGTAACACATGTATCATATTTCATAAAATAGACTAGTAATATTAGTAAGCAAATGAAAAACAAATACTTACAAGACACCAGAAAAAATGCTACGTTCAGTGTATGGAGTGTATTTTAGTGTCAGGATAAAATTCCACAATATAGTAACTATACACAATACTACACAATATAGGTGAATTACTTTGAACTGAATTTTGTTTTAAAATGGATAGATATGAAAAATGTGTTTAATATACTGTTAAAAAATAAATGCCGATGATTTAATATAATAGCAAAGATTGAAGTTTTTCTGTTTAATCTTTATTGTTACTTTTTTGTTTTGTCGGCACTATTCCTTTTTTCAACTTGTTCATTGTATGTTGGGTTTGGTGGGCGTGCTTTATTTGATTTTATCATGTGATTACATTATTCTTGCACCTGCACATTTTAAGCCATTGATCGTTATTGCTTTTCCCTACTTATTGTTAGCAGAACGAGTTTTTATCTTATCACGAATTTTAGATTGTAAGAATTGATTTTGAATTTATTGAATCATGGTTAGAATTTTATTTTCCTTTTCCCGATGAACAATGACAAAATTAAATGATACAATTTTTTATTTTACAAATATTTTTCTATAAAATGAATACAAACACTATGTGTTGCTTTGTGTATTTGTTTCTAATGCAAAAATACTTCATTCTTGGCATTCAGCAACAAACCTTTTCTCTAGATAAAAGTCTCTCTGTGGATTCCAGGAAGCAGCGCTGATTGAAAAATTGACTTTTAGTTGCAGTACTAGGAGGTGTTATGGTATATACCTCCGACTCTGCCGAATCTTGTTGTTCATCTGATGAGAAATCATGAAACAGTTCAATGCAATTTGTCCTAATCTAAGCTACAACTAAGTCTCTAATAACAACCTTCGATAAACCTGCGGCATTTTGAAGTAGTTCATACTACATATAAAGGGTATCTAAGGTATTTTTTGGTATTACACTCTTTATCCTCGAACAAGGGAAAGTCTTTATACAATTCAGACTCGGTGATAAATCTTCACTGCTCAAGCCCCCGGTTAACAAGCTTGTTTTTTGGGTAAATTCTGAATGGATATACATAATTGACAGAGACTGGAGAACATCATTGGACATCACTGATCAGCAATAACGAGAGTCAACAAAGAATGGCAGAGGGTTTTCACCAATCAACATTTGGATTAGTTGTGATAACTAGTTCCAACACAAAATTGCATACAGTGAACACCGCAAATATAAAAAGCGATTGGTCTATTAAACGACAGCGGCTATGTTCACTACCAGAGTGGACCTCAATAAAATGAAAGTCAGAAAAGTATCCATATCACGGCATTTTTATACTCATTGACTGCAATTAATGTACATTCTGGTTCTTTCCATTTCAGTGTTCAGGAAAAAAATTGTAGATTTTTCACTGTTTGACTTCGCTTTTGGTTCCGTGGTCCGCAAATTGATCATACCTTGACAACAAGGACCACTTTTTGAGCTAAATGCCGGTCAAGCTGCTCTAAGCGCTATCAAGCTTTGACGAAAGGGTCCACTCTTTAAAAATGTGCCAACCGGTGTGAAGTTGCTTTACTTAGCAAAGAATTTATAATGCAAAAATCAAAAACACCATTCTGTATTAGCTAAAACTGATGTAATAAACGGCTAGTTTTCAACTGCATTAGTGTTGTAATCAAAAAACAAATCCACCCACTCTATTTCTTTTTGGAATAAAAAAAATTTCATACGTAATCTTTTCTACCATTTGTTAAACAAGACAAAAATGATCAAAACTGTTTGGTTGCATAGGCCACAATCACAGCTATTAACTAAAAATAAAATCAAATAAAAACGTCTGTGTAGCTATTTCAGAAATACATTAAATTTGTTTAAAAAATGAATGCTTGGTAAGAACTCGAAACAAAAAAATCTTTCATAGTTCATAAAAATTTGAGCATTTATTTATTTGTTGAATGAACTTTTAATATAAAAGTTTAACGAAAATTGAGGCTTACCTGTTATGCTTTTACTCGGACTATGTTCATTAAAACATAAATTCTCAGGGTTCTTTTCACTTGGTTTATTCTGTAAACAAAAACGCATGTGAAAATGTATATATTTAGATAAACTCAATAAAAACATGATTATAGCATTGAAACCCTAACATCAACATAATTTGCATAACTTCATTTTGCAATTCATTATCACATCAATTACTTCTGCATGACATAATCTCAGTAACATTTTGGAACTTGTCTAAAATTGTGTTTTAATAAATTTGCAGTCAAAGTATAGTTTTAATTCTTCAATCTAATTCTAAAAGATGCTTTTGACTGCGACTTCATAATTCTAGTTGCAAGGCACTGTTTTTCAAAAAAGTGAAACTCTTAGAGAAGTAGCCTGTTCCTCAGCTATAGAGCTATATATGACATTGGTCATGTATATATTTTCATATACCAGTAAAAGCGTATCAGTCAGTATGTCAGTCACTTTTTAATGACGCTGCCAGAGTTTTACAGAGAACAGAAATCAATACTGGTCAGAGAGATTACAGCATTCTTAATTAACTCCCAAAATGTGAGAAGAATAATTTTTATTCTTACTAAGCTTTTTGGAAAGCAAAAAGCTTACGTACGTATAGTTGTATACAGTAACAGAAAAACAGTAACCTAGAAACTTATAACAATTTTGGATTAATCAAGGAATGTTTTACCTCCTATCTCTTCAGAACCCAATCAATCTATCTATCAATCATACTTGTTTTGTAACATTTAAAAAATACCCATCTAACTAATTAACTTTTCAATGATAAAATGGCAGCAGATTTGAATTCATTTATTTCTAAAGTGGCCTAGAGCCCTGCATGGGTAATGCCCACCCCGTGTGGGTTATAGATATCTGCACCTGTGAAACAATTGTGGATACCTGCAAGAGCTCTGTTGCTGTTGTAGGCATGGCTTCTAATATGCGGGGCAGAGGCGGGTACCTCAAAAAAGTTAACTATTGTCTCAAAGCAAGTGCGAATGTCCACATTTAAGTTACTGCAAGTTTTATCTATAAAATGATTACGTTAACTTCTGTTAAAGAAAATTACATCAGTCACTTTTTGTTTACTTCAGAATAACAAAACTATGAAATTAAATAAGGTCAAACATCGTCTCCCTCCTATTGTTATGTTACTGCTTATAGTCACAGTAGGAAGAATATTTTTATACAGATTCGTGCTGATTTTTAAAAGATAATATTTATCTCACAAAAACCTGAATATTCATAGTGACAGACTTGTAGCCTAATTACAATGAACTCAGAGCTCAACAAAGATCTATAGACTAACGACAAGCAATTGTTGTTTTTGCTAAAAGATCAAACATTGTTTCATACTAATTGTTATAAGATCTTATTTATCAATCCAAAGTGACAAAATATCTGGCAAACAGTGCAACAGACTTGTGCCTTCATTGCAACGGAAATCAGAAAAAGGGCAATTAGTGATGAAGAAAAAGGCAAATAGTTATTGTAGCAACTTTTATAAGAAAATGCGGTTACCTGCAAGCACCAGCAAATGAATTAGCTTTTGTTACTGCCAACTAACTGCTGGGTTGTAGACAGCCTCTATCTAAAAACAGGGGTATTCAAAACCTCTTAAACATTACTCTTTTGTTATCCGATATACCGACAAAACTTTTTCTGGTTATCAGATTGCAAATTTGTCTTGGTCAACCAATATCCGGGTAGTCAAACCCTAATGGGGAGACACTTGCGCAGACAGTTACCTTTGTATTGTTGGAAAAAAATCCTTTCCGGTCTGCCCTTTGGGCTATTCCTCTTCCTGTACTCCTGTTTTTCGAGCCTTAGTGTGCAAAGCAGACAAAAACAACCTGTCATAAAGCCAGGATTTTCAGGCTAATTTTTTGTTTGAGAAGCTCTTGCTTTCACCATGAGAGTCACTTTTCACTATGTCACGCCACAAATAGTTGCTTCCACCTACTCATGCTGGCAGTAGATGCTAACATCGCAGCTTTAAACACCATCCATTCTACCTCAATGTCTTTCTTGCAGTCTGGAAATCTCTAGTATTCATTGGTTATAGTGTTGTCTTTCTTACGCACTTGTGTGCTACAAGTTCCCACTTAATTTTATATGATTGGTTGCTCTTACGAGAAGATGGAACTGCCAACGGTTACAAAAGACAAGATTGCAGACAAGCAAATGGTGATTAATAGATAAAATTCACCTCTTTTAACTTGGGCGCCCACAAAAAAACAGTCAGTTGCAGCAACACAAAAGTCAATCAGCAAATGTTGTTTTGCATTAACTCTGTACCAGCTACATTTAAAAGTGCAAAACTCTAGAGAATGGTATTTATAGAACTAAGATGTAACATAGTTGTAAGAGACACCTTCTATTTATCATATTAAGGTCTGCGCCACCATATCTTCCTATAATATCCTTATATATGCGGTGGTCACTTTCAACATGTGCATTATTAAAGTCTCCTCGTAAAAAGGTGGATTCATTTGTGCTTCTTTTTGAAAAAACAGCCTCAGGTTTTTTCCATAAATTTAAGATATTGTGATATTGATTTTGAGACATAAATACATCATTTGTATACAAAACAGGCTTTAAACCTTTTGCTTGAACATGCCGTTGTCAGTCAGAAACAGAAACAAAAATTACCACGAGGTCTAAAGACACCGAATCTTCACATAAAGCTGTAACTACAACTCGACACCTGATAGATTATAACATCTTTCAAATAATTCAGCGGCTATGCTAGATGTGAAAAAACCTACCTTACACCCTTTTTTGTCATCTACTATTTTAAGAGTAACGGAAAAAGCCTGTACTTGTACTTGTGCGGCAGCAGTGCTAAAACTAGTCTGAAACCTGTTAAAGTTTTTGAGACTGCCCCACTTAAGTTTGATCAATTTTGATGATTAAAGCATTTCTTACACAGAAAAACATTTCTCTTTCGAACTATGCAATTGCTTTTGCATTAGCTGCAGCAACAAGTCAAGAAATAGAATGTATGCTAAACTAACTCTAACCATCAAACCTAAACTCACTAGCAAGCATTGTTACGCCACGTGAGCATTCCAATGGCACAACTGAATATGACGTCACAGAGTTTTCATTGCAGTTATATTTTGAAAGCTTTGGGAAATTACCACTACTCTTTATTAGTAGCTGTGTGCTTTTTGAGATACATAAGATTTATATGAAACACATGCTAAGTACAACACAATAAAAGCGTTATAATGGTATTGTTAAATATATAGAAAACTAATGAAAAATGTAAAAATAAACCAGAAAACATTTAGAGCAACGCTCGATAGCTAAAAGGAAGGCTGAGGTCAACTAACCAGAGGCCCGCAATTGATTGGTGTTCCCATTCCTGTTTTAAAGTTTACTTTTAGTGATTAGAACTTTACAAATGCAAAATTGAACCTGATCATATTTTAAGAGTTGGGATTGGAATGTCATTGTTTGATCAAATGCATCTGCTGTGGCTTCCACATAATCTTCTTCTATCATTAGGTTGTGATGGAGCTGTGGTGATCTAAGCAATATTAAGTAAAGAAACAAATTGAAATTAAAATCTGCAGCATAAAATTTAAAAAGTCAAATTATGCTCATTAAAATAATAATCATAACAATTGTTCAACAAACATATCAGCAAATGTTTGTTGCTATACTTTACACCACCGTTCACTAAACAATAAACACATCTGGCGTGTCCTCCGCCACCACTGCTGTCATCTAAATTTTTTCCTTTCTTAAAATCTACAAAATACTAGATGTGGAGATAAAAAAAACACATGCGTTTAGTGAAGGATTAGTTAGGGAAAAGCAATTTTCAGTTGTCGAGACAAGTTTGTTAAAACATTGTTGCAAAGCCTCACAAAAAGACACTTTTATAAATTATGCCATAAAGTTGAATTTGGAAGCTTGGCACAATTTTTTGAAAAAATAAGTTCTTTTCCCCTCAGTTCATCATTTAAATCTTCTCAAGAAGTAACGTACGAAAAAAAAGCCTAATCATGATAAATTCATGTTTTGATTCCAAATTAGTTGATTATTTGAAAGGGAGGCATCTCCTAACAGAGATTGAACAATTTTTACTAAAAACTACTTTGGAAAAAGTTTCAAACTACACAATTTGGTGCAATAAATATTGACAACCAAAGTACGTAGTGGTTTTTTATGCAATGGACACAAACGTTTGTTCAAAGCAAAACTACAGACAAGTATTTGGCAAGGATTCAAGTCACAAGGGTAAACTAACACAGTGCTGCTCATGCTCCTGTTGTTTAGCATATAGTAGCGGACTGCACACATATTTAACACAGTGTGAACAGCTCTGAAATCTAATAACATCACATTTTTATCAAAAATGTTAATTTAATATTTATATAAAGTGAGCTACCTGTATACTAGCTCTCATTTTTCCAGAATTATATCCAGTTATTCACATTACAAAAGACTTATTCAATCCAAGGTCACCGTCTATCAAGTTATAAGATATCCAGCTTTACAACTAAGGATGGGCCGAATCGAATCCGAGTTCAATTACTCGGTAGAGTAATTGGCATCTTTTCCATACTCATTTAGGGTTTGATGGAAGTTAGATTAACACCCGAGCTGGAAGATCTAGTTAAGTTAGATTAACAAAAAACTGTGAGAAATACCTAGGAATGAACAATTTTCTTTGGAAAATAGTGGCAGCGAAAAGCTTTGAATTTACTTTCGTGGCAGGTTCAACGCAACTTTATGCAGATAAAAATAAACGATATTTACAATATCTTTGGTTTAAATTTAAGAACTTCTGTAAATTGAGACAAAATGAACTTATATGTTTTGGCAATATATTGTGCTAATTGTCATTTCACATTTGTAAAGGGTGGAGGCGGTAATAGTGCATGGCTTTGTGCCGTAGCTTGTTAGCAATTATAATTTTTGGTGTTGACGGTTTGTTAAAACCTTAGATAGAATAAAGACATCTGAAGATCTCAGTACAGTATTTGATGCTTGAAGTTTATAGAACAGTAACTTGGGTGTCTTATGCAATTTATGACTTACGTAATTTAATTATGATGTCAACCTCCAGTACTTAGACTCGATCATGTAAATTTTGTTTTGTCTCATCCCTAATATCTTTATCGCAATTAAATGTTTCTACATTTTTTATTTAACTTTGGTAAAGTTGAGCTGTTTTGATAACTGATTTTTTATATGATAAGCTTTTTTACTTGTGGGAAAAATACCGAGTAGATTGGTGAAGCTTCTTCCAGCTTTAGATTTAAAATGCATGCAGCATTAAAAAAGAAGTATGCCATAGGTCTTAAAAGTATGTTCATATCAATTGAAGTACACAATTATTTTGACTACAAATCCTCTATTTCGACAACTTTATAATCTAATGCTGCATACCAATTTATATGTCCATAAGATATAGATAATACTTAGATATGTAAAGCTGCTCGATATCTTGGTACCAGAGTGAAGCGTGTAAAGAAGACTGTACTAATAGAGATCATTTCAAAATCATCCAGAAATGTCACAACAACTACGAATGCAGAATTCAGGAAGCATTATTAATTAACAGTTTAATTCCCTTTTCAACAAACAGGCATTCGAATATGGAACCTTATTTCTTCTGAAAAGTTACTAAGTTAGACTCCACAATACAACACCCTACATAGTTTATCACCTTACACCTCCATTGTTTGCCTTTGTCATACATTTAAAATGCTGTAGATGCTTTGTTATCATTATTTACCAGGGATGGGCCGATACGAACCCAAACCCGAATAGATTTGCCGAATATCGCTTTTATGGAAGATTCGCACGAACACGAATACCAACAATGGCGAACCCGAATACAATATTACTTACAAATTTACTGACTTTTGTTAAAAATGATGATCTAGTTTCCCGACAAAGCTAAACTAGAGTCAGCAGTATTTACAATGAAGGTCGTTTTCCTAACCATTTTGCTTTTTCAGTCGTTTTTTAAAAACTATTTTTTGAAAGAAAGCGATTTGTTTATCGATTTCATCATGTTACAAGCAAGACTTGACAACCTATGGATGAAATTTTATTGTTTGGTTCTATCGTTCGTGTCGACCTTCATGATATTCGGGTTCGCACAAACCCGAATAATCTTCCTCGCGACACATCCCTATTATTTACTGCTATTGTCTTTGTCTCTAGCATACTGATAGTCTATGGCAGTGATTCCCAAACTGTGTGCCGCGGCACACTAGTGTGCCGCCACAGATTCTCAGGTGTGCCGCGAATCTTTTTGGAATTTTGGAAAAGAACTGTATAAATATTTAAAATAAGGCATGCAGACAAGCATATGCGACTTAAAAGCTTTCTAGCTGCTTCAATAGCTGAGAAATAAGCACATGTGACGATGAAACCAATTATGGCATTGTCGATAGAGTAGGGTAATTTTTTAAAGCAACATTTCTTCTCTTGTAAGTGTGCCGCGAGCATTTTCTAATTTTTCTAGTGTGCCACAAGCTGAAAAAGTTTGGGAACCACTGGTCTATGGCATTTTTTAAATCCCTTTTCCTATAATTATATCGCAGAACGTTGTGTATATTAAAATACCTTCACCAGCAGTTTTAGTTTATCATAGCTTTGAGAAAGAACAAAGTGTTGTTCGAAACAGGTTAGGTTTTATTTAATAAAATGTTTAATACCTGCTTTTGTGGCACTTACTGCAACAATGTGGAATTTTTAATTTGATTGAGCAGTTTTGAAAAACTCAGTAATACCAAAAAATGCAAAACAATAAGCACTTAAGGCACTTAATAAAAAAAAAACGTATCATCATTGAATAATTACGTTTTCTCAACCAAAACAATAGATTTCATCATGCTATCAAAAACCACCCAAAATTTCTTAATGAATCCCTATGTAAGACTTGGGCAATAACATGCATAAGTACAAATGCGGTAGCGTATGTTTGAAAAACAATACCTTGCAACACTGTTTGTGTTAGTTGACTTTGTTCCAGTTTTTGCTTGAAATTTTCCAGGTACATTTCCACATAAACTAGAACGCTTCTTCCCTAGCAAACAACAAACAGTGCATTTATTTATTATGTGATATTTTAAAATAAATTCATTAAAATATGAAAAATTATAATAAAAAAGAGAAAATAAAAAATTTTGAGAATTTTAATTAAACTAAAACGAAATAATTTTATGAAATCTTTGTAATCTGTCTATGGTAATTTATAAAATCGAGAACATCAAATTCTGAAATATTTTTAGTGGAAGCGCAGTTGATAGAAGGAAGCCCTATGCAAAAGTAAGTGAGTTTCAGTTGATGATCACCCAAACAACAAAACCGCTCGGGTTTAAGCAACCCCTCTTTGTAGTCAATAAATTATTTTGTCCTGTACATGTAAGTCAAGCCTAGTAAACTAATTTTTTTTCCAATTCCAAACGCTGAATTACCTTATTTAATCACCTCAGAAATGGGACCAATTATTTTGTTTATCACTAAATATTTGTGAAAAATAATATGCAATTAAAACAAAAATATTAACCAAGGCATCTCTTTTGATTCCTTATACTGAGTGTATTTGTTAATATCGAAAATATGACAAGTTTAGTTGAGCAGAGATGCACCTGAAATCAAGTTGGCAGCTCTGTTTTATACAAAATCCCAGTAATGAAACCACCACAGTAATCCTTATCTGCAAGAACATGTCACAATTATGACAACATAGCTCACTGTAAGAATTTTGCAAGAGGTAAACCTGCAGCAAAATAATCCATTTTAATGGAAGTAGCTAATGGCAGCAAATTTCAAAAAAAAATCATAAGCAAAAACAGGAAAATTTTAGTAATCATCTGAATACGAAAATAGGTTTATGAACATGTCTCAAATAAATCAAAACAACAGTCCAGACTTGGCATTTCGTATAACGACCTTAATGCATCAGTTCAGTGTCTTTTCCATGCTTGCAGATGAACAGCTACTGCAGGTGAACAATAGAGTAGTAGCAGGATTGGACAATTTTGTTTATGTTGTCTTACAATCATCAAACATGAACAATCTCCTTTGACTAACAGCTTACGCAGAGACCCTCTATGTCTACGGACTACTATATTCTGCTGTTGAAGGGACTGAGTGGCAACCTTCTTGCCCCCTATGTATCAAGTGGGGCTGGTCCAGCAAAACATGAAGAGCTTGGCAAATGGGCATTACCATACAAATCGAAAAGTAACAAGAAATTGTGTTATAACTACTTGGGTACCTCCCTGCTTGGTCTACCTGGCCAAGTGTATGCAAATGTCTCCCCGAATTATAAGACATAAAATAGTTCAACCATATGCTCACAGCTTGAGAATGTCCAGTGTGGCTTTCATCCAGTTTAGATCAAATTCTCCTGCCTTCTTCTGAACTTTTAAAAGCAACAGAGATACACTGACTGTTTAGAAGTAAGTTAATCGAAACGATAAACAAGTAAATAATACAATGACATATTTCTCATGATTTTTGTACACGATTCTCATGATCTTGCAATTCATTAGATGAAAAATCGTAGATTACTGTTATAAATATATCATAAGCAATTGCTTTCAAATTGATTCATGGAAAAAATTTGATGCTTAAGCTGCGAATGGTATGTTATTTGCATGCAAAAAGCAAAAGGAAGAGAAACATAAGTGGGCATATATGCCAGGTATATGTTAGAACAGGTTTAGGGTAAAAAACGGCAGTGGGCTGATACAACAGCACATATGAGTACCGGTAAGTATTTTTATTTCTTATTTGACCATAACATTTACCGGTATAAAAATATAAGCTTCAATAGGTAAAAGATTTTGTAATATGTAATTTTTGCTAAAAGAGCATTGTATAAACTCATTTCATGACAAGGATAAAAGGCAAAGAGTTTGATGATGAGCTTCAATTTATTAACTTCTTTGAGGTGTGCTATGATTTTAGTTGCCTATCTTGCTTCTGCCCTTATGTAATTGCGTGAGTGTTTGTTGTACCTCAATAAATGAAGTGTTCGTTTAAATTAATTTTAATTTAAATTAATTACTTCAAGCTTGTAGTTGAGCTTTACTGTACATCTTAATACAATAACTTTGCACTCGAGTTTAGATATTTTGCAAGTATAATTTCGTTATAAGTTGGTTTAAACTTTAATAAAGTGCTTAATCATGTTACACTTCAAGGTGTATGAATCCTGTCATTTCAGAGGAACTTAACACAATCATCATATTTAAAATTACGCTTCAATTTTGTTTTCAAGCTGTATGTTCATTTATAATTACCCATTTCCATACAATGATTTCTAGGGAATTTTTAGGTCACTCGATGAGAAAGATCTAAACCAAATTTATTTTTAAGTAATTGATGTTGTTCAAATTTTTACACCAAATATGGAAAAAAATGAATTTTTATTGCCATACAAATCTCTTATTTCTTAAAATTATGAGCTTCGTACCGTACAATATTTTATTTTTTCTTCCATGTTTAACAATAAATGTCCGTTGGTATTTTTGAGTGGCTTCGATTTGTCGCTGGTGACGTTTAGAAAGCTCTAAGCTGCGCCTGCGCACTTCTCTTTCTTCAGCAAGTCGCTTTTGCTCTTCCATAGATCTAACGTGGCAGAAAAGACAAAAATGCATTAGAAATATCACTCATAAACATGTGCAAAACCTAGTAATTTAACCAATTTAAAAGTGTTTACATATATGAATTAACATGAAACAATTCCAATTCATGAATTAGTTTACATGTTTGATGGCATAAAAGGTTTATAATGTTGTAAAGATAATTAATTAATTGATGGTTTTCTAGATGTGCACATGATGTAGAAATTAGTCTTGTTGTTGTGGATTATTGCAAATTACTCAGTAATTACAATTTAGATAAGAATAAAACATACAATTTCCCACAAAACACATCAACAAAAGTAATCTGTATTATGAAATAAATTTGTGCATTATGAACTACACGTAGAATTAGTCACTAAATACCATAGTTTTTACCATTGTAAAGCTAATTCATTACAATATCGTGCTTACCATAACAACCCTTACTTGTCTTAAAGAGAATTGTTTAAACCATAACAAAACAGCGAATTATAGCAGGGGTTGGAAAAGTCTGGACTGTCGCTCGCAAATCACGGCAAAATGATTTTTTAGACAAAGTATTGGATAAAATACCTTGTTAAATGTTATGAACAAATCTCGCCTTTTTTTTTATCACACACATTATCAACAAGCCTGGCAAAATCGAAAATGTAAATGTGTCGAAAAATATAAAGTTAACCTTAAGAGTGCCAAACTATATTCAAGATACACTAAAATCCAAACACCAACTCAGAGATGGTTCCTCACTACTTGAACCATGGTAACTGCGCTTGTCTTTGTGCAAGTCCTGTGGAACACACATTTCTTTTTATTTTTCTTTTATTTTTCCCGAATCTGAAACTGTTCATCAGGATCACTTAACAAGAGCAAGTGACCTTCAAACCTTGTTTAAGAGTTTTACAACACTTTACTAGGAAGCAAACCCGATTCGCATTTTACCAGGCCAAGCATTCTCGAGTAAATTATCCTTTTTAATTTGCTAAAGAACTATAAATATGATTCTTAAGCCATTCTTATTTCTCTCTCTAATACAATGCTTCCTCGATTATCCGTGCTTTGTTTAACTGGCATTCGATTATCTGATCACCTGATGAAGTTGATTTATGAGTTATGACACAAAAATACTGTAAAATAAATGAACTGTGAACCTTCCTGCGGCTATGGCTATTATACAGTGTGTCTGATATGACCTATTCTCATTAATGTTACTGTACTTGCAGTTTATTGCTAGAAACTAAATCCTATCCAGTATCTAAAAACTTCGACATGGCTTCATATTCTAAAGGCAAATTGAAATGCTAAATAATTGCTTTATCTCTTAAATATATATAAAAATTCAACTATCCAGCATACTTGCTTATCCACTCGAATTTCTAAAAACATTGTCCGAACTACACTGGATAATCGAGAAAGCATTGCACCATGTTTGCCGCGCACTCCTAAAAGTCTTTGTTTTACTTTTCTAAACGACTATTTAGGTCACTTCCTATCCCCAGTGACTCTTGAATCCTCCAAATATATATATGGGGCCCTCAAAAAATGTGTTTTACAGGATCTTTTTTAATTTTCTGATGCATCACTTTTGTGTTGTTTTACAATTAGAACCGCCACCCGAGGTCATGTGCACGTATCGTGTATATGATATAATTACATACTGAAATGTTTCTATGAACAATGTATGCTATCTTTGTGTTTTGAATGCACTAAAAATCCAGAAGTGAATCCTATTTCTGGGACCGTCACAAACAATATTATATGCGTAAATAAATACTGAATTCGGTATAGTGGCACTTGTCTAGCATGCCGTTAAATAGACTGTAACTGCGTTAAAAAAGAATAGTTTAGCATTTTGATTTTTCCAAAAAGAAAGGTAATGAACATTGTAAGTATCAGTTGTAAAATGAAGTTAAAATGTTAACTGTATTTTTTAACTGAGGTCAATGTGTCATACCAAGCTGTAATGCATAAAATTAAGTTTAAAAAAACACTTTGAAAAGCGATATAATGCAACTAGAATATCTACAGAAGATAGGCCTTGACTACTTCCATACTTTGCAAATAACCAACAGGAAGAAGATTAAACAAAATTAGAAAGATTTGTTAAACTATACATTTAAACTTTTATTTGTTAAATTTTTATTTGTTTTACTTTACTTTCATTTTAATTAATATATGTTAACACAGAACATTGCAAAGATAAGCATGTGGGACAATTGTGCTGGTCAATTTTCCAGCATTTCAGGGTGTGCTATGATGTCATTCTGTGTGCCAGGGTCTTGTGCCTGGCATATCCTGCATACCCAGGTTTGGCGCCTATGTAATAGTTACAGCACACAGTAAAGTTTTGCTTAAAACAATATTTCTTACATCCAGGCAAACTCTCTACTAAACATGCACCATTTTGCCATAATATGATATGATGTTAATAACAGTTTTGAAATCAAAAACCGGTCTCATGCGTAAAAATAGAAACGTTGAATACATAATATCACAGAAAATCACAATATCACCTATCCATCCTAGTTTGCCACCAGAGCATACAGATTATAGCACTATAGTTTGTCAAAATTCCTTTCAAAACTGAAAAAATACAAGCATTCTGATTTTCGCCGTAATGTACCATACCTTCTTCTCCGGTTTGTCTCTTGACAAAGTCTTTGTTGTGTTTTTTTATCATGACTTCGTTTTGACAAACTTTCTTCAGTGCATACAATTGAGTACGTTTTATTTCCAACCTAAACACGTGTGAAAAAGTTTCAAAAACTAAAAAATAAAACTTCAACGAATGTTTAAGAGAAACACATTAACAATGAGCAAATATTGATTTTAGACTCTTATAACATTTGAATTGCACCAAGAGTAAACACAAAATATTTGGGTTGTAGCTTGGTAATTGAAAGGTGTTTTGTAAATGCAATATCGACATAAATATGTAACCCAAATTGGGCAAAGTCATGAGGAGAAGAAATCAAAAGTATAAGCAGAAGAAATCATAGTGATTGGAAATGATATGAATGGACATATGAGTAGATAAAGTGATGGGAACCAAGAACAGCATGGTGGCTTGGGTTACGGGCAAAGAAAAGTTGAGGGTATATGCACATGGATTTTTGTGACTGATTGTTTGTGAGACCCAATATAAAAAAGTAAACTGATCTTATATTCTTCAGATGGTTTTAATACTATGGTTGATGAGCTGTTGGTATAATGTCGGCAGGGAGGTTGTCTAAGTAGCGCTAAAGCTTTTCCAGAAACTATGAGTTTTCAAAGCATTGTATTGACAGTGATCGACATGCTGGTGAAAGCATTGAGTAAAAGTGATAATAAAAAGTGGTTTATGAGAAGAAAAAGGAAAGTATAGCGATTAAAAGACAAGACAAGTAAACAAATGCTTCAAGAGAAGTTGGTTTCTAACTATGCAGAAGGTGATGTTTAAACAGAATGGCAAAACTTGTAGAATGTCCTATTAATAGCAGCTGATCATTTATGAGTTTGTGTGGGTGGACAATGACACAGTCATAACATGGTGGTGGAACGACAATGTAAAAGATAAGGTAGGTGAAAAGGGACTGAAGTACCAAATGTGGTACGAAACGAAGGGTTCTCCTAATGAGAAGAAGGCACAAGTTGAAGAAGTCAAACAAAGTAAAATAAAGCTGTGTCTTTAGCCCAGGAAGGAAAAAGACAAGGTTAACTGATTGACTTGATATAAGAGAACTGCATTCAAGATAATAATGGCAAAATTGTGGTGGAACATGAAGAGGTAACAAAGATGGAAGGAATACATGGATTGGCTGCTTAATGTAGGGCACGGATGGAATGCTTTTTGAGGGAGGCGTATAAAAAGAACCAGAGAAACTCATCACCGAGTTAGAGGCAAAGAAGCAATCAGAAACTTGAAATGCCTAAAGGATGATGGTCCAACTGGCTAAGTTGGTTAGGTTTTCAAAACAGCAGTCAATACTGAAGTGAAGGCTAAGACAGTGTTGCATAATGAAATCTTGTTTGGTATGGTGAAGATTACAATTTTGTAATAAAACTTTGTTTGAATGAAATGTGCCCAGCGATTGGGAGTTCAGTATTCTTGTACCTCTATACAAGAAGAAAGGTAATCTACTCTACTGAGGCTCATATCGTGCAGTAAAGGTTTTGGACAATGGCCTTAAAAATTTGAAGGGTGGTTTAAAATGGATTAAGTGAAATAATGGACTTGTGTGAAGTAGCCATGTTCTGCATTTGGTGAAGGTGTTGGGAAAAGTTCAATTTAAGTTACAGAATTTGTTACTGAATGTACAAACATAAGTAGGAACAATTCCATTGGTTCATAATCAAACGACGTGCTGAGTGGAAATGTGATTTATCTCAAATCGGAAACACTAATCAGACTCCAGTGACCTTTGATAATTTCATATCAACGTATACTCGATTTTAAGGGTGGAATATCTGTCACAATAAACTGTCACAACAGGCAAGGCAAAAAATCATTTTACTGTGATGCTTTCTGTAACTGGTGATGGCAAAAACTGCCACCATATGTTGTTTTCAAGCAAAACGTTTTGCCGAAAGAGAAGCTACCTATGGGCATAGAAGTACGAGTGAATGAGAAAGGGTGGTTTGATACTAATCTAACATGTGATTAGATTGAAACTGTTTGGGACAACAACCAGGTGGAATATGTTAAACAACAATCGTTGCTTGTTTTAAACGCTTTCCGATGCCACCGACAAAGCAAGATCAAAGATCAGTAAGAGAAATGAAAAGCAACCTTGCAATTATTTCCGGGGGCACGACAAGCATGATACAACCGCTGGACGTTAGTTTAAACAAACCTTAAGTCAAAATTGTGTAAATAATGGAATCAGTGAATAGCAGAAGACCAAAAAGGCGTTACAATGACTGGCTGAGTTCATCGACCTACAATCACAGAAGTGTGTCAGTGAATTAAGCATGCATGGCAAAGCATACCTGAAGATATGGTGGCATCGTCATTTACAAAATGCTGCATAAAAATGCTCTAGATGGCGCCAAAGACAACCTAATTTATGAAGACACTGACTGCATTGATAATTGCACTAACATCGAAAATGAATTAGACACCATGTATATGAACAATACAGACGAAGATATTCTAAAATCTACTTTTAAAGTGAGCGATGATAATAGCGAATTTAAAGGTTTTTGAGTCAATGAGCTATTTTATTCCATTTTATAGTTGTGGTCATCGTTTGAATTGATGAAATAAACAACTGGTTACAAGTGGTTTCTGGTAAGAAAGTGCAGAAGTAAGCAATACAAAGTGATTTTAACTGCTCAGAATGTCTGTGCATTTCAAGCATTGTCTTTGTTTTCTTCAGTACGATGCATCAAGATGCAAGATGTGGCAAAGGCATATAACGTGTCAAATGAAATATGTTGTCTAACTAGTTCTAGTGTATAACCCGCACTAGCTTTTTCTGATCAGCTTTTTTAAACAAAAAGTGTGGGATATACCCTAATAAATACGATACTGTAAACTACCATAAACGCAAATAGACATAACACCAGCACCAGGATGACATAACAAGCTTACAAAAAACTAACAAAACATTACAGAGCTAATATACCTGAAGAGTGTATTGCTTGCTTTTATCCACGTTCATTGTGCTTCAAATACAATCAAGCAGAACAAACTAACACAACCTGCTGTATATTCCTGAAACAGAGAGCATAAAAAAACTAACAAACATTTTTGATCAAGTAGATCAATAAAAGAAAACATATTTCAAGTACAAGTGTATTAATTTGGTTTGGTACAATACAAGTAAAAAATACATTTTCTAATAAATGTACCATGTAATATGTATATTGCTCATACTTAATTTTGTGTGGTTTGCTGTTCAACAGTTTAACTGCTGAACCAAAGCAAGCATGGTTAGCGGCTAGCCCATGGGCATTACAACCAAAGAAGTGTATCTCCGCATAGTATCGAATCCAGCTTGCATAATTTCGAGTTTGGTGCCCTGTCAACTACTGTCCACCGCACTTTAGTGGCACATTCAATTGATTTCACATTGCAAAACCAAGCGTTACAAGTGTGAGTCACTTTGAATTAAACTGCATATAATGTCAAATTTTATCATTTTACTCGAACCATAAATAACTTCGTAGCTCTAACTTGACACTCCATTTCCTGGTTATCGATTTAACTATGTGCTCATATGCATAAATAAGGCATTTTTAAAAAATATTTCAAAGTCAACTTAAACTAACACAGAACCTGCTTTAGAATCGATATTATTGTGATTACAACTATTGTGGGGCTACCATGTATAAAAAGGCATTTGGTATAAAAAGGACGGGTTGAACAATTTGAACCAACACTCAACATGCATTTTGTTCAGAATTTAGTTGTTTTGGGGCCCTGGAGCAGTCCTTATTCGGTGGTCTCTGTGATAGTTTGAATTCTTCATAACATACTGACGTTTCCGTGAAAATTGACAGCTTGTAGTTTAACATTAAAGTAGGTCTACCTATTCAAATTCAAATCTGTCAAATATCTGAATACGGTCGTCGGCGTCAGTCAGTCAGCGCTGACTCTGCGTTTTGTGTAATGATCTGACTGTTGCTTTCACTGTGTGTAGATAACTGGCTATTGTTTTCGTCATTTTCCATAAACGCACAAAAACTTGCATTCACAACCATCGCACTTCGCCATCTGGTTTATTGAATTTTTTTTTTGATTTAGCACACATGTTCCTAAAGTTCTGCGTCGGAGTTGGAAAGCGAAGTTTCCCGAATAAAATTGGTAAAATGCATGGGAAGAAATCCGTTCCCTGCAGTTTTGTATCGGATAGCAGGGATTCCAGTTGTTTGGGGTTCAGATTAACGAGGTCTGACTGTACTTATTTTATGTCTATGCTAAAGTCCAAAAACTAAAAGAATAATCATTAAATGAAGATTTCTCATATCACCTAACACCTGAAAATATAACACACAGCAGCCAAGTCAGTAAATTTAACTGAAGTCTTTTTTACCAATTTTTTTCTGCGCTTCACTCTCATAACGTCCTTCAATTTGACATTCTTTTTAGTTTTGCACAGTCAACCTGGAGTGTTTAATACAGTTTTAAATTAACTGAAAATGCTAGTTGGCATATTGTAGCATGAATTACATTGAATCTTCAATATCTTGTGGCCATGCACTATACTTATTGTGGCGTGTGATTATAACTTGAACCTGCAGTTGTCTTAGTCTAGAAATTACTAAAATGCTTAAGGTATTATTTGAAATGAAGCAGCAACCAACAAATAATAATTCATAGATTAAAATCAAGTTTATGACAAATTCAAAATAATCTGTTTGCATATCAATTTGAAAAAACATAATGGTTTAAAGCCGTCATTTTGTACAACGCAATACGTTTAATTTAGATGTTTTAAGCCTAAAAACATGCCTCTATTTAGTGGTATAGGCCAATGACAAAGCTTGCTTGTAGATGGGGCCAATTTTATTATGTCTCAAAGGGTCAAGCATGACATAATTATTGGAACTGTTCATTTCCATCTGTGTGAAGAGTTTAATTGTTAACTGTTAATTAAATTTTTATATATTAAATAATATTAGCCATGTTACCTGACAGCTGTAGTGAGTTTAAGATATGATAACCAACTGTCAAATAATTGAATGTCTTAAAAGTATATTATATGTACATCCTATATTGTAAGACAGTTGAAAAGTCAGTTGGTGCAAAAACATAAGATCTATAACTTTTAAATTCACTTAATTTCTTGACCCTGTGTGAAAGAAAAACAAAATTCAATGCATTCTACACAATTCTAAACGTAGCAAATCCAAAAAAAATTTGGAAGAGTGCCCTTGGATCTTGATACATAGATTACTATGCTTCAGGTGAAAGCTTCAGCAAGAAATCGTGGAACGACTGCTATGTAGAACCATTGCAAGTCATGAACATGAAAAAATAAGTACAAACTTAATGACAGGATGGTCAGTGGTCACCGATGAAATTATAGATAAAGCCAAAAGGAAACATATCTAGATATGACTGTTATCCCATATCTTGATCTTATTTTTAAACAGGTTTTTTATTTTATGATGTATTCCACTGAAAATGACTAAATAGGCAATTTCCAGCTAAGAAAAAAAAGATTATTGCAAAGTTTCAACGGTAAATTATCCCACTGCAGTTTTCTTGAATGAAGCTAATATAGGTCTTATAATAGATTTTTGTATAAGCAAGTGGAAAAAAGTTGCTTTGGATATAGAAAACAAAGGGCCATTAGCTGCTGCGGCAAGTCATGAGTTCCACTATAGGTCAAGTTCATGAATGGCCTTTGAAGTTCAGGGTCTTGGGTATGGTGAAAACAGCTTCAGTGAAATAAAAAAGCAGCCACCCAACTCCATATTTAGAAATTTTTATCAAAACGTTTTTTAAGCAGCAACTTAAAAATTGCATATGACTTAACACACTTCTGGTAAGTGAGGCAAAACTGTAAGCAGCTACTGTAACACCTACACTTATTCTTCAAATTATCTATGTAACATGAATAAAAAAATTAAAAAAAAATTAAAATAATTCATCATTTTTAACAAGATCTAAATACAGCTTTTATAACCTTACATGTGGCAAGCCATGTTTTAGCAGTGGGTAATAATTTGACTGACCTGCTGTGACAAATGTTATTGCCCTGACGTGATGTAGAAGTCTTTTGCACGTCAGTTACACTGATAGTGTTTGTTGACAGTCCTCACTAAAATACCAACACTTAGAGGGTGGGACAAATGCTATGCAGAAGAACTGGAAACTCCTATCCAATTCTTTACTAAACATTTTTTTTCTGCTCATTTAAAAGGTAACACTTTGAGGTTATTGCTTCACAATTGATGAAATTGCCACTACAATTCTTCTTACTTTATCAGTATTATTGTATTTTTATTTGTAAAGGGAACAGCCTTTCCTATTGTACCAGAACATGTCTCTTGACAAGTCCCTCTGAATCATTTTCAAATAGTCAAGCTTCTGGTTTTCTTCTTTAGAAAAAATTTGAATTTCTTAAATTTATAAAATTGCACATCTTTTTCTCTTCTGGAAGTCCGTCGACTGAATGATGACATGCAAAGTACGATATTGAAGGTGAAATATGGGATCTCATGTGGCTCCTGAAGCAAGCCAAACTCAAAAGCATGCTGTCTACCATAATAAGGGCACTAAATTCCGGTCGCTGAAGGTGTTGTTGAGTCCTGGTGCATGGCAAACTGATGATGATGCAAACTGCGGTTAAGCGGACTAAAAATAATTGACACCATGGTGTTGTGTGTTGATCTAGGTTGTGCTGTCAGCAGCTAGGGTCTCAAAGTGAGGTGGAGAGACATTGTTTCAGTGCTGATTAAAGGTGGTCTTTGAAGCGGCCTTTTTATCTCATGCAAGCAAGCCATGCCAACCATGACAGTTAACCATACTAAAGCTGCTAAGGCCAAACTCTTACCATTGTTAATATAGATGCAAGAAGAAGAGGCTTTGCGTGGTGAATACAAGAAAATGAGAAGTGCCAGACCGCAATATGTGGTGGTGGCGTGGTTGTGTGAAAACAATTAATGTGTAACTGACAGTAATGGTATTAGTATTTTAACCTATGTGCATTTGTTGGTTGACAAATATGGTCTTTATTTTTGTCTAATAGTAGTTGCTATCTTTACCTAACTTCAATAAACGACACAAGAAATACTCCTCCTACATGTATGTACAATGCTGCCACAGATTGCATTTCTTGCAGGCTAATGATTCTTGCAAAAACAGACATCATCACTGCAGACTATGCCAGTAATCTTTAGCAACATAAAACACGGTTTGGATTACTGTAAGTATAATAATTACGGTAATAGAGATATAAACGGCGTATATTGAGCAATATTTCAAGAATAAACATTGAGGACTTAAACATTTTGCTTATGTATTTTTCCTTTATGTGTGCTGTGCCCTTTGGCAATATGTTGTGATTAGAAGATTTGTATTTATTCAAATCAGCATATCGCCGCATCAGTAGCCATCAGCGATATAAATAACTGATGATTACAATTTCGTGAAGTAAAGTTATACGTATAGTTAAACTGTAAAGTTATATGTAGGGTCAATTCGGATATAGATAACATTTACTATCCGGATAATGGATATATCAGATATGGATAAGTAATTGTAATTTAGCTAAAGGATTAGCCAGATAATAAACCGTATTAACATTTGTTACAATCGAATAAATGTGACATAGCTTTACAGTAAAAATACTACGCATGTAAACAAAAAATTCATAAACTGCTGTTTTATTATCAAGGAGTTTGCTTCTTTGCATCAACCTGAATCTTATGTTGACTTCATCTACTAAAATATTAGCCAGTTGACCTGCCAACACAGCTCAGAGACCCAGACTGAGATTTTTTTTTCTAAAACTGCATTGCACACCCGGGAAAATTCCAAAATAAAGAAGGAGAAACTAACTTTTGCTCCGATTTACACGGCAAAATTAGTGTTTAAAACAGATAGCCTATCTCTAAAAACACCCTAAACCTTTCCCCAATTGTTATCATTTAGGGCCGCACTTTGCCAGCACAAACGCCAAGCAGCCTTGGGACACGGGTCGCAGTGCACACCAGCTGCTTTCTTGCCTACGAAATTTTGCTTCTGTACACCCGAGATCTCGGGGAGAACTGCCATACTCTGCAGTCCGGTGATAGACTACACTACAACTACTCTGCCGCTTTGTAAGAATAGAGGCGAAATCGACCAGAAAGGCAGTGGGCTATAGCCCACAAAATTCTTGTAATCATTACAAACGCCTAAACCATTTTGTCTTTTAGTCAGTAAAACTTAGACTTCCAGCTTATCACTATCGCACTACACTACCGTCTACCGGTACTTTCTATGCACACATGAACACAGTGCAAGGCTGCAAGCTTCCGAGTTGCTAAGAAACTTAAACCATAAATATCTTTAAACATAAACATCAAAGAAATCACATAAAATCGTATCAAAAGCAATTATCCCTCTAATTTTGTACGGGTAAACATTAAGCAAAGTGGGTTAGTTTACTTACGATGTGCGCATTTCATACATTTCAATCAAGCTTACTGCGAAGCAGAACAAACATTTTTGAATTATTTACAGAAAAAAGAAAACAATTTATTAGTTTCGGAATGACATCGTCCATTTTCAAAGAATGATAATGTGGCGGCATCGCCACGGTTTCTTGTATTTTAGTGCCACTTCGTCATCTTCCTTTAAGTTATGCATTGTCACTGAGACGACCGCATGTGTTTTCATTAATTAACGCTTACTTTCTGCATTCTTTTATTGATTACTTGTTTGCTTTCTACTATTTAACGTGTGTGTCAGGGCGTTTCGACATTCGCAATCATTTGGCTTGCGTTCGACAGCTTTCTTACCGGATTTGCTGGTGATGCAAGTTGGAAATTGCTTTTAACTATGTTTGTTCTTTGTGCTTTTGGTTTGATTTGGTTTTGGACAGAGAAGAATACGCGACCTTGCCTTATGGGGTCAACTAAACAGCCACGTATGGCTACAACATAGTAAAATGTTTGTACACGTGTTTCTTACTTGTTGAACCTTTTTAAATGTTTGTAGAATCTTTACTTCTTTAATGAACGTGTCTCGTACAGAATACACCAAATAGTTCAAAAGTTGTTTCTTGGTAGCTATTTAACTATTTTTCATTGCATAAGTTGTTGGTCAAATCTTTGATTGTTTACCAGTTGTACATTTGTTTTTTACTTGAGAATCTTAACTTTCTTAATGAACGTCAGGTACACAGAATACACCAAATAGTTCACAAGTTGTTGTTTGGTAGCTATTTAACTGTTCTTCACTGCATAAGCTGTTTTGCAGCTGTTGGTCAACTCTTTGATTGTTAACCGATTGTACACTTGTTTCTTACTTGTTGAACTCTTTCAATCGTTTTGAGAAACTAATAAAATTTTTGCACCTACTGCACAATCGAGTTGCCCCCGGTTTTTCGTTCGCCAATCGGCTCACGCTTTATCAATTTCGACAAAGCTAGTATCGTTGCGATAGGAAGGAACTTTTTCGTCCGCGACAAGCTTTGTTTTTAGCGAATATCCAACACAGCGCCAACCACGGGTTGCTAAACTTACCCTTAATTTGTTACGTACTGACTCACCACTTGGTGGCGCAGTTAAAGTCAGGTTTCAACGGAGGGTCAGGGCGGGCCCTACTACTAAATTGTTACAAGTAGAAAGGTGCTGCAATAATAAGAAAAGTAGATATGCTATCCAATACGAAGGGTTCTCTGATGTCGCGTTAACGGCCTTTGACCCCATTTAAATCAATGCAATTTTTGCGACTAATCGCCCCTGGTTTTTCGCTCGCCAATCGGCTCACGCTTTATCAATAACGACAAAGTTAGTATCGTTGGAATCGGAAAGAGTTTCTCGTTCCGCGACTCATTCTCGTTTTTGGCAAAGATCTATCACTCCGACTACAGGTGCATAAATTACCCTTAATTCGTTACGTAATTACACGCCTTTTGGCGGCGTAATTAAGTCAGGTTTCAACTGGGGGCCGGGGCAGGCCCTTCCACGTTATTAAGGTTTTAATGAAAACTATAAATTGGTTCATTTGTTTTGTTGTTCTATCAGACGCCACCCAATTTGGATTTCCCCGTTTACTCACGATTTAGTTGTTTCTTTGAGACGGTCCCATTCCCACGGGTTTTGGGAAAGGTAGGGTGTATATTTTTCGGCAGATCAGAGTTAAAGGCCGTGACGTAATTTTCCTTTAAAAAGTTTTCGGTTTATTGACAGGATAGTAATAAAAGCTTGAAAATGCGTATTTTTGACTTTTGCAGGGGTATTTCGAAACACGATGACGTTATAAATCGGATCTTTTGAGGTGGTTGTGCACTTCTGTACTAAACCCGACCAACCTTACAAATTTTATTTCGAAAAGCAACCAGTTTGTAGCATAGTGCTCATTTCCAGTAAAGTTTTTAAAAGATTTCAGATAAATAAATACAACAAGAAACAATACTGTATGCAAAACTAGTAACACTGAAGCATGAAGTTTTCAATAGCACAAAACAATGTGACAATGTGCAAACTCTACATGATATATATACATATATATAGTTGGACAGCATATACCTTCCACACACTAAACGCCATAAGGTCAACTCATTTACGGATTCAGTACATCTTATCATTTGGACTGGTCTGAAATAAGTTTAATCTTGTAACAAACTGGAAGCACACAGCAAATGCAGTTACTTCTAATGCCTACAAATAAACGCATAAGAAAACCAATGAAATACATCTTTATCTTCTAAATGCTCCCTTTTTTGCAGATTCCTTAATAAAATTATACATGATGTCCTTGTCTAGAAGCTGGAAACTTTCAGTTTGCACAATTTGGGTCAGGTGGTTCAGACAGAAACGAAAACAGAACTCTTGAAGTTCCTGCAAAGTTATTCAATCGATGATAAACCTGACATAGAGTTATCATATTAAAACATAATATTAATATAAAAGTTGCCACTATTTCACCGGAAAAAATCGTGCGTTCAAATCTATTTTTCAAAGTTTGTTGTCAACGTAAGTTAAATGTTATAACATAAGTAACCCGAACCTAACCTAAATCTACCTTCTAATCTAAGTATAACTTTAACAAAACCTTAAATAACTAAAATCAACTTCTGCATACCAATTCTCCTAACTTAACCGTCTATAATATTTAACAGGCTGCATGACCTACATACAGATAAATAGTCACTTCAAGATAAATGATGAAAACTATCAAAACAGACAAGAACAAGTTTTACCTCTGCTTGATACTTAATTGCAGCCGCATAGAGTTGGGCAGCATTTTGTTCATTAATTCCTTCTTTTATTTGCTTTTGGCATTGCAATTTTAAACCACTTTCACAGTATGATGTAGCTAGATCAAGCAAACCTTTAAATGAAAAATCTATGAAATGGAACCAACGTTGATACTTGATCCTACAACTATAGCACTTCCTTTCAAGATTTGGTAAATTTCAACAAGCAACTGATCTCTTACCAATAGCATCTTCAGGTGGTAGTTCAACATGGTCAGTGTACAACCAACGCAGAAAAGAATACACCACAGGATAACTGTACCCATTAATTTCAATAACATCTTGAGAACTTTCATCCCAATGTGATTGAAACATGCGGCGAAAATAGTCACACCTTGAGAAACAGAATGTAGAATAATTTGTCTTGCTTTAAAAAATTAGTTCCAATAGCTGAAATTCCCAGAATAAGGAAAAATATAAAACATTATAATTGAAACAAAATTCCAAAATTCCCTAAGTTTTAAAAACCATCATCATTATACACCTTATTTTAAGTAAGGCTTTGTGAACATTTATCAGTTTTCCATCAACTGAAATCTTGAGGTCTGCAGTGGCTTCATCGTTAAAAGCAGACGACACACTCTGTTGTACTGACGGTTCAGCTTCACTGCAAACCAACAAGGGTTTCCAGCTAATCTAGAAATTTGACACAAGACTCACACGAGAAAATCAATGTCTAAACCAGATTAATGAAACAGTTGAGCTAGGAAATGTAATGTACGAGTGCGTATATTGGTTCGGCATATTCTCACGCGCAGCTTACAGGGGGTGAACTGAAATTGGAAAAAACAGAATTGAGGTTGGTAAACAGCGTTAGTTTAGGATCGGGTGTAGACTGCTGCTTTAATTGGCCCCACATCCACACCTGCAAGGATATTATAATTAGAAACCAATCCTAGCTATCTAAAATAAAGTAAGTTTCTTTTATATAATGCTATTGTTTAGCACTAAGCCAAACTTTATACTTGTCCATTTTGATTCAAAGCAGCGGATGAATGAGAATAGTGGGATGCTGCAATGGTAATCACTCGTCCAGCATTGGTTGCAACCTTCAAATGAAAGGTAGCAATAATGTATCAATAATTTAGCCAACCCGATAGAAAACAACATTGTGAGAATTATCAATTACTTCTTATAAAATAAATTTAGCATAAAATTACCATAGAAGTATAAAAAATTACTTTAAGTCCAATTTACAAAATAATAAGTTCAGAAAATAATTTAGAGTTGCCAACAAAATCACTAGTAGACTTAATGTAGGTTACTCTTTTTTTATGGAACTAGAAAGCTTCATAATATTGGAACACAAATGATATTGGTAAGTAAAACAGTGGGATAAAATTTGATAAAACTCCTACGATGTAATCCAAAAAGAAGTTTAAGGTGTAACAACTTAAGCATCCACCTGAAGCGGTGTAACAGTGTTGGCTTTGTTTCCAGACCCAAGTTGGCCATAGCTGTTAGCTCCCCACCCAAACACTTGTCCATCATCAGTGAGTGCCAAGGCATGTGCATAGCCGCATGCAACCTATACAGTAACAATATATATCAGATTTTTTAAAATCATTTACGTGCTTAATATAAAAGATTTTCATTAACAGTTAAGCTAACACTGAGAAATTTGTGATAATTACAAAAGCAAGATGAACTAAAACTAAACACTGGAGTAACCTGAGTAATGACCACTCCCTGCAGGGCAGCAATTCTGCATGGGTTTGTCTGATTGACGTTGTTACCTACGCCAAGTTGACCGTTTCCATTATAACCCCATGAGTAAACTTCACCACTTTCAGTGACTGCCATTGACGCTGTCTATTTTTTAGAAATAGGAAAATGACAAACAAGAAATGAACTCTGAGTGTTAGTATTTAGTACTTACAACTGAAAATAACACATGGAAGATGGTTGCGTAAAAAAATTAAATCCTTTTCCAATTTTATGTGTGGCTAAGTATGTGTTATCCTATACATATGGCATATGCAAGGTGCATACAATATTTTATTTATTATAATTACAAATTATATTATTTCTATATACAATTATAGTACAAATTATATTATTTCTTAGATTACCAATCCATAACATGACGCGTATCACAAAACGATTATGGTAACAAAAAGCTCATTAATAAATAATACAACCCAAGTAAAATAAGTTGCCAAACTTATGCCCACCTGTCCACAACTTATATGGATAATGCGTTTATTCCCTATGCATGCAGTTACTTTTCGCGGCGATCCTTGGTTTGAAGTTGACCCTGATCCAATCTACAAAAAAACGAAATAGAAACTCTACAGCTCGAGGAAAAAACTAGTTATTAAATTTATTGCAAGTTTCACACCTTAATTGTGGTAGCCTATTAATTGTATACATACAAATACACTTCAAATCAAGTGCTATAAAACACATGCAATGCAAGACATTTTAATATATTTTTTGTTTCTAAACCAGGGCTTTTCAAACCAATGCTTGCAGTCGTTCAGCGGGTTGCCTTCGCAAGACTATTTGGGGGGGGGGGGGGGTTACACACACTTCAATCAGTTTCTAACCAAAAGCTTATTTTACTCCACAGCAAAACAGCAACTGCTCTTATCACAAAAAATCTCCAGGAAAAATGCATTCTTTACGATCTTTGAAAGACTGTGGATATTGACCAACTCAGCCAACAACTTGTTGCTGACCATCGCTAAGTTGTTATCCTTTGCCATTAGCTGGCAGAAAAGTCTTGCTTCAAGTATGTGGATCAGCATCGAAAAAAGTTTGAAAAGTCCTGTGCTAAACATGTAGTGCTACAAATGTAATTTTTTAACAGTAATTAATATAAGCAAACGAAAAAGACAAAACAATATAACTTACCTGCCCACAATTATTGTAACCCCAAGCAAATACTTCCCCATCAACAGTTAAAACCATTGAATGGTGGCTTCCACATGCCATCTGTATAACTTTTTGTGGGATATTACGTGTCAATAGTGAAGGTCTCAAGCTTGGAGCAGTCCCTCCATTTCCCAACTGCATGTAGCTGTTATGACCCCAGCTATAAACCTCACCTTCTGCAAAAGGAAAAAATACTGTAGATGTTGATCATGTTTACAGCACAAGTAGCCAAAACTTCAAAAAACTCAAGGCAAGAAAATTGCACTCCACATAGTTATATACTTGGGCATACAGTATTGAGCAACGCTGGTCCTGGAAAAAGCTACATGAAATTATCATTTATAAAAAATGTAAGAAACGGGAGTGTCCAATTAGAGTAAAAAATCTTATTGTAATGGTTATATATTTATATATATCTAAAAATCGGTATAAACTATGCATTGCATATATGGTACGGTAAAGCTTACCTATATCAGCTTTGTCTATAACATTAGTTCACTTACATTAACATTAAATATTACTGTACTTGATTTTCTTCTGTATGATTGGACTTATTTGACACCAAGTAGGGGGTATGTCGGCTGGGACTAGAGCAATGATATCCTTTTAACTATATTCGTGTAAGCTTCAATCAAAAGCATCCAGCAGATGTTGAGCAATGTGGTGGATGTATACTTAAGGACTGGCTTGGTTTTACGTGAATATGAGGAAGAACTCCTGACAATTCCGACTCAAAACAATATACTAGGGCATGGTGATGTCCCATTTTGAAACGTCTGATTTACAGAATTTGTTGCATGTTTACTTCAGATAATGAGAGTTGATAAGTATATACTTGATAGTATTATGTTTGTGAATACATATGTGTAATGTGTACCAGTCTATCGCATGAGCCAAAATAAGCCCACCTTACATGCGACAAACAGTGCACACATTATTACAACTGAAACGACAAAAATAGAGATTACCAATGAATTAATCGCTAAAGTCTGTTTGACATGTTGTCAAAAATCATCATGGTCAACATGACTGAAATGCTTTTGGCAGACATTCAACTTCCACTATTTACATCGTATCATTAGTAGCCCATTTATGTTTAGGTTCGATATGTTTTGAGTTAATGGAAGTCATTGCAAGTAGACATCTTTGACTAATGCCCTTGATGAAAAGATTAGGATAGAAAAAATATTACAATTTGCTTATTAGGGCTTTTAAAGTACCTCGCTTGGTTGATTTTTTGAAGTTGTTTTACAACGAATGCTTTATTGCAAACAATGCTTCTGTGGGAAGATGGTTTAATTTTGCCTGCATCCTAGCTGCTCATGTTGGCGCTGCATTGTCATTTCGCTAAATGCTTTTCAAAAAAAGACAAACAGAATGCAATACTTAATATTAATGGAAAGCTTACACTTCTACGGCCAGTACATTTAAAAATCCATGTATGAAATTATGATACTACATAAGGCAGTGCAAATTTATTGACCAGCAAATATTACCAAGCGCCTAAAACGAATTGACAAGTAGTGGATACAAACATGTGCAAAAGTTCATTTGTTTTTATCGAGCACAAATTTTGAGCAATGGTCTCCACTCTTATGCTAACACCTGCCATCTAAAGCTGTCAACTCTTTGTTTTCATTAGCTTTTTGCAAGAAAAAGAACTTTTTAGCAGCGCCAGCAAAGACTGTGGAACATATTATAATTGTCAATGCATACACTTTTAAGCGGTAGAAAGTTATTGTCTATGATAGTAAAAAGTTATCTATGACAAAAAACTTTTGGCACAGGAAAAAAACGTGAGTGGTCATATGCCAGGTATATATACATTAGAAACATATTTTAGATATGAAAAACTGGGAGGGAATTGTACACAAGAAGAGCTCATATGCTGGTATGTACTACAACTACATGAAGGTCACCTATTAATAAAAAAAGAATTGCAGAAAATAACACTTAAAATACCATACTGCTTTACATCAGCTGCTGTATAGCGGTTCAAAGTTTGTTTATAGTAGGCTGAGTTGATAAAAGTTTGTATAACTCTTTTATACTAAAAGATTTAAGAGCAGAACTCAAAACGCTGATGAACTACAGTTCTATTCAGAAGAATATTGATTCCACAAATTAGAATAAAATACTTCTGGATTTAGTTGTTCAAGATTAGATATATTCTAAAACACCCATTCCTGTGCATAAGGTGGTTTGCTATATTTAATTTTACCAAACATGATTTAACTCAGCATATAAAAAGGGAGCATTGCAATCCCTGAAAAAATGCAATATAAACGCAATATTAAAAAATTTACAACTAAAAAAAATACCATCTGTTAAGATCAGCACGTGTGGTCCACTACCAGCTGCAATGTTTATGATCTTCATACCACTGAAAGCATCAATGCAACGGGGTTCAAGAGAGCTGACATTATCACCAACTCCAAGACAACCGCTAGTGTTAGTTCCCATGCAATAAACCTAAAACATTACGATACTTCATACACAGAACTACCTAACACAAATTTATACACCAACTAATAAATTTCAGTAAACATTGATATGCTCGGTATGCAACATGTCAACTTACGTTGTCATTAAGGGTTGTAAAAATAATCTCAGTTGCTGCTTGACCAAAGGTATATACGAGAGAGATTTTTGATCTCAATTCTGGAGAAACCAGAGTTAAAAGTGGCCACATTTCAATGTCTTTACATCTTATTCTCTCACTGTATGATGCACCACAATGGCGATCACGATGAGAGATTGGCAACTGAGTCATAATGACAAACCTACATAACTATAGAACATACAGATTGAATTAGTAATAATATTGATTATTTTTAGATAACGAATTTGAAACCCAGCAATGATAAAATTGCAACACAAACAATTGGGGATTAAATTATCAGTGCTTTCTCTTATTTTTTGGAATTATATGATATTTTGACAAAGGCAGATAACACAATCAGTTATTAAACGTAAATGACATACACACAATAATGTAACTAAAGCTCGCAACACAAGACTTTGTATAATCTATCGTGTTCATATTACACTTTTCCAATGTTGCCCTTTCGAGTCATAAACACTACAGTTGCAGCAGAATGCGAGGCACCAAAATCTGGGCAAGCAAAGCACACCTTGTCATGACAAATTGAGGTCATAGAAAAATGAAAAAAAATGACAAACTATGTGATGGTGAGTTTGTGCTATTTAAATACCATTGCAATTTTATGCATTAATATGTGTCAAGATAAAAATTATAAATAGCCTAATGTTAACCATTGACTCCGGCTGTAGTGCAGAATATCTGAGCAATCATGAGTTATCAACCCAACTGGAAAGTACGGCAGTTTTCGACAAGAAATCGTACATGCAAGACGCAGATTTGGTCGTGATGGCATGCACCGAAGTGTCAATTCTTTGTTTATTTGTTATACATTGTGGTTCAAACAACAAGGATTTCTTTCTTTGTTTATTTTAAATCGGCGTGAAGATAAAACATTTCAGCATGCACATTAATGAATCTCCTGCATGCAGGTGCCACACTTTCCACTATGGGCAATCAAAATGCCTTTTGGCATGACATTACAAACTTTTAACAAATATATATAATTTCTTATATTAACTCCAAAGGAGTCACTTTGGTAGTTTCCAGTAAAGATGCTTGAACGTTTTGCTAGTGATTTCTTATTTGGAAAGGATTTGGCCTGAACTTCCTTGCAAGATTTGGATATAGGCTAGAGTGTAATATTTGGCTCATTCCATAAATTCAAAATATTCCTACTTTTTACAATGTAAGGTAGTATTAAAGTGAGAAATAGCCCATGGATGACAATTCAAGTACTCAGACGATAAGTATATATACTTTCGAATTTAAGCCCCATTGCCTAAGTGAGGGACCAGAGTGCAGATTTGGCAAAGGGCACTAAAGCCACTAAATACCGCTTTTCATGAGCTTCAGTTCTGCACTATTTTGCACTTAATGACTAGCCTAGGAAAGAACTTCTGTGCACTTAATTTTCTATTGATTTAAAGATTGAATAAGCCAAACTGTATACATTACTGTGTAATCACGCATCAAAGTGCGCACTTCCATTGCGTCTGTGCATTTTTGCGCACCTAACTTGTCATTTTTGGTTGTTTGGCACACACAAGGTCTTGCTGAAAACGGCCATACTCCGCAGTCTGGATGAGAAGCAAATCTAAAAACAAGCTGACCTTAAATCAGAGAATGGAATAGTTGTTAGCCTTTAAGTATACCAGAAAAGAAACTTTTCAATAATTAAAGCTTACGACAAAAGTTAGTGGACGTTTTCATCGTCATACATTACGTAGCCTGAACATAAATCCTTATGTTCCATAGGAAAACGTCTGAATTTTTAATTAATTAACAGGTACTCGATCGACCCGAGTACGTAAGCGCGACGGAATATCATCATGCTGTTAATTAGCTGCAGATTCGGACATTTTCCTGTGGGTGAGGCTAAGTTTTAAAGGTACCACCGTAAAGATAAGGAAATTGTTTTTAATATGGGCGAATGAAATAGTGGTGGCATTGGGCTCGATTTCTTAGCAGAATCTATCAAATTTACAGTCTATTTTATCATTGAGCGCATGATAATACCTTGTCACGCAGATAGCGTATCGATCTAGTATCTGTTAGTTATGCTTTTATAAAGTTTAGTTTAATACCAACAGTTTTTTGATATGTTTAACAATTTATGTTATTTAGCTATGGTTCATGTTTTACCATCTATCTGGATTCTTGTCGCTTTGTTTCGGGTTTGTGCGTGGCAGTGCAGTGTCGCGTTGCTTTTTGGTTGTTTTGGGTTCTATGATCTTGCTAGGATTCTGTTAAATGACGGTAGTTACGCTATGTCGTTATCATTATGCTATTATATGAGTCTAGTTAGGGTTACCATATTTTCGTGGCCTAAAATCTGGACACTCTTTAGTGCCCACTAGCGGTTTTTAAAATGAGGTATGAACACATTGTCTGTCTGTGTGAAACTGAGATGTATGTTCCCGGTTTGCAAACTAAACACTCTGCTTCCCATTCATTTCTACCCTTTCTGAAACATGGATGTTTTGCTTGCATTTCATCCGTGAATTTACATTTTCGCTTAGCCATATTCTACAGTAAAACAATAACAAAATTAAATTTTAGCACTTAACATATTCGGCTCGCATCTTCAACTAGAACAGGGGTTCTAAAACTTATGGAGAGGCGCCCCACCTTGACGGTGCGAACAAAACCCGCGCCCCACTTCGAAATCATTAAGCATTAAACAAACGACAATTTCCTTGTATTTTCATTTGGTCTGCAACAGACTTCTTGTTGAGCTATTTTTTACTGCTTACACTGCTTTATAATTTTCTTCAGCGAATATACGCTCTTATCGTTTCAGACATGTTCTAAATTTTGCAATATCGACCAAGATATAAGGCCTTCAGCTACTAGCCCAGCTCCACTCCTCCATGTATCATTGTATCCCAAATAGAGCGCTGTATTGTCGTTGATGACGTAACAATGAAATTATTACCCGTAACGCAACAAACAATTCAAAAAAATTCCGGACATTTAAGCATATTTTAGCATTTCCCCCCGGACGCAGTTTGAACACTAAAATTCCGGACATGTCCGGGGAAATCCGGACGTATGGCAACCCTAACTCTAGTATGGAAGCGCACAACCACGTCGAAGTTACCAAATTATGACATCAGCGTAGTGTGGGTCAAAAAGGAATAACGTCACAAAAATTCGTCATCCTACGTCATCAACTTCCGGGAAAAATCTTCATCAAAAGCTGAAAACAATGCGCTTTTCGAGTATATAACAAACTACTTTAACAATCAAAAACCTAATTTTTATGACGTAAAATGACGTCATAACCTACACTCAGCAAACTCCATAACAAGAACAAACCACCACAAATTAACCTTACATACGCACTGCACCGAGACTACGTCTACTTTTTCTATATAAAATATTAACAGTATATACTTTGGCGCTCTGGAGGTTAATTTTATATTTTTCGACACGAGCTTTCGCAAGCATAAGCTTGCTTCTTCAGGTGTACTGCGAAAAATGTCAGAGTGTCAAACTATATCCTGTTTTTTATTTTACATTAAAATTTGGTTAACACGGTTCAGATAACATCAACTTTTTCTATAGTGACCTTCAGCATGCAAGTTTCGTCACAATCGAGGCGTTGCCATTTTAAAACTGCATAAAATTGTGTAACAGGTCCTTACAGTAAGTTAGGCCACAAAGTAAAATATATGCAATGCGACACACTAGCGTTATTAAAGTACACTTGACATGAAATGTTTTTAATGGATTGAATTTTAACGATACAATACCATACCAACAGTGATGGTGACACCTACCTGTTAACCAAAAAGTTTAGTAAATAGGATGTTTATGTTGCAAAAAGCAGAATCGAAGCTGGTGCTTCCCCTATTACGCTTGTTACTGTATTTTGAAATCGCGTTTGTTAGGCCTATATATGTGTAGGTACAACCTCACACATGATCTGAGAGACTTTTTAGGTACCAGGATTGACTTTTACCAACTGCCAAAGGTGGACAGCCACTGCTAAAAAGCTAACCGTACTTTTAGCTTGAAGGACTGATCTTTTCTAGATCTTATGAAATTAAATTGCTATGGCACTTGTGACAAAGCTAACGAATTGATTAAATCATATTTGACATGTAGACAACAGTATGTTAAGTATGGTGATTATTTATCAGAGCAACAGGCATATCTCAATAGGTGTGCCACAAGGGTCAGTATTAGGGCCACCGCTTTTTATGCTGTATATAAATGATCTAACCAACAGCACTTCCCTTTGAACAAGACTATTTGCTGATGATACAGTATTATACAATTCGTATTCAAATATTCTAGAAATTGAAAAACAAATCACAATCGAACTTGATGAAGTAAGTCATTGGCTAAAAAGTAACAAGCTTTCTATAAATTAAAGTAAAAGTTTTTTCATGATAACAACACCTAAAATATGCAAATGGAAAAAAGTAAACCTGGCCATAAATGACAAAAAAATAGAAAGAGCGACCAAAATTAAATACCTAGGCCTAATACTCGAGGAACAATTTAAATGGAATTATCATGTTGAACATCTTTGCAAAAAACTGTAAAGAGTCTGTGGTGTCTTATACAAAATTCGACAATTTACCGATAAAAAGGTTCTGATGATGTCATACTATAGTCTAGTTTACAGTGCTTTATAATATGGTATATTGGCTTGGGGATCTGCATCAAATAGTGTTTTAAAACCATTAGATATAATTCACAATAAAATAGTAAGACTAATAACCAAAGTAACAAATATACCAAACTAACTGCACTTTATAGAGCAAAAGGTATTCTAAATATATCTCAAATATATCAATTACAATCAGGCAAATTCATGCATCATTATTACACAAATCTTCTTCCCCAAATATTTAATGACTGTTTTAGCATAATTCAAACAGTACACAAATATTATACTAGATCAGGGGTGGGCAAACTTGTTCAATGAAAGAGTCACTTGCGGAAAAATATGAACACCAGCGAGCTGCAAAATCAGTAATGATTGTCAATTTGGTTATTATATTATTAGTAGTCGTTTTGGCATATTACTTTTTAGCTAGAAGACCCATAAAAAACATGTCGGCGAAGCGCACTTTGACAACCTTTGCCATAGAGTATAGAATCTATACCTGAAAACAATGTCGAGTTCTATGTCTAGTGTTACGTCATAAACGAAATGCTGGCCTAAATAAAAAAAATAGACAGAAACGTTCATAAACGGTACTCTTGGTAGCCATTAAAATTTTTTTGGAATTTTACGAATCGACTAGAAGAGCCACAAAAAACATGCCGGAGAGCCGCAGTTTGCCCACCCCTGTACTAGATCATCACAGGACAACTTATTCTTGCCCTGAACCAAAACAGTAAAAGGTAAAAAAAGTGAATATTTCTAGGACCTAATTTTTGGAATAGACCACCAAAGAATATAAAAAAAGTTAAGTCTCATAAATATTTCTCATATCAATTGAGAAGTGAACTTGTGCAAGGGAAGTGCTCTTCGGATAATTGTGAATAAGGTGATGGAGGTATGGTTGTTGATTTCTTTTGCATCATATTGTTATTGATTTTTGATTTGGTTAAAAGAAAATGTTCTGCTGTTAGTTCTGTGGTGTGTCTCTTCTGTTTTTGTTTTGCAGTGTTGTTTTAATTAATTGGGTTTCAGTTTTTGTTTATCTGTTTTAATTGCTTTTCTTTGCAGTAGAATCTGGAGCAGATAACTTAGATGACCGCGAGGTCTTTCCGCTGCCTCACACCATTCAATTATGTTAAAATTTTGTTACTATCCTTTTTACTTTTTTTAAATTGTGAAATAAACTCTCTCTCTCTCTCTCTCTCTCTCTTTCTCTCTCTCTCTCTCTCTAGATAAAGGGATACCCTAGTAAGAACAAGTTAATATCCATTTTTATAATGTTAGGGTAGATGTCGTCTATATCTTTCAACAGTGTACTTGTTTTGTTGTCCATGTTTTTTTTGATTTTAAAATCGTTAAAATTAGAAACTATTTTGTGGGTTTGGTGGCCATGCTAACCTACCATCTTATAGCACAATTCTATTGTTGCTATCATGCATGTTTTAAGCCCTTGGGTTTGGCCACCTTTTACTCCTCGTTGACTGTTCGTAAGCATGTGTTTTATTGTGACATAATTATAACGGTTATTATCCTAATTTTTGCTCCACATAGTTAATGGCGAGAAATAAACAATACAATACAATGCAAAGTGGCGTTTACGAAACACACAGAATAAGGCCCTAAAGAGTTATTGTCAGGCTTGTTAAAACATCAAATCTTGTACTTGATAGCCTATGAGTGTACAAGTGCGCCCTAAGATCTTTTGGGCACCCAAGATCTTGTTGAAAAGGGACGAAAATGTAGTTTTGGTATTTACCAGCAACCATTCAATCGTTATCATAACAAAACTTTGCATTCCTTGAGCCATAGAATTTTTTTTGTTGTCACATTGATTGCAAAATGTCTTTATCTGAAGCCTTAAATGAATTAATTATACGAAAAAGTTAGTTTAATACAATGTACGTTTAACTGATAAGTTTGAAGTGTTTTGGAGCTGACCACGCAAACCTTTCAGCTGTTCTATGAAAGCTTTTTGTATTCGGATCAGATTAGATGAGAAATCAACAGAATATAACCATTATAAGTGAAGCGACTAATGAAACTACCGAATATACCAAACTAATGCTAGATTTGCAACAAATCTGTTCCTACTTGCATAATTTACAAAAGTATAATGATATTGGGAATATTACAAAGATATGAAAGAATTAAGCTGTACGTTATTGTTATCGGTAATATTTAAACTTATTTCTTTCGTGGCAAGCTACTCACTTTTCATAACTTGGTTTTAAGTATAGTGGGCAGCAGCCAGGATGGAATGAAAGTTTTTTGTGTACCGGACAGCGTAATTTTCAAAGACTGGTGTGCATCAGTAGGCAACAAAGAGTGTGCACTTGTATGCGGAGTGTGCACCAGATGTCGTTGTTTGGGAATTACTTAGCTTTTACAAAGTAGCTTTTTTGACCCTTTTTATGCACCAGGAAGCAACGTTTTGCACACACTCAGGAATTGTTGAACCTATCGATTTTATACTATAATCCAGCTGTCATTTGCCAGCAAGGAAAAAATGTTTCAATCATGAACAAGCACCAGAACAAGCACAAGACAAGTATGCCTTATACTGCAGTTCAGTTAGTCATGTGTTCTTGAGTTAGGGGGTTAGAGACAAAGATTGTTCAATTAAATATGCTATGGTTGCCACCAGGGATAATAGACAACAAACCCCATGTACAACTGGTGAATACAGAACTTCACTACAGTGAGACCTCGTTAATCCGGACCCTGATGAACCGGAATCCCCACTATCCGACACAAAACTGCCGGGAACGGATTTCTTCCTATGCATTTTACCCCTTTAATCCGGAAACCCCGCTGTCCGACTCCGACACAAAAGCTTTGGAACAAATGTGCTAAATCAATAGCAATAAAATCCGATAAACCGGATTATTAATAGTTAAGCGAAAATGATTCACGATTGTCCTAATACAGTATGTAGTTAGTTGACGAAACAATAGCCGATTATCTACGCATAATAACTTTGCGGTCTTTTTTCTAAATTGTTTTTCTAAATTTTTTTCTCTTTTTTCTAAATTGTTCATCAACAGTAACAAACAACGCTTCCGCGGTTGCAAAAAAATACGTACAGTACATCGGTTGAGTGCGGCAATCTATTGAAGACATACTGCTGCAACTCAATCGTGCTATCAGCTTTTGATATCGCATTGCGCAAAGATTAGAAACCGGTCAAAGAAAGTTGAAGACTGCTGGTCCCGCCGGAATGCTTCGCCATGCAAGAGCGGTTGTCAAACCGATTTTCGGCCGCATGTTCGTCACTTCTTGTTCTGGGGTTCGACACTGGGTCGTATCATACAAAAATATAATTTTATTTTAGTTGCTGTCCAGCCAGAAACTCGGTACTTAGAATTGGAGTAAGGTGCATACTGCGTTTTGAACACGGTGCTGCATTTGCAAGATTGATTGATTTTTTACATTCCGATAATCCGGATACCCCGCTAAACCGACATTTTTTGACGAAACGAAGTGGTCCGGATTAACGAGGTCTCACTGTATTTGCCGACGTTTCATTAACCCATTCGAGTTAATTTCATCAGAGCAATGGGATTAAAATTTGAATTAAATGTATAGATATATAGAAAATATATAGAATAACAATTTCTAGGTTACAAATTTTCCACATTACCTAGGAACAATTATGCCGCATCAATGTGACGTCATAATGATACATACTTAGCTAATACCTTGACATGGCTATAAAACAACAATATAAAAATAATATAAAGCGCCTAGTCATAAGAAACAACAAGTACAATACAATTAACTATGAATATGCAAAAAACTCATAATAAATTGGGACAAGCATGGTATCCTTTTTATCATTAATAACATCATTACATATGTGTATGAAAAAGGATTCAATGAAATTACGTTTCAAATAATCTTTTTCGATATCCAAAGTACGCCTGTCCTTCCAGTTAATGGTGTGTTCATGCTACAAAGTATGTCTACTCAAACAGGTTTTTTCATGGAGAAAGTTGGAGATATCTACTTCATGTCTTTTCATCCTAGTCAATGAGAGACTGTTTGGTTTGCGCAATGTATGTAGCGCTGCAATCTTGGCATCGAACCTCAGAAATCGCCCTTTGTCTTTTGTAGATGGTACCCGATCTTTAGGGGAAGGAAGTAAATTACATATTTTTACAGCAGGCTTAACTACCTTCTTAATTATTTTGCTACTTAAGATTCCTCTCAATTTAACAGAGTGTAATATTAGGGATATGCTGCGAGGAAGATTATTTGGGTTCGTGTTGAACCCGAATATCATGTAAGTCAACATGAACGAGTCCCGGATCTATTTGTATAGGAAACAAACAATAACATTTTATCCAAAAGTTGTCAAGTCTTGTTTGTAACATGATGTAATCGTTAAACAAATTGCTTTGTTTAAAAAAATATTGTTTAAAAAACGAGTGCAAAAGCAAATTGTTAGGAAAATGACTTTCATTGTAAGTACTGCTGACTCTAGTTTAGCTTTGTCGGGAAACTCGATCATTTCCTTCTCCAAAAGTTAGTAAATTTATAAGTAATATTGTATCCGGTTTCGCCATTGTTACTATTCGTGTTCGCCCGAATATTCCACAAAGATGATATTCGACGAATCTATTCAGGTTTGAGTTCGTATTGGCTCATCCCTAATATATATATGTAACACTTTACCAGAGCTGGGCAACAACTCTTCTAAAAAGTGTGTCGTTCTCGTTCATCAATGAAAAAAGAGCACGCTCGTTTTGTCGCTCAAACTCTTGCTTTTTTTAGCGATTGAAGAACATTTTCACTTTGTCGCATTTTGGAAAACTAATTGCATTCTTATGTTGCAAATTTGCATTTTAAAATGTATGTCTAACTGCAAATAAAATTGCTTATCATTAATTTTTATTAATGTTATGGGAAATGTCATGGAATACCAATGCTGAAGATTTTGTTTTTGTGTCATCTGCCACAAATGATTAATAGACATTAAGTAGAGTATTATGAACCTCCTAGAATTGTACAGGTCGACGTTGAACAATTTAATATTCTTGACTTATAAATAGTGTTATTGAGAATTGGTACGATACTTACGTAATTACGTAACAAAGCTGCTGTTACGAGCGTTTCGTACAAATTAGGTTATTACGCAACCTGCTTTTTTGGTATATTTTATGCACACAAAACATTGATAACTAGCATGAAATTAGTCTCAAAGCAACCATTTTTTTATACACTACATAAAATTATAGTCTTATGGCAGTACAAAAACCTAAAATTTTTTTCAATTCAACAATTTGTATCTATTTTGTGTGTTCACAACGTTGTTTGTACAAAAAAAAAAGAGCGACAAGAAAATAACCCTTCAAAAGGAGTGCGCTCGTGGTTTCGTTCCCATGTTGAAAAAAGAGCGTCACTCTCGAGATCATATCTATATAAAAAGAGCATGCTCAATTTTAAGTATGCTTGTGCCCACTTATGCATGCTACAAACCAGCTATAGGCAGCAAATACAATCATAGAATTTTTTTAAATTGTGTTTAGATTTTCAGAGTGATTACATTCACAGACTGCGGATCAAATAAAATCAAAGATTCACTAAAAATTAGTAAACACTTTCATCATTGAAACTGAGAAAACTAAGTGTATTGTCTGCTTCATTGTGATGTGAACCCAGTATGAGACAGAAAATATTGCAGCCAACTCACAGGTTGCAGGTTGGGGACCGCTAGTATATGTTTATATTTAAGACATAATCCTGTGAAAAGTTATTGCAAGGATGTGTTCTTTGCTAAGTGCGAAGCATAAAATCGCTCATGAATTACTGTTAAATTTATATACTGGTCGGTAAGCACCGTTTTTTGCATGATTAGTTTAAGACCGATTCAATGGCAGATTAAATATGTCAATCAAGTTCATAATAGTTATCATTTAATGTAACCATTGCAACATAATCAGTGTGACAAGAGGTAGCCTACATACCGGCAATGTTCCCTCTAAGCTGCGCGCGTGCGCAAATGCGCACTGCTGACACGGTCTCCGCGCACAGAAAATCTGTGCTGCGCACAAGAAAAAAATCCAACCTGAATTAAAAATAAAATAAACGCATAATAATGGCCACAGTGCGCACGTGGCACGTCTGATGTTGCTCACAGTGGTCCAAGGGACCGCTCAGGGAGTTAGTTTGTTTGCTCAGACTCGTGAAAAATTAGAGGGAACGTTGCATACCGGGTAATTTTTTTTTATTGGTCTCATAAAATTACTTTTGATTTAATTAAAAAATTAAATTAAATTAAATTGAATTGAATTTAAAAAACAAAATAAAATCTTTTGGTTTTGGAAGTGAGGATTTGCTTGACCCAACTGTTTTGTTTGCAACATATTGCAAAATTCTTTCATTGATTAGTTATTGGAAGCATTTACAGTAAGTTAGTAGCACTATTTTATGTATTAATACGTACTAAATATTTATGGCCTTATATTTTATTTTGAATTTCATTTTTGTGTAATTTCGTCTTCCTGCTTGTAGATTTTTGGTCTATTTCTTGATACTTGAAGTTGTTATTATTTTTTATTAGATATAAGTTTGCAATTATGGATAAAAGTTGTTAAGCACAATTTAGAAACACTGAAATTAATGAGGAAGATCTTTGATCACGATACATGCTGATTTATCCGCTTCCTCGTTTCTAAGGGATGGAATCAGGTAAATCTCCAGGTTTATTAATTATAATAGACCATATATTCCAATGCCACAATTGTAAACTATGCTTAAATTCAGCCACCGCTCTGACTGGTTTCATTACTCATTGGTCTGGCATTGCATTTTTTGTCGTTCTGGGTTGCACTGGTATTTTGTCAAATTATTAACATTCATCCAAACATTTGCATTTAGTTTAATGTGTTTCTAAAATTAATTATACATTTACGGTTTATCAAAAATTTATGTATTTATATGATTATTTCATCTTGTTCAATTTTGTTATAACCAACATGCCATTTGACTAACATTGAATTCATTTGTGACCCATGCCAAGCCAGATCAATTTAAAAATTTCACAATTTTTGTTGGGTATTGGTGTCATTATCTTTTAACTTTATTTTTGTTCCAGTATGGTACAATACTCAATGGTATTTACACAACTGCTGAAACAGTTTGTTTTACAAGTTAAACATAGCTCCTTGAATTCTCTTTCAAACAGAAAGCAAAGAAAGAAGTTTCATAGAAACTGCTCTCAAGCATCATTCAAGTGCACAAGCTGCTATTAAGGTATTGGATTTTCAATTCTTTAATTAATTGTACCACCATCTTATACCCTACACCGTTATCGCAAATATTAGAGGCATTGAAAGTTAAGTACAAGGTGGCTGGAATAAGTGATATTCTATTACATTTGTTATCTGTTGCTAGCTTTGGACAACTTTTTTGTTTTATGTAAATTTATTGTTCATGTGCTGCAATTGACTAAAATAATGTCATTGTGTTCATTATCTGATGAAACAGTATTGTAAATATTATGATGCCAATTTCCACAGTGAAAATGTGAAATTTAAGTATTCAAGCTATGTTATGTAATGTGTTTAGTCTCATATTTATTCTGGTAAAGGCTTTTTTCATACCTTTCAAGGCAATATTTAGTATACTTCTATATAATCTTTCAAGTATATGTGTGCAGCTTGCGTTAAAGCTCATGGTGCATATAATTGTAAACAATCTGAACTGATTTGTGGCATTTGTAAATGTCAACGTATTAAGCTAGTGTTACAGTATATACTAGTACTGCATTGGATAAATGCTGAATTAATTCTGTGGTACTTCCTAGCATAAAAACAATACTCCATACTTGATACATGTGGGGCATATTTTTTAAAAAGAAAAATAGATAAGTCTGATCAAGTAGTTGATGATGATGTTAAACTTAAAGAAAATTGAACTTTTTTTTCAATAGGCTATCTTAGATACTTCGTATGTTTTCATAATAAACAAACTTTTGTAAGGGAGCTTTGTGATGAAAAGAGGCATGGATACTATAACATTTAGATTACTAGAGATATGCTTTAACAGTTTTAGCAACGAGATTCTGCGTGGTAAGATGCTAATTTGTTTCCAAGAAATACTTGTATATGGCTAGGTTGACACTATAACTTGTAATTTTTAATGTTTTTTTTATGCACAAGTGTATCTGTATGTCATATAGATTGATAAACAATTTCAGGCTTTGGCTGAAATTTATTATGATTTATTCATGATGTTCTGGGTTTAAATGGCTTGACAAATATGTCTTAGGATGTTCACATTTGAAGACAGATAAATTTATACGGATGGTTTCATTTTTAATGCATTACAAAGATTTAGTAGTCTTTTTGTTTGATTGGGTTAGGTGAATAGTGGTATGTATGGTTTGATAAAAGATTTCTTATGGTGACTGGTTTACAAAATTTGCTTTTAGTTGGCATTCTAACGTTATCCTTAGGTTATAAATTATTATAATAACAGACAAAATCATTATTTTAACTTCATATTGGGCAGTCAGTGGCTAGGAGAGCAGAGATAATTATCATTTTCGTAGTGACGTCTTGTGTAAACATTGTTAAGTGTTTATTTTGTTAGGGATCATCTTTGTTTTTATTGCCTTAGATAAGATGTGCTTGAAAAAACATTCTTGTGAACATTCAAAGCACATCGGCTTAGCCAACAATAACATATTATATACTTAAGCTTAAGCCTCTTTTGACAATAAGTTATACAACTTTGCTAGTTTATTGCTCAGTGATGTTCTGATTCTATTTTTTTATTCAAATGACAGGTCTTTGCAGTGGTCAGTTAGTACTGAGAGTTTAAATTTAAAAACTTGTTCTGTAGTTCTTGTGGAGCATTAAGCATAGGAAATTTTATCTTAAGCAATGTTTCTAATAGTATAAAAATATTAATGACATATAATATGGCAATAACACTCTATTTATACAATGTATATTATTCTGGTAGGTATTGCAGGAGCAGTTATCTAGTCTGAAAAAAATTCAGAGCACAAAAAAAGAAACTTTCATTTTGGTAAGTTTGATCATTATGTTGTATAATGTATATATATATAAATATATATACCACACTTCATGCTTTACTGAGTTATAAGACTTTTTTAGGTTTTTCTCCTTTTATTAGAAAATGTGACACTTCATTGGTTAGTCTTCCCATTTCAGTTTTCATACATTTATCAAGTCAAAAATTATAGCTTTCAATAGAGGTAAGGTTAAGTACCATTGTTAGTTAAAGAGAGAAGTGAAGTAGTGGTAGATTAAACAATACCACAATTAAACAAAAGTAGTGAGAAAACAGGTTAATTGTTCAAGTGTCTGCTAACAACACAAACTGGTTTGGTATGTGTTTACAGCTCACAAAGCTTTTTGTTAATAACAAAGGTCATCAAGTGAAGACAATCATCAGGGTGGCTACATAAAATACAACAACATGTGATTGGTTTAAACAAACTATCTACTTTTAAAAACCTATTATTGCCATAGTTACAACTCTAAATAGGAAATGACAACTGTTGCAGTGTTTTATGCCTGAACATGAAACAATACTTTTTATGTGTTTACTTGATGTTCTTAATGCATTTCTATCTTTAAACTTAGACTAACGAACAAGATCTTGAGAAATCTGCTGCGGATATATTGTACTCAGCTTCTCATTTTCTTCATGATTCTGTTGATGGCAAGCCAATAGTTGCGTCTCCTTTTCTTTCGAGCACTCTCAGTGTTCATGGAAATGTGAAAGGTATCAATGCTATGTGTAATGACACAATGTTTGAAGGTGTCTATTTTACTAGCAAAAATTGTACATATCAAAAATCATACATTGCTTCTCTAATTTAAAATTACATTATTATTTAAAGAATATTGTCATTTTTATCATTTTGGTTTGGCTGCCACTATTTAACCGGAAAGAAAATCTTGCGTTTAAAGCTATTTTTCACAGTTTTTTGTTAACCTAACTTAAATTTTATAACACAATAACCTAAACCTAACCCAAATAACTAAACCTTAACAAAACCTTAAATAACTAAAATCAACTTCTGCACACCAATTCTCTTAACCTAACCGCCTATCTTTAACAACAGGCCGCGTGACCTACATATGGTGAAATAGACACTTCATTTTGTTTTACCTAATACCCTATTTGCAGAATAGTAAATGTCATTGATGTGCATAGATGTGATTCATTTTTTTTTCAACTGTTTGTATCGATCATAGGCATCAAGTTCAAGGAGGCAAAGGGGTGCCACCCCCTCTCCTAGTTTACATACAGTTGTATAAAAGGTTACACACGAATGCTCTTTCATTGGGCATTTTTTATTGTATACTACCTTTTTATGATTTAAAACACATAATGCAATGCACATAGCGTATATCATACCATAGCATAGCGGTTCCTCAAAGGCACTGCAAGCCCGGAAATTTTGACCTAACTTAACAACTTGCAACAACTTTTGTCCACTTGGTCAGTGTTGCTTCAAGAAACACGATAGCACACCTGACCAGTATTTCTCTTTTTTATTTCTTTTAATAGGTGTGTTGCGGCAATACATCTTCATTGCAAACTTATCCGGGTCCTTTTTTGTTCTTATTATCATAGATGAAATAATTGTGTTAGGATTTCAAATTTGTGCTTTGAAGTAGGTAGGTCTTAACAAAGAACTATGAAAAGTAGCGTAAAACGTACACTTTCCATCGTTTCAGCACAATTGTGTAGTTAACAGTTTACACGACCTCTGGGATTTTTCGCTTTTTCTCGCTTATTGATTGTTTGCTAGCATTTTACTCCTCTTTTTAGCATGCTATAACAAGGTTTGCACCATTCTTTTTACTTTTCACAATCAATGGACCATCATCAGGATGACACTGATTTACCCAAACCTTTTTCCTGATCCTCTTCCTTTCAATGAAGGACGCACTTTACAAAAGAATTGGTTTGCGGATGACCCTTGGTTGCGAATAAATCTCGATGGAAGTTGTTACAGTTCATCCTGCTTTTTGGCCAACACAAATACTGTATGCGTTTGATTGTTAAGGCTGTTGCCATGCTAAAAAAAGACCTTGGTTAAACAAGACAAATGTCTGGCGAGATTACAGACAAGGAGTGGAACCGTTAATGAAAGACATGAAACATTATTGCAACCACTGGTAATGTTCGGTGTTGGACTCAAAATCTTGCTTTGGTTTTATCTGGTGATGCCACGTCTCACACAACTGCAAACGAATTTTATGATGATGTGACGAAAGCTGCACTAGGATTGAAGCTAAATTTGCCCACAGTGCCAAATGGTTGATGTAAATGTTAACATCCATCGACTAAAGTACGTGATTACTACGTTACACTTTTTAAAGATGTCTCTTGATGATAATATAATCTCAATGATACCAGTCACAGCCTTTGAAGATTTCGAATTTGCTTCAGCAATTATTTGAACATGTGTAAATGTCTCAAGAAGATGTTCGCGAAGTATCTCAGTTCCACTACGATTGGCAGCTTAATGTTATTTTGCGAAAACCAAGCCAGTGGTTTGCTCTATGCAGGAGTTTGAAATGTTCCCCAACTGTACGGCTGCGACTAGAACTGACAACTAACTCAGCACTTAAAGACCTTTTTCCAAACTTGATGTCGGCATTAGCTATGTTTGTGGTTCTTCCTACATCAGCGTTTGGAGCTGAACGTTCGTTTAGTACATTACGCCGTCTTATAACTTACCTACAATCAACATAAACCCCAGAGGAGATTAAATGATTTAGCGATTTTGGCTATCCACACAGAATACAGGGTAACATGGATATTGGAGCATGCGTCGACAAATTCGTTTCTCTGACGCAAACCAGCATTAACAAGTTTGGAGATGCACAATATATCTAAACGTTATCAGCCTCTGCTCGGGACCACCGTTTCTGTTAACATTTTCCTACCTTAAACGAACTTTTGATTTGTTTCTGTTAAATGATTCTTCCGTTTTAATTTCATTCCATTATTTGGTTGCATTGTCTATCTAATACAGTGCTGAGTGTATTGTAGGCTAATTGCTTGTTTAGGCGCACTATTTCATTTTTTGTTCTTCTACAGGTGAAGTAGGAATAGCCAAGTTAAGACTAAGTTACATGACAACAATGCAGCAACATACGGACAGGCAGAGGAAGTGTAGCTTCTGCCTTTTATAACTTAGATCTTAGGAGCTATGTCAGCCCCCCAAAAATTTATATTTTTTCTTAAAAACCTGACGCCTATGTTTGTATCATATTATTTTAAACATAACTAACAATGGTGAAATATTTTAACAAATCTATCGATTTGGAATAATGCACTAATATCTGTATATGTAGATGATGGGGTAATACGCAATTTACTTCCTTCATTTGAAGATATAAAGAAAAATAAAAGTAAGAATTTTTAAAAATTTTAAACTTAGTAATGCTTATTCATGGCCTCCGTAAAGCAACGCAGCAAACTGTATAACCTATATTTTGTTGCTGTATACATTGTGCCATAGTCATTATTATATCATCCTTGCAACATTTTTTCTAAAGCATCCATTTGAATCTGATCGTTTCCATTCTTAAACGTCATTTCATCTTGTAGTATTTTGTAAATTCATGAGAAATCAGTTATTTGTATTATGACAAATCAAATACTGGCAATCCCCATTTTAAGAATTTCATGGAAAGAAGGGATAATAAAGGATGAAAGATAAAAAGGGATGAAAAGGAATGTTACTACCATACCTAATATTCATGAACTAAAGCACAGAAAAAATTGACGTTAATGGGGCGTATTTATAGTTATTCATACACCCAAGACCATATTAATCCTTTTATAGAAGAAAAAGTATCATAAAATACCATCTGTGGGTTTACATGCCAATAAGTTAATAAATTTTAGAGCCTTTGTGTTACTTAATTGAGAATAGTATTTAGAATGGAAATTAGGAAATCGCAAATTTTTACTCTAGTATAGCCAGGAAAATGAATGAGTTTACAGGGACAGTATGCCACGCATTGGGTTAAATGATAACCAAAGGGGTTGATGTCACTGATATACGATGTGTACGAGTATAGTTAGTGGAGAAAATAAGAAATAAAAATGTCATCACTCATAATAACATGGGAATTACCTGACGATGTGAATATATAAAACATATCTTTCTCATATCTGAAAATATTCATGGATATTGGATGTTTGTAAGACAATGAGTGGCTGTAACTACTAAAGCTTAATTATATACTGGTACAGTGTAATGGAAAAAGTGTATTTTGGAACACATAAATGTAACTACAATGCCCCCACTACTCAAGATAAACTGTCTTAAAAGTTAAAATTTATTGATGACTCCACTGCTTTTGCTTAATTTTCAAATGTGTTATGTGTGAGATAAAACTAATTTGCTTCTTTTCACTTTCCATAGAACTAATTGACATAGAAAAGATTGTTTCCGTGTCACCGATCAAACCTTCATATTCAGAGATAACATCTTTAACACCTGTCACAAAGGATAGTTTAGCTGTAAGTGGTTTTTGTAGGCTGTACGAATGTATAAGCTCTTGTTGATAAGTGGCATGAATTTTGTTGCTCTCGTAGAATTAAGAATAACTGATGAATCGATTTCATGTAGTAACTGCTTGTATTTGCAAATTTTTAGTCAACAACTCTTCCATTGACCCCATTTTCTTTCAATATTTCTACTCCAAAATCAATGCATGCTATTGGTAATCAGCTTAAACATTAGTGTGCTCTATGAAGTCAACTAGCTTTTTGATACTTTTAATGGCTGTGATGATTCAAAACTATCACTATTACAAGTATTTCTTTTGTTTTACTGCACAAAATGAATGAATCAAATTGAGTTATATGATAATTAATGCTTAAAAATGAGTAATCTTGATTATGTTCTTTATGCTTTGATTCTACAATTTTCTAAGTTTAAGGTTCACTTATTTTAGATCCCGAAGTGAATGAACAGATTTCATCATCTGTCAACTGTTTACATCTGACTCCACAATTTAGCACTCAGAACATGAACTTAACAGAAATATTAGAGCAATTAGCATACAGCAGTACATTAAGTGGCCATGGTCCTGAACATGACAGGGTTCTTAACACAAGTGACACCGATGAGCTGATACAGCTTCTGGAAAAAATATCCCAAGCTGGCAAAGACTTGAAGTTTGAACTGCAGGTACGGAAAACCAAAAAACAAAAACATTAAAAAACAAAACTTTTAAGACATTCATTATAAACAGCCGTAAACATTTATATTTAAAACATTCTAAAAATACTTAAAGGAAGCAAAGTTGCAGGAATCTAAGTTAAAAGAAGAAGTGGCAAGTCTTCGTACCAAAGAAAATGGTGTTAGCAGAAAGTCAGAATGGAAATCATCTGAAGATTGCAAAGGTTTTGAAGAAAAATGCACAAAATTAGAAGATGCATTGCTCTCACTTCAAGATGAAAACATTAAATTAAATAGGTAAAAGTTTTGCGATAATAATTTTGTCAAGTATTCTGTTGGTGAGGAGTATTTTTTGAAAGCACAGTTTTTAATCCAATAAATTTGTCAAATTGCTCAGATTTTCAAATTCTAAAATTCACAAAACATGTGCGTTGAACAACATGATATAGGTAACAACCAATCAAATAATATACAAATCTCTACGCATAGAGTATCAACGTGCTTCTATTTGACTCTACTTCTCAACCTTTTTCAGCCTAAGCCCAGGTTTTAAGCACAAAACAACTCGATAATCAGTTGACCAAATTACTTATTTATTAAAGAATTGTGTTTAACATTTCTGAAGTTCTTGCTATCACTTGTTGCAAAACACAGTACCTGCCAAGCTGCAACATTGAACGAGTTTGCTGCTTACTAATGTCAGTATTAAAATGGTAAACAATCTTATTATTTTGTTATTATATGCAGAGGTGGGCAGTCGGTACTTTGAAAGTACTGTCAGTACCGGTCCTTGACCAAAAATGTACCAACGGTTCCGGTATTCGGTACTATTTTAAAAAAGGTAGTTCGGTACTTTGTCGATACTTGGTATCGGTACTTTTCATGTAAAAGATGCTGCTGCAAATGCAATGTTTGCCGCAATTATGTCCCCGGTAAAGGTTACTCCAGGTCAAAACATATGTGTCGTTAATCGCTTGCAATTTTACTGGACATTCCTAGATTAAAAAAGATCAACAAATGGTAAAATTAGTATTAAGGATTAATTAAGATGTATTTTTGAAAACATATTTGTTAAAATTTTGAAATTATCACGTGAAAAGTACCGAGTACCGGGAACAATTGAAATTTCTTGAAAAAAGTATTTCGGTACAGAGATTCAGTACTTTTTTATTACTTCTTTTCAAAAGTAGCGACGGTACCAGTATCGGTACTGAAAACGTACTGCAGTACAGTAATTCAGTACTATATTACCACGGTATTGCCCATGATGATATGTTATATGTTACTAATATGATATGATGATATGTTATGATTATATGTTACTTCGTATCAGGTCTGGCTATATACCGTACTTGAAGTTCAGTCCAATTGCATCAAAATTTCTCAATATTAACTTACTATGCTTGAGTAATGTCACAAGTTAATTACTGTGTAGAACGATTTATTTTGTTGATGCCCAACTGAGCAGCTTTCCACAGACCAACACAACTATAATGATCACACAGTTTGCACTCAACCCACTCGTACCAACTAATTGACACGCAAGGCTTAACTTAAGCTTTACAGCAATCAGCTGCGCCTCTGGCAAAACAGAATGAGCACAACAGTGGAAATAAGTCACACAGCTTAAATGAGAAAGCACGGAAAACACTCAGAAACTTATTAATTGTGACTAATAAGCAAGAAGAGTAATTCTATGTTAATTTGTTGTAGTGGTAGTTGTAATACTTTCTTTTGAAACAAAATGAGATAATGGCGCATCTTGCGACATTGCTCATACCAAACCATATTTGATTAGAATTAGATGAATACAAAATCGATGGACATAAAAATACACAAAAGTGATTATCTAAATATTATTATACAATAGCAATGTAACTATAGTATAAAGAAGGTATATACTTATGGTGATAATACAGACATACAGTAGACTTACTTACTATAATTATGGATTATTTATAATGACCAGTCACTATAGGTACAGGATGAACTACAAGCTTGTCTTGTTGTTCGAGAATCTAAAATGCAGATTTGAAGATTCTAGTTTGAAAACACTACTATGCTGTACTAAAATTATTTAATGTTCTACTTTGTTTATTCCTATAATTATAATTAAATATGATAATCCTTTAACCAATATCTATGTTACCGTGCTGCATTTTATACATGTTAACTAAATTGCAATAATGCCTATAATCTTAATCTGAACCCTTAGCATGAAAATTCGATTTACTAACAGAATGCTGAAGGACAGAGGTGAAACATCTCAGAATGAAAGCTTTGAGAAAATGAAAGATGAAAATCACCGTCTGAAGATCCAGGTTGAACAACTAAAGCAGAGCTTGGCAGATAACGAGAAAAAATTGCAAGGTTATTCCACAAACATGGTACGACTACATTATTTGTTTAAAGTCCCCCTTAGTTGAGTTAGAAATGTTTGTTGATGTAAGAAACACTATTATTTGGATAGACTTAAATACAATGAGTCAAAATTTTGAATTTTGGACCTCACTTATTATTTTCTTTAACATCTACAGTAATATATTTTCCTTTGCCTTTGTTAATGTAATTTAATTAGTCTTAATCAGAAAGCTGTTGAAATGTGTATATTGTACAGTTTTATGTACTGTTGTGTATATTTGCCGCCATATAAGCCCACATTTGAAGTAGTAAAAAATTGCCCAAAAAATTGCAGTGGTTTTATCGGGAACCTAATTTTACTGCGGTTAAATTTTTGATACTACTTTGGCCAAAATGCTTATGGTAAACAAATCTAGTTTCGTTGCTCCAAAAATACAAACAACAAAACTCTACATGGGGAAGGAGGGCAAGTTCAAATTCGTTTATGTAATAAAATTCTTTTTGCAGACACCAACTTTGTTTTGAGTTGTTCGCATTCGTTTAAAAACTGTATATGTCTTAACAACAATCAAACCCAGTTTTTCTACATTATCCCTTTATTGCTTTGTTTTTAAGTGCAGTGAATTTTTCTCGCATAATACCGTAGTCAATATATTCCGCTTATTATGACCAAGTTGGAACCAGAACATGTTGGTCATAATATCCGAATGATCACAATAACCGAAACTGCTACAGTGCTGTTTAACCACCAGGATTGACACAGTTATGCACAAAATGACAAAAAACATCAAATTCATCATTTATATTATTTATTACATCATTTAACATTAAACAGCAACATTTAAAGTGAATGTCAGTAGGTTTCAGAGTGAGAATACAATTGTACAATTGTCACTGTCACGTTGTATAATCATAATTGACACAATAATTTGAGATAAAGGTCTGACAAAATGGTTATTAAACAGAGAAATTTATATGGCAGAAATTGGGACCGTATCAAAATGGTCATATTAGGCGATTCTACTGAAATACTCTGGTTGTCTGTGTGACATTTGCCTATTCTCATAGCTTTTGTCTTTTTCATCACAACTTTTGTCTTTTTCTCGCATTTGGACAAAACAAATGCTTAACAAAGCATGGTTAGTTGTAATAGGTAATAAGGTAATGATATTACCAATGTGTTTAAAACAAGACTAATGAACTCGCTCAAGGTTATGAAAGATTAATCTCATCTTGGCCATGTGCATGACCAATGTGAGACTGTTATGTTTCCGCAATCAAGACCAAGAGCTTTTTTGGTACAATTTTTGTCAAAACGATTCATTGACAAAAGTTGATTCTTTAGCCACTATTTCTACATCGTTCGTTTTTGCAGGAGGGAGGAAAACGTGAGTATTCTTCATGCCATGTGTACATAAAAACATTTTTTGTTAAAAATTAGAAGTGGGCTTATATATCTGCATCAACGGTATGTTTTCCTATTGTGCAGTAGTCCATTGAATTAAAAGACAACAAAATGTGAGACCAGTGCTAAAAGAGATGTATTAGATTTTTTGATGAAATACTAAATAGATTTTTAAAAACAGCAAGGAAAAAGCATATTCTGTCATAATGTAATTTATATCCAAAAACGGTTGCTAAAAAGCCATTTTGCCAAAGTAAACTCAATAACATGTTTGTTGACTTTAATAATAACTTTTGAAAAGGTCAATATTAGCACAAAATTGATCAACACCATCCAACAACTTTTTGTCAAAGCAACCAGTGCCGTTGTAGCCCAGGGCACCATAGGGAAATGGTTTCACGCTTCAGTGGAGGTTCGCAAGGGGTGCATACTCTCTCCGACCATGTATGACCAATTTCCGAAAGAAGTAATGAACGAAGTCTTTGATTTTGAAGATTACAATATCACCACAAGTATTGGGAGAAGAATCATTAATTACCTCAGGTTTACAGGCAGCATCAATAGCCTGACAGATGAAGAAGAACTCAGCATCTTAATATGAAAACTCAGCAAAACACGACATGGAGAATAGTGCTGAACACAGCAAGCTAATGTCTAATAGCAGCAACACCATTACAACTGACATGACAGTGCACGGTGGACAAAGACTTTAGTCTTTCCGCCTAGGCTCCTAGCCAAATGTTCCTCAAGGAACTGCTCAAACAGCCATAGCACTGGCAAGACTGAAATCCATGTTATAAGACAAAAGAATCGCCATCAGCCACATAACCAGACTCATGTGCCGTAGTACTCTCTATATTTTTGTAAGCCTATGAGACTTTCACGGCAGAACTGCAGAGGAAAGTCCAAGTTGTGGAAAGATATTGGGCATCTCATATCTTGAACACAACACTAAGTATCAAATTTGCCAGACCATCACTCAACATATGTCATATGATGACTTACTGACCATCATAGAAAAACAAAAACTGAAATGGTGTTTGCAGTGAAGCAAATAGGCAAAACGTTGGTGCAAATTTCGCAAAATAATAAAAACTCCACAAAAAGAAACACCCTCTTAGAAATCATGCACAAAAACATGCCCGATGAATAATGTAATAGATGATGGTCGATGTTGTCCTTAATTACACAAATAAATAGCAGAAAGCTTTAACATGAATTTACAGATGCGCGGTGTGATATTATATAATTTCTGCGCATTTATCACCAGAAAGTGCATATCAATGACAATATTTGCTCATTATGTGCACTGCTTACTGCTTAACTATTAAATATTTGTTAAACTGTACTCAAACAATATGTTTTGTATGTAGTCTTGCACTTTTAAGATATAATAGATGTCATAAGAAAATTAAGACAATGAATACTAATAATTATGATGCCGCATCTGTGCTTTCTGATAATAGGTTACCCGCACAGGCAGTCCAGAGAAGAAAGCCAAGCAGCAGCAATTACAAAATAATCACGTGGACACACAATTAAGAAACAAGTAATAGCTTGGTTTTATTTTTGTCAAATCATTAAAAAAAATCTTGAAATATGTTGCAATTATAAATATGTTTAGACTTGATGTCCTGGAAGGGAAACTTTATGACACAATCAGCGAAGTTGATGAAGTGAAGAAATACCAGAAAACAATTGATGACTTGCATATCCTTCTTCTGGAAAAAGATGACAAAATAAAGAGCTATGAAAGTAGTTTTCTTAAATAGTTAGCGTTGAAAGTACAGTAACTAACTAAGTGCTATTATGATTAAACAATGTGTGTCAAACTCCCGGCCTATGAGTCACGCCCAACCTGACTTGCATTTATATTTCGCCTATGTAGGTGCCATTGCTTAGGCAATATGAAGTTCTGATTAAACAGTTACTACGAATTTCCTTATAGCTCAAAAATAAGGCAATCAAGGTTACTTGAGCTGTTAAAATGTGTTTTTGTAAGGTTATTGAAGTGATAATGACATAATAGGAAAATATACGAAAAAAATTAATAAATTCCTTGTGTAAATCAGCATCACCTACATGTTACACACCTCTAACTTTGAGCCAAAGCTAGCTCCCCACATGGCAAAGAGAAAAATTTCTTCTGAAATTAAAGCCTTTCAATACCAGTAGGAGGGTGAGTGTATGACACTGACATCACTGGTAAACCTGTACATCTTATTTGATTTGATTTTATTTGAACGTTTCAGGGTGTAGTTTTGTATTTATAGTTTCATTTTTTGCAGTACAATGTTAGTTTTAATTTTGGTGAGAAATAATTACACAAAAAACAAAATGTGTTAACTTTATGTTCAATTATTATTTTTGGGCTATTTATTGAATCCTTTGTCATTTTTTTTTACATTTCACATTCAAAAAAGTTTTATTGAATTTTTATCTTGTGAAGTCCATAAAGTGCACTTGAAGTTTAGGCCTCGCATACAATTGAGTTTGACACCTGTGGTTTAAACCAAACTTCCATGGTTGTAAAAATACTATGGTTGCCACCAAGCATAATAATATCAGATACAAGGTACCACTGGTGAAATACAGAAATTTATGCCCTGATGAAGCTAATTCGATTCGGTTTTCGAAACGTTTTCATAAATAAATTTCTGTATTTCAGCAGTGGTACCTTGTATCTGATTCCATTGTCATAGTTCATATAGTTTCAGTTTGAAAATCAAAATTCATAACACACAGTAAAGGGGATAAAGTTGATTGGAAATGTTTTTTCAGGACAATTAAGAGCTTTATGTAAAAAGTATGGAGAAATGCATACTGAGTACGAGTTACTCCAGGAAAAAGATGTCTACAAAAGAAAAGAAGTTCTACAGTTATGTGATAAGTTTGAAAGAATGAAGGCCAAGTATAAAAAGTAATACCAACTTGTTCTGTATGCTTTTCTTTATATATGCATGATGGTTTGGTTAATTTATAAAACAATGATTGTTAATTCTGATAGATTGGAATCTGAGCTAACAGAGTATCGCACAGAAGATCAGAGAGACAACACCTGCAAGTGGGCACTTGAAAATTCAATACAAAAACTAACTCAAGAGAATTATTCACTAAGAGCTAAGATTCTTTCAGGTATTTTAGGTTTTCTGTTGTACACCATGCATGAAATGAACTATACTATACACAGGAATTGTCGAGTAAAAATGTTGAAGTGTTTAGTTAATTATTCATAAAATAATAATCTTTTAGCATTCACTTAAAAATATCTAAAAAAAGGGAAAATTGAAAATGTAAAATTAAACTTATGTACATGCAGAGGAGAAACAAATGTCCATGAGCAAAATGCTTCTTGAGAAAGACTATGAAGCACTGAAGATGAGATATGATGGCCTTTTGCTTAAGATCAGCCAATCTGATTACGATAAAAATAGTTTTCCAAAGCAAATTGTTCACCCCACAAAAGAAGTGCAGCTAAATACGTCAATTTTATCCACTACACCTTATGCATTGGACGCAAGCGGAGACCCAGCCAGATCCAGGAGCTATCACAAACTGGGGTCACCGAATTTTACAAGTACGATACGTCGCCAGAGAAGACACACTTCTCCCTGGCATCTTACACTACCTGAGAATATAGTGTCAAGGCAACCTAATGGTTTGCGAGTACGATCTGATAGTGATGTACATTATCTAAATCATTCGTGGAATTCAGGTAATCTTAAAGCGGTGCCAAAAGCAACTAATGTGGAAGGTGGTGATGGTCTTCACCTCTCCACTGGCCAAAACGTCACTGGTGTCAGTCCACTTCCCACCACAGAGCTGTATACTCAAGGATTTGAAACCCCATTTAGCAAGTCACCCATTTTAAAACAGCAAAACTTGTCAAGTTATCCATTACACAAAAATTTCGGTCATCACAGAAGATCATTTAGCCTCTCTCCAGTTAATGTCCAATCCAGGGCAAAAAGTGCGTTTAACTTTAAGAAAAATATAAGCGTTCACTCACAGAATGCATCTGAGCAGTCTGCAGTGAAGCGTGATGAACAAACTGGAAGGGAAATTGATGTGACAGAGCAAGAAGCAACAAAAAATAAGCTTTGTTTTAGTTCAGAAGTATTATCGTCAACACCATTATGTACCAGCAGTCATCACCATAAGAGATCTCACACGACACCTAACGTTTCACTTACAGATCCCAAAAGTAATTACTTTCTTGAAGGACTTGGAATCCGTTACGGGCAATCTGCTTACTCAAAAGAATACCTAAAAAATATGGATGGTGTTCGACTTGTGGTGAATTTGAGTAATCACACTGACAAGAAAGAGCTGAAGAAGACAAATGAGCAACACAATGAGTCATCTCTAACAGGTATTCTCAAACAAGCCAACTGCAACGCCTCATTTGCTCATGAAAAATCGTCAAGTGTTAACTTTGGTCTACCACAACAAGAATCAACTCAATTGGAAGATATCACTAAGCATGGAGTGCTATCTCATTCCAAATCTACCGAGTATGACTCAGCGTCCAAGTCAGTCCTAGGAGAAAGTACATTGCATGAGGAAAAGTGCCGGAGAAGTTTGCATCTGTCAGATTTGCCATGTGACCAAACAGCAGTTTATGACAAATTTCGCAACTTTCACAGTCATGTTACTGATTACAAAAATCCACCCATGATCTTACAAAATGATGTAATAGAAGACGATAAGAAAACTATTGACAATGCTAATACTTTACGTAAAATGTCAGCTGCATGTGAGAGGAGTTATCTTCAAAAACAAAGGGATTTTCCACTTGCTGTTAAAGTAAGCTTTTAGATTTCTAATTCTTTTTATTATTCCTAGTACTGTATTTATGCAGCTACAGTAATGGCTAAATAATCTTTAAGGACAGCAGATATCTTTCCCCACCCCTTTCAATTTGGTGGCCTGTACATATGGTCAATATACAATCTTTTTAACTTCCATTGTTTTTTTAGAAAATAAATGTAGATGCACTTAAATATTAACAGATATAAACAACGTGGGTTGCATTGCTATCATTTGCAAATATGAATAAGATTTATAATGACATATTTGCGAAATAAGCCTTTTATGTGTACAATGTACTTATTGAAAAAGCATTATTAACACTACCAAAAATGACTGCATGGGTGTTTTGCAAGCTTTGGGTGAAACAATGAATCTCTTGAATCCATTAAAAATTAAACCTAAAACATTTTTGTTTTCGTTGTGTCTGGCTATTGATTTAGTTTGACTGATGTTACAGTGCTAATATTTTTTAAATATACATGTAATTTATTAGGAGGATATGGACACTGCTGAGCAGTCTTCAGCTTCAACAACTCGTGATCATATTGGTAGGGTGGAATTTCTCAGACAAATCCAAATCAATACAGGAGTGCGCATGCCAGGACTTATGCACAACATCACACTTAAAGATGACGTGATATTGGATGACAGTGACATGAAAAAGGAAATCAAATTAGGGTTGAGCGATAACCAACAGGCTTATGCTGAGAAGCTTGTGAAAAAGTACACAAAGAAAGGTGGAAAAAGAAAACATGATGTACTTCAGAAAAAAATTTAGTATCATGTTGCAAAGAGCTACTGTTGTTATCATGAATGTATTTTTCTTCCATCATGGTATCCACCTACATGTGCTGCTTCTAATAAATGAATAATAATTTACCTGACTTTGTTTACAGTTACAGTTTTTATATCGTTAATACAGGTTTCCCTGTTTGCTTGTAAGTCCTTGCAGTAAATTTTGTTGTAGTTGTTCCATAGTTTTCATATTACTGTGAGTGTTTTCAACCTTTGTTGTATGTACATTTTCATATAAAAAAGTGTTTCTTTGTAATAAATGGAGTTCCTACTAAAAGAAGTTGTTTAAGCCAGATGTGATAAGCGTTTGACCTACATAAGCATGTTGTTAACACATGCTTCACAAGTTCTTATTACATAAATGCTGATTATTTTCAAGTTAAAAACAGTTCGCAAATGGTGTGGCAGCTTTATTCAACTTTGCAGAGATACTTATAAGCACAGTTATATTATTCAGCCAAAATATTGCAATTGTTTCGAAGATATATACCAGTATTAAACATACATATTAATTAATTTTCACTATTTTCCGAGCAAGTGTGTACTGCATCTACAAACTTTTTCAAATGTTCAGGAACCATATCGGGATACATGCCATGACCCAAATTTGCAATGTATCCTCTTGTACCAAATTGTTTTACCATTGCCTTAGTCAAACTTGCTATAGACTCTTCTGACCCATACAAAGCAGCAGGGTCAAGGTTTCCCTGAAGTGCCTTTCCCTTGGAAGATGCAAGTTTACTGGCCATAATAGGGTCAATCGTCCAATCTAGTCCAATCACATCATAATCGGTATTTACGAGATCCTCAAGAGCGTAATGTGCATCTTTTGCAAATACAGTCATTGGCACTGTAGCATGGCCGGCATCAGATAATTTGCTTTTTACTTTGCTTGCAATTAGTTTCAAATAAGGTAGAGAAAATTCATTGAATGTCTTCGCTCCGAGTATTCCAGCGTGACTTTCAAATAGCTAAAAATGTATAACTACTATTAGAAGATAATTTATGTTAGTTCTTATGAAAGTAAAGGTAGAATGTCTACTTGTTTTAGTTCTTGCTTAAATTTAAACTGTTATCGACTATGTGAATAAGTAGAAATTGCAAATATATTTTTCCTAAAAAGAAAAAACTCTTAAATCTTAAATTTAGAGTCTTGTTTTGTTTGAGACATACAACAAGTTTCATTGATCAGTTGAATTACCAAATATTATACAACACGAACTCCTAACTGGTTAAAAAACTTTTATAGAAACCATTTGTTCAACTAATTTAATTACCATACCTGCAACAACTGGGCGCCGGCTTTAACTTGTCCTACTAAATAGTCTATAATTACATTGGTCAAAATTCCTAACAAGCTTTTGCTTTCTTCTGGATACCTGTAGAGCCAAGCACGGGCCTTAGAAAAAGTTGAAGAACTTTGACCTGAAACAGTGTATCACAGGTATAGACATTTTTAAAATTTGATGAAATAATCAATCAGGAAAATTGACAAAATTAAATGGTTTGGAACCTTCAATCATATATGCCATCAGCGTCCATGGGGCACCGCTAAATCCTATTAATGGAACTTTTCCTTCGAGTTTTTGCCTTGTTAAAGTGATTGCTTCAAACACATAACCCAATTCAGCAGTAACATCTGGTGTGGTGTTAAGTTTTTTAATATCTTCTGGCAATAACAAAGGACTGTAACACACAAGGATTTATAGGTTTAGGTACACACGGATTTAATCTGATACGCATTTGAAATTCAATTCAAAGCTGATCTGTTTACAATTGCCTTTATGAATAATTAGGAAAACCCTGGGAGACAAAAAATGACATAGTATAATGTACATGATTTGTACTGTCACTATAAACGATGCCAAAATACAAAAATTTTAACCATACAGTATATGCAAAATATAGGAATTTTATGGGGATCAAGGAAATTGTGCTAATATAAGCTAATTGCCAATATACGCAAGTTCTACAGTGTAGTACTTTTTGCATACCAGTATTTATAACAACTCTTGGTAAGTCTACTGAGTTCTTATGAGAAGCTGATGAGATATTTTTCCTGGAGGTTAAAAACCTATAGCATCAGTCCAAGTAACAAGAGTGTTTGATTGTGCTGGTTTAAAATGTGACATGCATATTATAAATTTATAATTGCAAGGTAAATAGACGAAGAAATAAAAAATAGACGAAGAACTTTTACTGTGAAAATGGTTTACGGACTAAAGAAACAAAACGCCATGCTGCTAGAAGATAACCTGAAGCTTTTTATAATAACTTTACATAAATGTCAATTTACCCCGGGAAAGTTGGTCCTTTTCCAGGTTTCATTTCAACAGTCATGCCAAGTGCTTGAGGTATGACAAGTATATCAGAAAATATTATGGCAGCATCTAAATCCATTCTACGCAATGGCTGCATAGTAACTTCACAGGCGAGTTCTGGAGTTCGGCAAATTGTAAAAAAATCATGCTTGGAGCGCACTTCACGAAATTCAGGAAGATACCTGTTAAAAAAGCATAAGTTGCGTATAACTTTTAAAGATCGTTTTATGATGTCCATTCAATTATGTGACATGCAAGTGTGAAACCACCTTCCAGCTTGTCTCATTGCCCACACTGGGATTCTTTCCACTTTTTCACATCTTGCAGCTCTCAACAATAAATCATTTTTCAGGGGTGGAAATGATGTCATGTTACACTACACTTCAAAAAAACCTGTACCAATAGCTGGTAGTTAACACTAAAATGAATTCTAGTTAAAAGCTCATTTATTGATGTAATTTCAAATATCACTGTTGCTGTCACATGGCTGATTGTCAAAGTCCGACAAGTGAAATCAGATTTCTTTAAAATTGTATGAGATTGTTATATTAACTGTAACACCAAAAATGCTGGGTATTTGGAGGCAATGGGCTTATATGTAATCTTCAAATCATTAACACCTAAATATTAGTCAGGGCCCAGAACAAATATACGGCTTGCGCAGCCATACTGAAACACCACGCATAAAGCATGGAAACTGCACCCTTAAGGGAAGAGCCATACTTGCCACAAACGATTCTTAGTAGAGAAAAATATGTGGAATATTTGCTTCAAGATAATTCTTGCATATTTTTAAATGTACATACTAATTTAATTAAACTTTAGGTACTGCCAGCTTCAAGCTGCCAATGTTCCTTTTTCATGCACTTATTTGTTTCTGTATGGGTCGAATTTAGGTTATCATGGAATTTAATTTTTAATTTTGGTACAATAATTAGGTTTGACAAATAATAGTTCGTTGCTGTATTACTTGTGTTAAGTATTACACAACAAACATATTCGCCATAAAGACCATGTACATTGGCGACTATTGTTACAATATGAGAGAGAACGATTGATAACTTGTTTTACTTCTGCTTCGATGATATGAGTTCTCATTTCTCCAATGGCGTGACAATACTGTTTAGTTGCTTAAATTCTGTCTATACATATTACTAAATGATGAAGTTCCCATTTTTATTTATTATCAGACACTAAGGCTTTCACCTTTGGGCAAAGTTTACTGAATGCTACACTGCGCTTGGTAACAAGTGAAAAAAGAAAAAGGGATGATTGCAAACATTACAACAGTATTTATATGGCACGTTCAAGTTCAATTGAGGTGATTTGTCTGAACGTCATTAAGGAGAATTTAAGTTTGGTCAACAAATGAATCACAAGATCCCAAAATAAAATTTTAGCATTTACAAAATACCCATGTCTCGTTACGTAACCGTCACAGGGTACTATAGTAGTACTAGCCTATAGTACCAAGAGAAAATGAACGAATGACGAAATCGCCAGCGTTTCAAACGTTTTACAGCTCGGACTGCAGTACGTGCAGACGAGATTTTCGTGACACTAAAAAGCACTGCCCTTGCCCTAGCTAGACTACTGAACAAACCAAACCAATGCTGGTTCAGGAATCTTATGATGTTGACTGTTGTATTTATTTAAGCGTTACGCTGTATTGTTGCATAACCAAGTTTTGACATAGACATTACATTGCATATCACATTACATGTACAAAGTATTCTACATTTTTGTGTGATGTATACTCTATGGCTTTAGTGCGTGAAATAATGCATTTGTAAAAAAAACCTGTACTAAATGATGCCGTTATTTTTAGCTTTATTTAACGTAAATCATTTATCTGAAATAATAGAATAATAGTAACGCAATAATAGTAGAAAAGCAACACAACCTCACGGCTCGAAAGATGTTGGTTTGTGACAATACGAACCGTGAAGTAATCTTAGTCTTCGACTAAGGAATGCCCGAAGCAGAAACAAACACAAAAAGTAATTAAGATAAAACGAGGCGAGTTAACAAAGGAATTTTCATTATATTTTCACCCGGCCTATAATAAATTTCGTCTAATGACTGTGGTTGTTATAATGGACTTGGTAAGTTGGTATATACATTGGCTTGGGCTTGCAATAAACACGTACTCAAAATCACATATACTGAATGCGTGTCGTATACGTACTGATAGGTAATACACGTTAGTCTACATACGAAATATTTCACTGTTCGCCATAACGAGCTGGAGGTACCCCTTTGTTGGTTCGGCTTGATCGGCGAAGATTTCTTTCTGTCGGCATTTTCTCTATTTCTGGTTCGTCAATGACAGGAGCATCGTTTTGAACTTCAATGTCTGGTAAAGGGTTGCTTATAAATTCTTCTGTGACGGGTATTTCATCTCTGTTTGGCGCTTCTTGAGGGCATGGTGAGAGATCGCTCAAACACACTGTAGATTCCTGTCCGTCTGGCCGTCGGACGCGTGCATACGTTGGATTTGTATCTATCAATTCAACTTCGTCTACCAAGGGATCGTATTTACTGTTGCGTACAAAACGTCGGAGGTACACTTTATTGGGAGCGATCAGCCACGATGGTATTGAAGGTCCCGAGGTAGAACGTCGGTCAAAGGAGAAAAATCTTTGGTGAGCTGTCACGTTTGATGCCGTGCAGAGCAGCGACCTTATGGAATGCAAGGCTTCAGGTAACACTAGTTCCCACTGGGATAATGGAAGTTTCCTTGACTTGAGTATTAGGGTAACTGTTTTCCAGATGATACCGTTGTATCTCTCCACTTGGGAATTTCCAGTGGGGTGATATGGGGTTGATGAACTTGTTGCAATACCCAAGTTTCGAAGGTGAGTGCGAAGTTCGTGTGATATAAGAGAGGGTCCACGGTCAGAGTGAATATAACTGGGTAATCCAGTGAGGGTAAGCAGTTGATTCAGGCCCTGAACGACGAAAAATTGTCTCGGAGTTTTAAAAGAAGAAAACAATCAAAACTAATTCAATTTATATTTATTCCAGGCGAAGTATAAAAATTGACGACTAACAAAAGCAGTTTATTTGATTTCAGAAACATATGGTTTCGTTTTAGGGGGTTTTCCTATGCCAAAACTGCTATTTTTTTTAATCAAAAATTTGCAGCCTACTTGTCTAGAAGGAATTGTCACCATAACAATTACGTAACTGTTTTTTTTGTGTAATGCATTAGCTACAGTTTTAGTGCGTAAAATAATGCATCTATAAAAAATCTTGCTGTGTACTGCAAAGCTGAGCGAATCCAACAGTAACCGTTACATTGTCGATCCAGTAGCTAAGTGGTTAGAGTGCTGGTCTCGTATTAAAGTAATTCGATTCCGTGTTCGATACCTAGTGGCGCTGTGCCTTTGCAATACCATTGGACAAAGCATTAGGTACAATTGCTTCTGTTCAGTGATCCTGGTGGGTAGTTCTAAATTTGGGCAATGCTACATAAAATCAAAAAAGGACATAAAAATTTGTGAAAATCAATTCGGCAAACGGGCCATCAAGCAATGGGTAATCATCACCCGGTCGTGCAAAAATTTTTCTCAGCATGAAGACAAAAATTATCATCCTTTTCTGTACTAGCATGAAATATACAGAAGTAAAACTAGAAAATATAAACGTCTATAACAAGTTTTAATGAAACAAAAAGGTTTTATAGAGTTTAAGCCCAAATTGGCTGTAAATGTTTAACTATAGGTGTTAGGCTCAAGCATTACTACAGTGTAGACTGGAACACGCTGGCCTCTACGTAACAGGGCTTTGATTGCGTGTGGGTTCTTAAGTTTCTTTGCAGAGCCTGACTTTCTCTATAGACTGGAGTGGCTTCAACCGCCACAAGCGTATACTTTTGTTAGGTATAATGAAATGGTTGTTTGTCATTTCTTATCCTGTAAGGGCGACCACTTCAATTACAATGTTTGTCCGTTGAATTGTTTATTATCCTCGATAATAAATGAGCCTCAAGGTCGTTGTTCTGCTTTTCTTAATCTTAGAATTAATTGTTCACCTCGACAACTGTATATTCTGGTTATATTGAAGCTTCTTTGAGCGAATACATTTAGATTAGGGTTAGTTCGGATATCAATAATTTTTACTATCCGGATAATGGATATATCCAGATATTTGGAATTTATCTAACCGGTTATAAGTGAGACAATCGATTTCGCAAGGTTTGCATGAAAAATGGATTGTAAAATCATTACACAGTTTTATTGTAGATCTACGTACACGCGCAGTACGAGAAAAATCACGCAAATTTAATGTTCACTGCTTCTGCAACGCCCTCCTTATAAAGCACAATGCATCAATTGTGGAATCCTGTAGACGGGACCGGAGTTTTGTAACAAAGAGTCCACATGCACTGAATGCTCTTTCTGCTTCCACAGAAGTGGGCTGAATAGTAAGCCCCAAACTGGATTATCACTTTTGAAACGTTTAAATTCCATCTCTTAAATTTAGTCACTTCAAACTAGGTTGTAGTCAAAGCTTTTCAACTGACACTTCACAGACTTTACCTTGCCATGAGAATGCAGTCTTCTATTAAAAGAATCATTCATTATGCTTTCTTTGTGATGTGATAGTAAATTTCACTCGTGCATTTGACCAGTACCGTAGTTGAAAGTAGCCTATAAGACAATAGAAGTGTGAACAAAGGTTTAATTGCGCTCAGCGGGAGTCAGCCTCTACGTAACAAAGAATGTTCAAACTTACTAAAAAGTGTAAAACGCATTAGCAACGATACTCTTTTAGCCGGTTAACCGGCAGAATTATATCCGGATATCAGACAGGAAAAAAACCTGCGGTTAATCGGTTAACCGTTATCCGGATAATCCAACCCTAATTTAGATAAAACATTGCTACAGCACAAGGCTGCTGTAGCTGCAAATATGTTGCAGCTAATAACTTAATACACGAATTGATTGAATGAATTAATGGCTGTGAATAACTCAGGCAATATATATAGGCAAACACAACAATTATGTCACGACTTTAAAACAATAGACACGAAGTACTGACTACACTACACGATACAAAATTCAATGAAAAACAGAAACAATGAGCAGGTTTGCAGAATCAGAAGCTCGTCAGCATTTTTATATCACGTTTAATGAAAGCGACACCGTAAACAACACAGTATAATATCTCCTTATCATCAGAAATGTATACTGAAAATTTCTTAACTAAAAGTTCTGACTTCTCGAGATGACTGACTATCCTTCCAAATAGAATTCACTCCAACTAAAACTGTGACTATAATGTTTGACAAATCAGAAACAATAAAACCACCTTTCTTGTAACACGTGCAAATGAACTGACTGGTGCAAACGATTGCAATTAAGAACACGAAACGTCACAAAGTAGTAAAAATTGGAGGTACAAGCCCAATTTCATCTTCAAAAAACAAATAAAATTAGGTTTGGGAAATTTGTTCGGTACTGACCGCCACACTGTTATACGCTTTCGGGACGGCTTTTTTAACTCGCCAAAGTTGAATTGGTGGCCTGGACCTTGCCACTTAACTCACCAAAAGTACAACAACAGAGCGCGTATCAGAGCCTTGCAGTAATAAAGGTGATTGGAAGACGTGGCTCAACCCAGTCCAAACAAATGGTATCATAACACACTCGTAAGTTACTTACCATTAAACAGCTTAAGTTGAACGCAGGAAATGTAGGCTAATTAAGGAAGTCGAAGCAGAGAATTGTGCAAACAAACACCACGCCCTACAATATGAATAATAATATGAAACATTAAATTCGAAAACAAAAATGAAACAAAAGTTTCTGCTATGACAATTTGTGGCATTTATGTGTTTCATGTAAATGGTTGAAATTGTGAGATTACATATGGAAAATAATAATTGTGCGAAACTTAACCACTGGTTTAATTTAAAGAAGTTCCTTAAAGCAGTTTTACAACATGTGCTAGCAGTATGCTAAAGCTTTTCTTTGTTATTTCCACCAAACAACTGAGCATCAACTTTGCAAGCATTGATTCCATCACTTGCAGTGGATTTATCGAGACATATCTCAACAGAATCGCTGCACTCTTCATCTGAATTTCTTTCAACATAACTTTGTGGCTCAACAATTTTAACTGTGGTATTTACTTCAATATCTGATTGAAGAAGAACTGTTTTTAACATGGATATACTTGGGTCATCAGTTTCAGTCTGTGAAACCTCATATTCTTCCAGCAGTAAAGCAACCCCTTTCATAGCTTTAACAACAGGGCTCACTGATGCACTCTCAGAATGATCTTCTTCAATAGAAATGCGAAGGTTAGATGTGACCTATAATGTGCCATTGCAAATTGCTATTTTGGATAAATGACTTTTAACACCCCTACCATTGATAAGGGTGCTCTGCATTGTAGATTCTCATATGACTTTGTAAACTACTATCACGAACAAATGACTTTTCACACAACTCTCATAGATAAGGTCACTCTCCAGTGTGGATTCTCGTATGAGTTTGCAAAGTGCTATTACGGGAAAATGACTTGTGACAAACCTTACATTGATAAGGTCGCTCTCCACTGTGGATTCTCATATGACTTTGTAAACTACTATTATAAACAAATGATTATTCACACACCTCGCATAGATAAGGTCGCTCTCCAGTGTGGATTTTCATATGAGTTTGCACATTACTACTTTGGGTAAAAGACTTTTGACAAACCTCACATTGATAAGGTCGCTCTCCAGTGTGAGATCTTATATGATATTTTAAGTGTGATTTTTGTTTGAATGATTTATCACAAAATTTGCAAGTAAAATGCTTTTTTCTGTTATTTTCAACAAACACCTGAGCATTGACATTGCAAGCATTGATTCCATCACTTGCTGCAGGTTTGTCGAAAAACATTTCAAAAAAATCGCTGCATTCTTCATCTGAATTTCTTTCAACACAGCTTCATGGCGCAATAGTTTTAACTCCGATATCTGATTGAGTAGGAAATTTGTTTAACATGGATGTACATAGGTCATCACTTTCAGTCTGTGAAACCTCATATTCTTCGAACAAGAAAGATTCTTCTTTGACAGCTTCAACAGCAGGAACAACTGTTGCATTCAGAGAATAAACTTCCTCAACACAAATGCCGATATCAGATTCTACATGTAATGGTTGTGATATTTCTTCAACTGGAACTGCATTTTTCTTGATTTCAACGTTCTTTGTTTCTAAAAGAATCTTTGAAATTATATTTTCCATGTTTTCTTGCATTTTTGCAAATTCTATCTTTATATGTTGTTGCATTGATTTAAATTCTTGTGAAATCATATCACAAATTTCTTTTAACAAAATATCAACTTGCATTATGCCTGGATCACACTCCATGCTTTGATTTTTATGGGAAACTTAAAATGTATTTGCTGAAAAAACAAAACCTAAAATATTTAAAAAAACTAACACAATAATTAATATGTAATCTACAATACGAGTAGTAATACAAAACAGCAAATTCAAAAATATAAAAATAATAATATGTAATCTAGTTAACAAAATCATAAGAAAAGGTTTGCTGTGATGATGATTTTCATTTAAGTAGACTATGTAAATAGTTGCAAACAAATGAAATAATGTCAGTTAAAACCAAAATAAATTTTATTTTCAACTGTTCACAAGTAACAACAACAAAAGCCAAAGAACAAACAGATTTAAGCCAGCTTTGTAGGGTTATATTGTTATGGTACAGGCTATGAAAAATATTAAAAAAATTAATTTGAACACATAGACATCAAATATTGTCTGTAAAAATGTTATGTGTAAGAATTATGCGCAACACAATTAGCTGATGTCTATATAACAATATAATAATAACAATAACAAAAAATTGATTTCAAAGGGTCTTATTTTGTTTAAATGTCTCTTTACAATATTTACATTTGTACTGCCATGCTTCAGTGTTAACGTTTATATGTTTTGACAAATAAGCTTTCAACTTCAATGATATTTGACAAAAAGAACATTCATAATGCTTTTATAACTAATAATAGTTCTGTCTCTGTTGTTTGTGCTTCATTTATCACTCTTCTTGCTTTTCTTGATTATTACTGTAATTTTTATGTGATTGTTAAGTGCTTAAGAGCAATTCCTTTTATCGGAAATAGCGCTATACAAATGTTATTATTATTTTTATTTATCATAATATTGCCTTTCACCGTGGATAGCCATGTGACGTTGCAAAGAGAATTTTCGGGTAAATGACTCTCGACACTCCTGGCATTGATAAAGGTGCTCTCCATTGTGGATTCCCATGTGAATTTTCAAATGGATGCTTTGGTTAAATTACTTTTCATACACTTCGCATTGATAAGGTCGCTCTACAAGGTGATTATTCATATGAGTTTGCAAATTGCTGCTACTGGCAAATGACTTGTGACCAATTTGGCATTGATAAGGTCACTCTCCAGTATGAATTCTCATGTGACTTTTCAAATGGCCGCTTTGGTTAAATGACTTTTCACACACCTCGCATTGATAAGGTCGCTCTCCGTTGTGGATTCTCATATGAGTTTGCAAATTGCTGCTACTGGCAAATGACTTGTGACAAATTTGGCATTGATAAGGTCGCTCTCCAGTATGAATTCTCATGTGACTTTTCAAATGGCTGCTTTGGTTAAATGACTTTTCACACACTTCGCATTGATAAGGTCGCTCTACAAGGTGATTATTCGTATGAGTTTGCAAATTGCTGCTACTGGCAAATGACCTGTGACAAATTTGGCATTGATAAGGTCGCTCTCCAGTATGAATTCTCATGTGACTTTTCAAATGGCTGCTTTGGTTAAATGACTTTTCACACACCTCGCATTGATAAGGTTGCTCTCCGTTGTGGATTCTCATATGAGTTTGCAAACCGTTATTTTGGGTAAAAGATTTTTGACAAACTTTGCATTGATAAGGTCGCTCTTCATTGTGGATTTTCATATGAGTTTGCACATTACTTCTTTGGGTAAAAGACTTTTGACAAACCTCACATTGATAAGGTCGCTCTCCAGTGTGAGTTCTTCGATGATACTTCAAGTGTGATTTTTTTTTGAATGATTTATCACAAAATTTGCAAGTAAAATGCTTTTTTCTGTTATTTTCAACAAACACCTGAGCATTGACATTGCAAGCATTGATTCCATCACTTGCTGCAGGTTTGTCGAAAAACATTTCAAAAAAATCGCTGCATTCTTCATCTGAATTTCTTTCAACACAGCTTCGTGGCGCAATAGTTTTAACTGTGGCATTTACGCCGATATCTGATTGAGTAGGAAATTTGTTTAACATAGGTATACTTGGGTCATCACTTTCAGTCTGTGAAACCTCATATTCTTCGAACAAGAAAGATTCTTCTTTGACAACTTCAACAGCAGGAACAACTGTTGCATTCAGAGAATAAACTTTCTCAACACAAATGCCGATATCAGATTCTACATGTAATGGTTGTGATATTTCTTCAATTGCAACTGCATTTTTCTTGATTTCAACGTTCTTTGTTTCTAAAAGAATCTTTGAAATTATATTTTCCATGTTTTCTTGCAGTTGTGCAAATTCTATCTTTATATGTTGTTGCATTGATTTAAATTCTTGTGAAATCATATCACGGATTTCTTTTAACAAAATATCAACTTGCATTATGCCTGGATCACACTCCATGCTTTGATTTTTTTGGGAAACTTAAAATGTATTTGCTGAAAAAATAATATAATATGTGAAAAAATAAAATAATAATAATATGTAATCTAGTTAACAAAATTATAAGAAAAGTTTTGCTGAGACGATGATTTTCATTTAAGTAGACTATGTAAATAGTTGTAAACAAATGAAATAATGTCAGTTAAAACCAAAATAAATTTTATTTTCAACTGTTCACAAGTAACAACAACAAAAGCCAAAGAACAAACAGATTTAAGCCAGCTTTGTAGGGTTATATTGTTATGGTACAGGCTATGAAAAATATAAAATAATTTGAAAACATAGACATTAGATATTGTCGGTAAAAATTTTGTGTATAAGAATTATGCACAACACAATTAGCTGATGTCTATGTCAACATAGTAAAATGTAAACAACATGTAATTTTTAAAATGCAGTTAAAAACATGAAAAATGAAAACAAATCAAGTTATTACATTAATACTACTAATGTATGATGACAATCTATGTCAAAAGCAAGTTTAGAACTAGAGCAGATGTTGCCATTCTTGTGACAGCAACTGTTTTATCACTAAACAAAAAGTATTGATCTATATTCAAGCCTCACTATTTCAGTTAAACAAATCATTGTTAACAAAACTTACAAAGTAGATGATAATGTCAATAAACCATATAAATAATTTAAATAAATATTTAACCTGAAATTGATGACAATGTAGGTAAAAAGTAGATGATAATGGCAATTGTGGAATAATGAATGTATGAAAAACACCATAACTTTCTTAAATCCTAGAAACCAGTTTTCTTTTATAAAAATACTTTAATCGACACAAGACGTTGTTTTTGATATTGATTTCGCTTTAGATTACAAAACAATGAGCGGTATGCAATGGCGGTCATGAAGTAACATGCACAATGTTGATTAAACAATTATTATCAGCTCACTATAACCTTCAAAACTAAAAATTTCGAATGCTAATTGCCAACTACAATCATGCAGTGGATGCTTTCGGTTTATTGGAATAAACATTGTTGAAACTATTGAAATCGAAAGTCAAAAAACCAACCACAAAGTTGCACAAACAAGATAAAAGATAAGGAAATGTTTTGTAATGCTGGAATTATGCACAAATGATTTTTCACAGAATTTACATTTTCATGTTCGTGCAAAATGCAAATACAATGCAATTTTGCAAATACAAAAATGCTTTTAAGCTAAACAACTTTTCACAATGAGAGCACCTGTATGACCGTTTTCAAGTGTGTATTTTCATATGATTTTGCAAATACTTGCAATGAAAAAATGGGTAGTTGATCAACTGAGTGACACTTCATTTGAGTGACAGCTCATTTGAGTGACACATTCTTTTAACGTTCATTTGAGTGACAAATAATAATTCATGCTCAACTGAGTGACAGTTCATTTGAGTGACACATTGTTGAGTACTGTTCAAACTACAGTAATGGTTGAGAAATGAGTGGCACATACGATATAAATGCAACAGATAACATGGTTTCCGTTGCTCTTCACACAAATACAACAGAAACCATGTTATCTGTTGCATTTTGCACAACATTACACCAACGCAAGAGAAAACATGGTTTCTGTTGCTCTTCACACAAATACAACGGAAACTAATTAACCGTCGCCCTACAACTCGACACCCACCCCTCTTCCCACCTGATTTTTGGAGTATCAGCCAACTGCAACATGCAAGAAGATAAACTGAATATGGCCACCAATCCTCAGCAAGTGTCCAACTCGATTTGCCATTGATTCCACCAACTTTTGCACTTTCTATCAATTTGTTAATTTTACGCCAAATCGAGCTAGACACTTGCTAAAGAATGGTGGCAAACATTGCATCCTGTTTAAACTGTTGCAAACATTTAATAAACAAATACGTGTTTTCCAGCTTGTCAAATTCTTAAATATGCTACAACTCAAATTTAGTTGGCCAAACTAATATCATTTTTTATAAATTAAGCTTGAAACTTTTTTGTTAACTTACAATTTACTTGTAGAAGGTATATCTGAATCTGTGTCAGTCGAAAGATCCTGATAATGATGTTTTGATGTTGTCTGACTAAAATAGAGTTAATAAAACATATATACATAAGTAAAAGGTTGCATTATTAATATGACATCCACTGATAATAAATAAAATATTGGCATGTTTTATAACATAAGAGGTAGTAACACCAAACAGCCGAAATCATACATAATAATCATAATCAGTGATATCACAAAAACAGAATTCCCTTAATCTCAAACAACTTCTGTAATTAAAAAAGTTACTTTCCAGAAGTCAAATTATTCTTAAAAATCGAGCAAAATTAACCACAAAATATGTACAATATAGGCTCTTGACAAGCATGCTATTATTAAAAATCAAAGCGTGCGTATGATTCATAATATATTGCTTAACTTTAGTCTATTCTTGACACTGTATATTAAGCTGTAAAATAAATTGGGGTATCTATTATATGGTAAAGAAGTGACAACATTTACCCAACATTTTATGGCCTAAAAACCGGTTTTGTGAAAATTGACATGCTTATTTTTTACATTCTAAGAATGGATTATTTCACTGTAATTGTTTCAACTTCATTGATTCATGTGAAAAACATTATACAACAAACATATTATACCAAAGTTTAACAAAACAACCATTAACCTACATGTAGAAAAGTTAGCTATAAAAGTTAAGCTGCAAAACCTGAAATTTTTTGACGAACATTGTTTTTCTTCCATTGTCAAAATATCAACAACAAAAGATGTAGTCTTAAAAATTTCCTTTATGTATTCATAATTAATATATTACTATATATAGCTACCAGTTATACATGCAACTTTTTAATAAAATAAATAATATATATATATACAATTGCAATAAATAATATAAATACAAAATAAATAGCTTAATACATATATGAAGTATATACATAACAAAATATATCCACTTGAATGCCACAAAAAATTGTTAAAGGATATAGTAGTTAACATTACTGTATAATTTCATTGAACTGCTCTTACAAGTTACAACATGACATTTTCTAGTAGCTGAGTATCCTAAATAGCTTTTTAAACTACCTTACTGCCTTACATTTAACTAATGGTCATTCCTATGGGATGCTTTTACTTTAAGTAAGAGTATGTAACTGACCTAAATATAAATCCATCATTGTCTCAAATTGCTTATAAACTAATGAACTTTGCCACATTGTGAGCTTTTTAGTCACGCGGAAAGGCTTCCCACAGAGATTCAGGGCCTTGAAATGAATTGGATGAATTAAATTGAATCGAAATGTCCAAGTCCTACAACGAAACAAAAGCTCCGTATGACCTCAGTCAGTAAAAAGCAATATCAAACCATCGTTTTCATTATTCTCATTTCTCATAACTATTGATCTTCAAATAAAAATCATGATAAATGTCATTTTAAACAATGACTTAACTGGAGCATAAACAAGTCCATTATGTACATGTCTGCGCTTTTCAAAGATTTCTGATCAACTTGCCTAAAGAAACAAAGTTTTAAAAAAGTTTTGTAATATAAAACAACCAAAACTACTTCCTACCTACAAGAAAACGCGCGTCAAAAAACGCCCTCTAGCCTAGACTTCCTTTGTTAATACTTAAATTAAGGTAAAAGGGGTTTTAAACAGGAAGCACTAACGTATTTGATTATAAATTTCGCAATATAAACCCTGTAATAACATTTTCACTAGTCCTTCAATCGCTCAACACAATATAGAAAAAATTTATGTGGCCGGTTACTCTAAACACTGGGCAACATCAAAATTATTCCTCAAATAAAAACTTTGGGATGCTGATTCCAAATCTGAAATCAGAATTGGTCTATCACGTCAGGATTTAAGGATATGAAAATTCACGATATTCGGATTTTGCATTGATTCGCACTATATTATAAGGTAGTACAGTACTATAAGGTATTGTGCAATTTTCTTTCCCAGCGGATCGTTGGTCTTCAATGCATATTGTGTACGGTTAATATTGACATTATTTTGTAAATGTAATGTTCTACATGATAATTAATGCATTCTTGAGTGTTCTTGGCGATGACTATACGCACTTAGCCATGGCTATAGGGAGGGGTTATGTGGAGGGAGGGGTTATATGTGGAGACCTTAAAGTTGTGTCACTTTACTCGGATTGCAGTTGGGTTACACCAAGCATATGTGTTTTCTCTGTTCGTGGGGCAGTCGAGACGATGCAAACCACTATAACACAACCGAATATCCAATGAGAACTAACTACACTGTTGGAAGATATAATGTTAAGTGTCAACCCCTAATTGATCCCAACAAAGTGTACTTGCCACCACTTCATATTAAACTCGGCCTGATCAAACAATTTGTGAAGGCAATGGATGTCAATGGAGATGGATTCCTACATATAAAAGAAAAGTTTGGTGCTATACTAAGTGATGCTAAACTGAGAGCTGGAATATTTGTTGGCCCCCAGATACGTGATTTGATCCGTGACCCAGTATTTCCATCCAAGCTTAATTCAATTGAATTGGAAGCCGGGAATGCGTTTGTACAGATTGTACAAAATTTTCTTGGGAACTATAGGGCAGAAAATTACTCGGATCTAGTCGACAATTTGCTGGAATCATATCGCGAAATGGGCTACAGAATGTCACTTAAACTGCATTTTCTTCGTTCACACTTGGACTTTTTCCTACCAAACCTGGGTGATGTGAGCGACGAGCATGGTGAAAGATTTCACCAAGACATCTCTTTGATGGAATCGTGGTATAAAGGTCGATTTAACCCTAACATGATGGGGGACTACTGCTGGTTTCTCCAGCGTGAAACTCACACTGAACATGCTCGAAATAGCAAGTATTTAAAGCACTTTTGAGGGGATACAATGCTATTTTGGTTTGGTTTAATCATCCTGGGTTGTGTTAAATTGTGCAATATGATAATTCTGTTATTTTCACTAGCAATTACTGTGTTGATTACATCTAATGTTTTGTTCTATTATCGCTGAAGTCTATCAAAGTTCACTGTTGAGACATACACAAGTAAACAGACTTTGTAGTGAAGTGGGCAAACCTTACAGGTTAAGGTACCATACACCACTTTTCATTACAAACTAGTGCAGCCGAGTGAGGACGATAAAAGAAGACATTTCCATTACACGTGTGGTGGAGCCGAAATCGCTGAGAACTACGCTTTTCTTTTTGGAGCAACCTATGAAAAATTAAATTTGAGGTTGAGAAAAGTCTAGTGATCTCAGACTGCAAGTTTCGAAGATATGTCTCATCTACAACCCATGCAACACTCATTGGATCCAGCCGACGGACATCTCGACAACGTGATTTTCGGTCAAATCAACCTCAACGACGGTGACGATGAATCGCCTGGACTACAACCACCTTTGGAAGCAACAATGACCGACGAACAAAGCACACTGAACCATCCACGAAACGTGGCACGCCAGTGAACACTTTGTCGGTATTTGGACATTCAGTAATGATTTTTTGTTTGTTTATTCTATATATATCATAGCGTATTGTTTATTTTGCTGTATGTTTTGGTCGGGATCACGTCAATTGACCGTGAACAAATTCACCGGCGACAATTGGTCGTGGTCAACTGATGATTAACAAAGTAAGCAGCAACGGTTTCCGTGGTGGCATCAGGGAGCGGTATGGCTTGAAAGAAACGAGTATAGCGGTCAATACATGTAAGGATGTATTTGTAACCGTGGGAGGTTGGGAGTGGTCCAATCAAGTCGATTGCAACATCAGAAAATCGACCATAGGGAATTTTAAATGTCCCAGGTGCGGTTTTGGTGTGGTGGAAAACTTTTCCTTCCTGGCAGCTTGGGCATTGTTGAACCCAGATAGCGATTTGTTTGCACATCCCTATCCAGATAAATCGCTCCTTGATGAGCTTAATTGTGGCTTTTTTCCCAGGATGCGATAAATTATGTAAGTGAAGAAAGACTTGACGCTGGAAGGAGGAAGGAACCATAACACGCTCTGTGTCAGTGGACACGTCACAAAGAATGGTTAAGTCATTATTGGGCAGCTTGCAGTCTTGGAGTTTGAGTGATGTTGTTGCGGTGCGTAGTCTTTGAATAGAAGGATCATTAGCTTGAGCTTGTGCTATTTTATCATACTCCAAAGGAGGCGGAAGATCGGAGAGAGTATTAATGTTGGGTGCTGAAGGTTGAGACCTTGACAAGAGGTCCGCCACAACATTGGCAGAGACTTTGATGTGCTCAACGGTTGTTGTGTATTCTGAAACGAACAACAATTGTCGGAACTGTCTTGGAGAGTAATGTTCGGAGAGCTTGCTGAGACTAGAAACCAGAGGGAGGTGGTCTGTACGCAAAGTGAATTGGCGGCCTGTGAAGAAGTAACGGAAATGTCGTATTGACTTGTAAGCGGCCAACAGCTCTCGGTCAAAGCAACTGTATTTCTGTTGACTAGCATTCAGCTGTCTTGAAAAGAATGCCAAAGGAACAAGTTGATTTCCTTGCTGTTGCTCTAATGTCGCTCCAATACCGGTCAAGGAAGCGTCAACTGTTAGATAAGTTGGAGCATGAAGTTTCGGAAACGCCAAAGTGCTAGCATTTGCAATAGCTTGTTTGCTATTGGCGAAAGCGCGTTCGGCTTCGACATTCCATGTTAAAGGGGCGGCGCGTTTGCTGCGATTGCTCGGAACGAGTTTGTAAAGTGGTTGTAAGGTGGTAGAGCAATGTTTCAGAAAGCGAAAATAGTAGCAATAAATTCCCGAGTAACGTTTCAACTGTTTGCAGGTTTGTGGCTGTGGGTAATCAAGAATGGCCTGCACTTTTTCTTGAGTAGGTCGTATACCTTCAGAATTTATGTGATGGCCAAGGTAGTCAAGAGACTTGCGGTTGAATTCACTTTTGTCTAAATTCAACGTTAAGCCAAATTCATCAAGACGTTGAAAAAGCAGCTTAAGGTGTTCAAGATTTTCTGACAGGTTACTACTTCCAATGATGATATCATCGAGGTAGGCAAAGATGCCAAGGTGCTGAAGGGGACGTACCACTTCTCCTATGAGTCTGGAAAACGTCCGTGGAGCGCCGGACAAACCAAACGGAAGTCTTGTATATTCAAGAGTTATATCACCAAGAGTTATATCGATTTAAATTTGGAACAGAAAAACCACTTGACACACTTCACTACGTCACACATCGATTTGGAACTATGTTTGACAAACGGATTACTACGAAAAATATACTTTGAATAGAATCTAACTGGAGACACAAAAATTGCTTAACAAATACTAATTAGAAAATAACATGTCATTTGCATTGCTACATATAACCTATGACCAAAGTACCATCAAAACGTTACACCGTAAAAATACAATGCTACTTGAAACACTTCAAACTCCATTGTTTGAATAACTGCTTTAACCACGAATAATACATCTGTTTAAATATTCAATTGCCTCTAACTGGAGAAACACACAATTCGCTTATTAAAATTAAAATAACAATTAGGCCTACATAACTTATTATAGTTTTTTATCACGACCGCCACAGTGCTTTAAACTTTTTATATTAAATGTATCTCGATGAAACTTTGTATGATGGTAATGTAATGCCATACAAACTTGTTGCAAAAAATTGATTTGCAAAATTCAAATTAGTTTAGTTATTACAAGCAATTACGTACAGAAAGTAGCGCACTTCTGATGCGCCGTTAGAAATAGTCATATTTATATCACCAACTTTACGTTGACCGTGCTTTAAACTTTTTTTTATTAAATGCATCTCGATGAACCTTTGTATGTGTTTAATGTATTGTGCTGCAAACTTGTTGCAAAGAAAAAATTTTAGACAATTCATAGTAGTTTGTAAAGCGGGCAATTTCATAAAGATGTTGGTAAGTTTTTGCAGGCATCGTTTAAACTTTAAAGTAACCCTGTTTTTATCATTACCATTTTACCTTGATCGTAGTCTAATACAACCCTTTTTGATCATTTCAAAGCAAGTTATGTTTTTATGTTTGATTTGTTTTCAGTAAATTGCGTTGTATTATCTTGTGTAAAAACAACATTTTAACTTGACATGAATGTCTGCTATTGTGAATTGCATTTCAAAAATTGTCGAAAGTGACAGAAATATATGCAAGTTTAATTTTTAAATGGATTGATACATATAAAAAGTTACATAGAGATTTAAACTTGCTGAAATGATAACAGGTTATTGCATATATCTTTATTCAAGTGCAATTTTGGTATTTTTCTTAATGCTTCATTTGAACAAAGCGAAACTCTTCATTGTACAAGTTTACCAAAATGGCTGAAATCACATTTAAGTTTTAAATAGATAGAAAAACGACATTGCCTTTTTACAGATTCATAACTCGAAAACATCATAGGATCTAAATTTGTGCCTATTTAATAACGAATATATTATTGGTTTTAACAGCTTTTAAATTTCTTTTTTACCTTTAATATACTTTATTCTGGAAATGGAAAGCGGTCTTCATGAAATGTCTATGTCAGTGTCAGGGTGTTCCATGAAATATTTGGAACAGTTTTTGCTATAAAACTTGTTTCTGGAACAAAATTTGCGTCTGAATTTGTTTCATACAGCCATAATTTGTTCCAGAAAAGTAATCATAAAGACATGATTTGTTTTCTCATAAAATAATTGGAATAATTACGATTTATTACAGTAACCAAAAGTGTTGAAGTTCTATTTTTTGAGTCAAATTTTGTTACATGCTCGCGTTGATAATTTGTTTCCTGAAAGTTTTGGAAAATGTTTTGTTAAAAATTTTGTTTCTGAAACATTTTTCGGAACAAAATTTGTGTCTAATTTTGTTACATGCTGCCAAATTTTGTTCCAGGAAAGAAATTTAACAAACATGGTGTTTTTTTTTCAGAAAAAATCTGGAATAAAATTTACAACACTAGCCAAGTTTGCTCAAGTTCCATTAAAAGTTCCAAGTTCTTTAATATTCAGTGTACAAGTGTTCGTTAATGCCATCTTGTGAATGCGAAAGTTTCGTAACAAATCTTTATAATTTCCTAACAACTTTCGAAACAAGAATTTGTTACATTTGTGAAACAAATTTCCTGGGAATTTAGAAGTCGGTATCAATTTTTGAAAAACAGTTTTTTCTTGAAACAAAATTTGTTTTTAATTACCATTCAGGAAACGAATATCGAAACAATGTTCGGAACAAAAATTGTTTCAGAAACAATTTTTTCATTTTCGGAACAAACATTTGTTTCATGAAACAATTTTGGGAACAAAATTTTGTTCCAAATTAGCATAACCATGGACTAATCATACCCTAATTACAGGGACATTTCCAAGAATTCAAGGAACGAAAATTCTACACTCCCCCGCCAAATTGATTTAACTGATGTTATTTCTGATATATCTTTATTTTAATATCCCATTTTAACCCTCACCGATCAGTTTGTTCAAAACGTTTTCAAATCTGTTGCTTAGTAGCCTACTTTGGATATTATTTTGTAGTCAACATTTAAAAGAGTTATTGGACGACAGTTGGACGGGTTCATGAGGATCTTTATTAGGCTATGGAATGAAAACAACAACGCCCTATTTTGAGATTGGGTCAAGATACAGCATCAAGAGTTAGGCATCAACGGCATCCATAAAACATCTTTAATGTCTTTTTAAAAATATCTAAAAAACTCAACTGATAGGCCATCAAGGCCTGGTGACGTATTATTTGCCATGCTTTACAATTCGTTTAAACATCTTTTATCAGAAATAGAAATATCGCAAATCTCACGCTTTTTATATGTTGTTTGTGGTAACTCTACATTTTCCAACCAAGTTTTTATTAAGACTATGGCGGCCACGATGCCACGTCGCAGTCATTGTGCGGTCATGGCTTGAGGATATTACTTTAAATCGTGTCTGCACTGATTTTAGTGGTATGCGTGGAATTTGCTCGTTCTTGTGTTGGCGCTCGTTCTTTGAGCAGACGAGATCAACAATACAAGTTGGGTTGGTAAGAGTGTAGATTGTTCGAGTAGGCTACATTGAGGACAGCTTCTGCTCACTGGGACGAAACGCAACTTTTCTTAATCGTTAGCAATCACGGGGTCATAACTTTCCGAGCGCCGCAAGTCTGACGTGTTAGGTGTGCCCTCAGAAGAGAGGCTTCCAAAATAGTTCTTTTAAAATGACATTTTGCTTGGTTAACGTTCATACGGGTAAATTTAGCTGCTTAATGGCTTTTTTATCAACATGCCGTTTTTTCAATTTTGGGAATTATTTTGTATTTTTACCCTTTGTTCGCCCTACGTGCCCGAGTCCTAACTAGAGCGGCGTGAGTTAGCAAAGATATTTTCTTAGATTTGATCCTCTCAATTCAAGCTGGCAAGTTCATTTAAACTATTCCTTAACTTTCTGACGTGCGACTACAATCTTGCGAGCTGCCTTCATATAAGCGGTCATTTACACATTTTATTTTGCTGCTACTGCATTTGGTCAAACTCATTCTGGCCTCGTTGAGACGTTGTATGGCATGCTTTACTTCCAGAACAGCTGCACTTGATGGCAAGACTAAAGTAGTAGAGAGATGTACACACCCGAATATCTCGATTTGAAAACACAGGAGCAGACTAGGCACGTGAAGTCCCAAGGAGTTTCGGTAAGAGCTTTTTCACTACGGATGGTGTTTTCAGTAATTATTTCAGCTGATACATGGGATAGGAGGTCATACAATATCAAGTCTGCATATGACATTTCGATACCAGGCAGAGTCTGCAAAAAGCACTGACATCTGAAAAAAAACAGCCAAGCTTGGAAATAATTCTCATGAAAATCTCTGAAAATAGAAACGTTTTATCTATGATACACCATTCCGTGAACAATACAAACCATGCGGTAACAACGTGCAAATATTAAGGAGTCGTCCAGCATCAAAAAATGCCTTAAAAGTCTTATTTGTTTAAATATACAGCGAATTTACTTAAACTGATTACTCCAAAAATCCTCTATATGGGACTCTTTAAAGTTTTCGTCAGTCAAACTTTTTTAACAGAAGCGCAAAAACTAACACCAGAATTTTAGGCCTAAAAAAACAATTTTAGCTATTTTCATGGCAATATTTAGCCTAAACCCGCGCACGACCTTGGACATTCAAGCATGCCAACTGGTAGGGGAAGTCCCAGGCTAAAAAACAGCACTAACCATACCGCCCTCTGTTTGGTCTAGCCAACTATTTAAATGCTTTCGTAAGACGTTTACTAAATTATAGAGATCTTATTTTTACCCGTTTGGCAGCTTCTGAACACAGGGTTAAGAACTGTAACACAACGGCAACACCAACAAAGCGAAACCGTACAAAACGGCGACACAAAGAAAGCTGGAAAAGCACCGCAACAATCCCAAAATATAGAGCCACTTAACTCAGACTCCCGGCTTGCGGTGACGCATCAAGTAACAGCCGTGTTTCGCTGCCACATTTCCAACTATACACACTTACGACTCCGATGCACTCCCGAATACAGCGTGGGCTGGAGCAGTTATAAGGTACCTGTACCAATTAAGGTCCACCTAACACTTTTTTGAAAATAACTCAAGAACCACAAATGAGAATAGACTGAAAAATCGTATTCTATTAGTAAGGGCATATGACTACAACATATCAAAAACCACAATACCTGACAACCCCCCAAAAAAATTTTATAAAGAAATTAAAAATTCCAAAAAATGGGCTTTATTAGGAGCATAGGCTCCTTATAACGCCCACCAATTTTGTGAGTATTTTGATTCAAAACATAGCTGAAAAATCGTATTAAGCAAATAAAACAAGACAGCAACCACCAATTTCTGTAAGAAAACGACCAACAAACGTGGGTGGAAAAAAAACGTAACTGCAACAACTTGCCAACTGATGACTGGAACCACTCTTGAAGTCTGGAAATCAATTAGCCAAACATCTTGCATGGGCCTTATTAGGCGCATGTGGCATCCACGAAAAAAATGTCACATTTTTATTATCAGAAAAATTTTAGCAAAAAAAAGTGCATTATCCTTTTCAATACTAAGTTGGTTGTTACATGAAAACTTCTGCCGGCTGACAACAGTTCATTTAACCGGCCAAATTCTCACTTACTTTTTTTCTAAATTAACAAAACCACCTTAACTGCAAATATCAAATTTTTGTTGTGCTCTAGCGAATCGGTTGATCACGTGACAAGGATGAAATCTGGTAAACCATCATGAATTTATATTAGTTTTTATATAGGGTTAAAAATTTTCATTTATTTGCACGGGTTTGCGAAATATGAGCAATGGGCCTTATTAGGCACAGGTACCTTATTTCTATATCGTTATTCAATTTCAGTTAATAAAAAAACTTGGTGTTTGAAGTCGCCTCTTCAGAAATTCTTGGCTACGACACTGAACAATAATTTAGTGTATAATATGAGTATACGTAACTGCCAAGCACAAACACGCTCGTATACTTGAAAAGCCTCCCCAATATAAATCTCACATGCGTATTTAGCGCATGTTGCGCTTGTGTAATAAAATATTAAGCAGTATTTCAGCAAGTGGTGTTGCCAACAGCCGAGTATAGGGATCTTCAGCAGTTAACAAACAATTATGGATTGCCGTCTCAACTTTGCCTGTCTGATAACCTCAACTTACCGAAAATGCACCTTCGGTCTGGAGTGGGTTATAGGTCAATTCAACGTAAGTACGGATCTGATCATTTTCGGAACCCGAGTGTCCAGATGTGAGATTAAACTAAAATCGTTAAAATTCCTCACATTCAAATGTAAAGGTCGCATTGAACAATTTTATATTGTTTTCGTCTCGACAATGATATAAAAACAATAAGATGATCTCGAATAAGATTTTTACACTATTGATAATAGAAAGAAAAAGTAATACATTACAAAAATTCCACTTTGGGGTACAGATTAAGGTGTTGTTTTATTACTGCATTTTCTTTAGTCGTTTAACTACACTCGGCCACTCTCAAAAATTTTTTATAATGTAAGACCAACTTTCATTTAACTTATTTTAAAAGGTATTGCAGTTCTCCATTGCGGTGCTCCGCCGGTGAGTGAAAGCACCAGGGTGAGTCAAAGAGCCTCACTCTTCTATACTTTACAATTTACATGATGAGCAAAAAATTAGAAACAAAAAAAATTTATAGAAGTTAACATATATAGAAAAACGCACGCATGCTTGTCCATCGGTTACGAGGACTTGAGTGATGACATGAAGATTCATCGCGAAATACAAAAAGCTGAGTATAGCAATGTTGCCAACAATAGTTACAATTTCCGCTTCGTTGAACGAAGGTTATCAGAAATGTTCTTAATGTGAATTGACGACAACGTCTAGAACCTTTTTCTATTACGTCGCCTATTTTTTGTTGCACATTTTCGAATATCTAAGGTACTAGCGTATCTTTTCTCACGTAGAAGCCCGTTAGGTTGTTTGTTTCTGCGCAATTACCCCCAACCACAGATCTTTTGTCTTTGGAAAAAATGTTTTCATTCATTTCGACCAAAACTTTCTGCGTAGACATTTTTTCAAGAAACAATCTTTTTTCAGTGGGGCTACTTCTAGATGTGTTGATGCACATATCAAGACCACTGTCAGAAGAAAGAATTTCAGAATTATCATTTATGGTAATCCCTTTTACATATTCGAAGTTTGTCTTTCGTTTTTCGATCAAACTGGATTCATTTGCACAAGTCTTTTTGTAATTCCTTCCTGCGGACGGGAATATTTCGTCGGAACGTACAAAGTCATGAAGTTTGTTGGAAACAGAGAAAGTAGTATCGGGTTTATCTTTGACTGCAGATGACTTGATCTTGGAGCCGAGTTCTACCAAAATATATTTTAAAATATAAATCGGACAAAATCTTAAGGAGCACAAAAGCACATATGCTTGTGAAAAAGAACAGCATTTTAACAAACAAACTCTTAAAGTCTGTTTTTAAAAATACCAGCCTCGATTAAAAAGTTAGAAAGATTCAGCCTACTACTTTCTGGCCCAAGCTTGCTTTCTCGCTCTGTGACTGAAACCGCGTCCGGGAAAGATTCCTTTTCTGAAGTAGGAAGAAACCTTGATTTCTCTTCCAACACGTGTTTCTATAGCAACAAAAAATTAATTCAACATATTTTAAAACACAAATGTTCCCAAATTAAAACGCCAGTTTTTGCTCACTATACATTACGTTCTGCAATGACACTAGCGGGCGAAGTATATGAATGGATGTAGTGTGCGTATATACTAAAGGGAGCCTAACCTATAAAAATGAACACTTAAGCATAATAGTATGCATATTATGGGCACAAACGCAATCAGGACTGTGCTATATTATATTATATTACCTATATAAAAGCAAAACGTTAGCTACTCACTAAGTCGTCATAAATACTCCGGTGATCAAGTTGGCTTTTATTCCATTGCTCCCAGCTTTTGTAAGCAGCAAATGCACATAAAATGAAAAGTAACGTACCCAAAAGCAAAATGCTAACCAGAATAATTAAATGCAAGTCTGGATTTTCCTCAAAGTCATAACGCTGAAATATTTCTGAAGAATCTAAAAAAGTCATAAAATTCCATGAAGATTTGAACAACAATGACCTGTCAGTTATATTGCGGTATAGGTAGATAGGTTTTAGCTAAGATAATGATTGCGATTGCGATAATAACGATATAAGTTGCGCAAAAGCACTTTTAAGGTCCCATATACAATTATGCGCTGTTAACGTCTACTCTAGAGTCTATAGACAGTACATAAGTCATGTAACCCTACATTTGTGTATTTGTGGTTGCATTGCTGCTTTCAAACGCCATCTGGGTTAATATTTCTAGAAGGATTATTTTGTAAAACAGTAAATGGTCGGGTAAAAACGCAATTTGAAAGGTATACTTCAATTTGGACGTAAGTGTATATACAAAAAGGACATATACTGATATACACTGTACCTGTGTCTGACATAGCAGGAGGCATACAAAGTATAGACTTCTGACCACTCAGGTAATGCCAAGTCAAGCAGACAAAAGAAGCATTAATAGATGGAAAAGTGTAATTGAAAATGCTGCGGGAACTATCAGATGTATAGCCAAATGGCTGGCAGTTATGTACTTTACACGCTTTTTTGTCAACTACGAAAGAAGCTGTCCTTTCCTGTTGAAATACGAACAAGTCGGGTGGCATACTGTAAACAGTTCGGTTAAATCTCTCTCGGCTTGACTCATAAATGTTTTTCTTTCCCCAATATTCACTCAAATCTGAAACCGAAATAAAGGATCTTTTATAAAAATAAAAATTATTTAATTAAAATATATCCAAGTTTACCGAACAAGAGATATTTATTGGTTAATTTATTATTAAAAGCATCACTTTTATCAAAACCAAAGTAACAGGTCGTTTCTCGATTGAGTTCGTCTTCCGTTTGCTTAAGTTCGAACAAGCTTAGAGCAGTATTGTTGAGATTCGGATTTAGGCACAAGCCAGAGCCTACCAGAAAAACAGAAAAGACGTTACGCCAAGACATCTGGTGTTTCTCGGGTCTAAAACTCTTGCCAAAAAGCGATTGTAATTTATGTGCTTACATGGAATGGGATCTTCCCTTTTTAAAAGTGATCTTTTGTTCCCCTTTCTGAAGACGACTCTCATGATGCTAAATGTATCGTAGCATTTTCTGCTGATGCAATGCTTCTTAGAGAGGGCAACATCAATACAACCTTCCATCGGCGACCTACAATAACGTGTTAATGTGTGTATAGACTAAATGTTCTACTAGCCTTAATGCGGCTGTTATTGTTAACCACTTATATGCTATATACAAAGAAAAGGAAAGGATAAGTGTTTATAATATATTTATAATTGTATAAATATATAATAAACAAAAATGTATGAATTACTCACATTAGAAAGTACTTACCACTTTTGAAAGTTAGCGTGGACAGTTCGGTTTATTCTGTATAAAGTCAAAGTATCAGCTGATAATAATTCATCGTACACTCCATTCCACGTTTGTTTTTGCAAGCCAGGAAAAAATCTGAACCGACCATAATCCAAAGTTGGCGGCAAGCTGGCGTGTTCTTCACCTAATTGCAAATTCAGCCCTCTTTTACCTTGCAAGTATGTACGTATAATCAAACAATTTAAAACTGATACCATAGGTAGAGAATACACTAAACATTCAGATAAATACACAATTCGGTATTTTAATGGTGTTAAAGACGATAAAATTCAATGTTATGCTATTTGGAGGTTACTAACTTGCGGCTCAAGATATCTATTTCTACACGTGCTCGCCGTGCCTACATTCACATCAGCAATTCAATTTTGACATGTATGATAATTAAAATCAAAGCATTATAGGTGATGTTTTTGGGATTTTTATTCATGTTAGTGCCAAAAATTTACATGTGTTCATGTGTTACATATTTCAATTTGGCTTGTCGCATAACCCTTTTTGACCGCAAGTGAATTGCTTTTTGCATTGTGGTTTTTACTATGATGTTAGTGTGAAGGCAGCATAAGTATTAGAAATATGTATGGTAATAGTCTATTCTATGGTATAGTAAACGGGTTTAAAATTTTAAACTTTTAAGTTAGCGGTTTCTTACAGAGTGTTCTTATGTCTACTCTGCGGCAGTTGGAACGTTTATTTTTAACACGATTATTTCTTTATTATTATAATTTTCAACGCCGTTATTCGTTATGTAGAGTCTTGTAGACTAGTTTATTTTGTAAAAGATAGCGCCCCTTTTTAGAATGCGGCCTACCGGCACTTTGACCTTGTGGCCCCAGAGAAGTTGTAGAGTCATTGACCCTACAATGTAGACCCTGGTTTAATACAAAAGTAAACCATTTTTGAAATATATAGTATAAATTACTTACATCCTTTGAGGTAATCCAAACTCCAGACATAGCACAAAACACCATCAATGGTGTTTGTCTGTTTTTGACCTTCAGCGCCCGGACATGGACAAAAGTACGAACCACCCCGCGCTCCAAATTGCACACAAGAACTTAGTAAAAAAAATACTAGCGTGATACGCGTAGCAATAAACATTACTGTCATTCAGCCACAAACAATGGAAATATACAAAATTAATCCCTAAAGTGAACAATTGTTAAAATTGTAAGAGACTGTTACATTTTTTTAGATTAAGGTACTTTCAAGTAAGACGACGATTATTCTCTACTTTTTGTACGACTGTATACGTAATCGTCGTCAACCAAAAAAATTTCGTCTGTTTCCTAGTCCGGGATCAACACCCAGGCCATACTTATGAGTAGCCGAGTCGGCCTGCTACCACAACTTCAAAATCAATAATTCCTGTATCAGTAAAATGACTCCGACGTCAAGAAATAAACCCATTTTGGATACTTTCTAAGCAGTTCATGCAATTTTTGAGATCGATCAAAATTTTATAAAGTAATCCGTGAACATGAAAAAATGTTGCATTGTTTGCAGCACTTGTTTCGGGAATCAGACCATTACCTTGATTATCACCCATATTCCATATTCTGAATATACCTCGTGTAATTAAGCCTAATAATGATTCCATTACTCATAGCATAAAATACGAGCTGTTACTATTTCACCGGAAAAAATTAAACGTACGAAGCCATATTTTCGGTTTCTTGTTTACCTAATTTGGAAGTTGTAACAAAGTACCTAAATATTCTAATCTAAACCCAACTTCAGTTCAATCCTGAATAAATAAAATCAACTTTTCGCATAGGCTTACTCTTTTTTCTACCTCAGTCGCTTAAATTATAATCCTTCACAACGGACGGCTCGACCTTTATGCCGTCTATATACATACGGTGAAATACAGTCACTTTTTAAAGTTCAAATGTTATTGAAAAAAAGGACCTTACACTCTTCAGCGTAATGGTTCTGATCGAATAACATGAGGCAGGTGGCCCGGGTTTCATGAACCTCTGCCCGTCAGCTGTTTTATTGATGTAATTATGTCCTCAATAAAACTCTTCCAATACAGTACGGTCAACAAGATGTGACTGTAGTGGATTTTGTCGCGTCGTGTTAGATCTTTGTTTTCATACTAAAGGTTATATTTTTAAATTATGACAAGCTTGGTGACGTGGGTAAATTAAGCAAGGATAGGCTACAATGGTGAAATAATATATATCAATACGTCGTTAACCAACTCATGTATTGTTCAAGGTTGTGTTGATTTTTGTACAAGTGTGGGTCAATAGGCTGGATATCACATTGAATGCCCAAAGAATTATATTTCAATCTAATTTGACAACACATCGATCGCCGTACTCAAGTAGTGCTTCAAATCCCAATCCAAGCAGATTAGCCCAGCATAGGACCCAGTACTGTTTTGATAAGTCGCACAAAACATTGCTGTGACAAAAGGGAAAAATAACACGAACTTTGAACTAGCTTAACCCGAAAACCCCACTCGTATTTACCAAATACATTGTACCTATTTCCACGGTCAGGTTAAGCCTTTTCTTTGTGTGCCTATAATAACAAAACAAACAAACTGAAAACAAACAAATGAAAACAAACTACAAAAATTCAGTCTATATAGGGATTTCGGAGCTAGTTGATATACTTGTTACAACCCCAATAGCTTTTTACTTGATTGCCAAACGGAGGTATCTTTATAAATCTTCTTGCAAACGAGATTTTAACTGCCTTGCTTTTACAATCCAGCCCATGACAATAGGGTATGACAATGACAATGGGCAATGGGCCCATGGTAATGACAATGACGGTATTAGACAATAACATATGGGCCTTGGTATACCGTTTCTGTCTTGGCATTAGTATTGCTTTAAATGAGATTTAACAACTTGTCAAACAATTTTATAATAAGGATATTTGTGCGGTTACAGACGTTGAATAGAATGCTGAACAAATGTGTACTTTTATGTGTAACCGAATCTTTCATAAGTCGATACATCTTCACGGAAAAAGTCTGTTGCTTTATGTACCAGAGCTAGGCATCAGGGCCGGGGTCCTCGGCCAATGCGAGCGATACGACCGCATTGGGCTCAGCTCTGCTTAGAACCATAACAAAATAACAATTTAACTTTTATTTTGCGCTAATCTCAATTTCTTTTCCCGAAAGATAATGTTTTGGTGAAAATATATGACGAAGCAAAGCCCTGATGGGAGCTGATTTGTAAGGAGTTCATGTTTGGCTTAAACTGTTATTATTTTAATTAGGCCTACTTTAAGTTATTTAAAATTGGCAAGGGGTCCCACCATCAGACATCAGTTCTTGCATTAGGCCCCGCGCTTACCGGACCGGCCCTGCTAGGCGTCTTCACCGCAATAGGTCTAAAATGGCCTGAATACTTCCGTAACGGAATTTTTACTACTGCAGTAGCTAAATATCAGATTTGCATGGAAAAGTTAAAGTTACTTCAAGCTGTGTGTTTTATTGTCTCCGCCACGTGTACAAAAAGCGCTTTCACCCGAAATTTTATGCGCCACGCAAAATTAAAAAGCATGTGATACGTTGCCGATACACATAACATAGGTACATGTCATGTTGCATAACGTTTTGTTTGTATACATGCTTTCAAGCACTTTATTTTGAACCCGCCCGTGAAACGCCGCGTCCTTTGACTCGCTGTAGAAAAATGAGTACGCGATGGTAGTAATTAAGTTTTTAGTCTTGGTTTGGTGCCCGACCGAGAAGGTGTTCTTAACTGGCAACTAAATTTGGTTTTAATAAGGTTTGGCTGATGTGGCTGGCCGTTAGCAGTACAAGACCTCGAAGAATTCTAACGTTACACTTCCGTCACAAAAATTTAAGTTCATCTACGATTCTACGATATCTTTTGTGTAATTAACTTGAAACGCTCTTGTTTAAACATTTGCAATTTTGTTTCGACAATATTAATACGGACACCAAAATAAAACTTATCCGAAACTTGTTCAGTCATGTCTTGTTTGTTACTCAACAACCGTAAAATCGGATGTTCATATGTGGCGGTCAGCTGGCAAATTATAGAAGACCGTGTTTGTAAAGTAAACACGTATACTATAAAATCAAACAGTCAGTTTGAATAATAAAGAAAATAAATCAATTACTGTTTATAGGCCTACTATTTCAGTGCTATGCACCCCAGCTGGAAACTGAAGGAATTAACTTCATGGCAATACGGTGGTATATATTAGTACTGTACCATATAGATCCTGTTTGCTTGCGTGCGAGCACGGCGGTTTTCATCAGCACCAATTAAATTAACTGATAATCATACTTAACCGAAGGTTAGGCCATAACGAAGCGAGCATATGTCCGGCGACACCGAGCATATGATCTAATAAACCTGAATTTGCAATTGCAAAACCAAATGCAATAAAACCAATTTAAAATCCTATTCAAAATACTGCATAAGAAAACGACTTATGCTTTCTATAACCTCAATAATGATGTGCGACAGGGATTTTCTTCTGGTATCGCCAATCGCCCTTCCTTTACAAGTTGAAACAAATGTAAGATTTAATCAGTAGGTGAACGAATCCGATAACATACATAAAATTACCAGTGATAGGTTTTAAAAATTAGTGTTTTCCTACGCAAGTTACAAAGAAAATATTTCAACTTAACCCTGAAATCAATCACACTTGATAAAGCAAGCTTATGCTTGCGAAAGCTTGTATTGAGAAATTAAAAATAAAATTAACACCAGAATGTCATCTTTTATCTTGCTTTATTAATACTGATTATACCGGATTAACACGGTTCAGTTATCATCATATATAAATACAGCGTACAGTATAATGTATCCTTGCAATACACAATCACATACCACATGCTCTTCTTTACTAGTTAATCCAGGAGTTACGGTAAACAAACAAATCTATGTTCTTGTTAAAACCTATCTTGCGATAGCCCACAAGTGGCAAACAAACATTTTTCCGTTACAAGCGCGTTTGTATCAAGGCTCAATACGCATTCTAAATCGCTTTCAACGCCAAGCGTTACGATGACCCATAACATAACAGCTCTTGCGTCCCAAGTGACTGCGCAACTCGCATAGACTCAAACTTTAATCAAGTGAAGGAAAAATGTAAAAATAGTTTGATCATAGATTAAAAAATATTTTACGTTGTAAATCGCATTTTGAATTAGTTAGGCTTTTACTTGTGCTTTATCGCGTATACGTTTTATCGCTTGGTCGCGCTCGTGATTAATGTCTCTCTGCAAATCGCGATGTTGTTTTGTGAAAATTCGTTGTTGGCTTTTCATTTAGTATGGTATGGTATATCACAATCTTTTCCCTCGGACTTTTGCACCACTAACTCCGCGATGCTTCCTCAGCTTGTCTTAGTGCTCGTTCCGATTGTCAGACTTTCGTGATTAGTTTTTTCAAACTTTTTTATATACTGTATAGACTATAATGCCTGAAATTAGAACTATTCACCTGGAATATACTGAACAGGAGGAAGCGTCGTTCATGTCTTGCCCATAAGAACATTACAGCCGTAGCGTATCAAGGTTTCGAATACTGATATGGTCTTGTAAGTTCTTAATTACAAACCAGGCGCTCTAAACGCACCGCCACCGAGCCGACAAATTGAGGTAAGATGTTATTGCGATGAGCGGAAATTTAATTGTTGGGTTTATATAAAAAATAACGACCTGTTCTAGTTGGCGAATTTTAATCGTTTATATGTACGTTTGATTTTATAGAGGTTGGGAGTTTTATCTCAAATAAGACTAAAATGAAGATAATAGTGCATTTACAACTTTGTAATATTATAACGTCTTGATTACAAATTTCGAAATAAACACACAAAATAAAGTCTTATATATGCATTTTTCAACATATTTCAAAGTTGACACCGTCGGTGAATTGCAAATAAGCGAAATGCTGCTTGGCCTTTGGACTGCGTCATGATACCATACATTTTTGCTACATAGCCTACACTATTGTTTTGAACCCCAAAAACCTTAAGAAATGGCCAAACGCAGTTAGTTTTTACTAAAGCGCTCGCCTGTAAAGCCTAGATGCAATAGTTATATATCGTTTACTTGAACTCACACGCATATACTGCAATTTGCTCTACTAGTTCTAAGCTAAGTTGTACACCGGTACCGCGGTACGGTACAAAATACCCGACGACAATATCCAAGACATGTTAGAGAAAAACTTACGCCGAGTCATGCGACGTCACAATGCTAGGTCATTTGGGCGCACTGGTCACTTGAGCGCACGACACCTAGCCTCGGAAGTTCGGGACATTCAACATTAAATTATAAATTTTTAAGGGAATGCGCTGTTCTTATTAAATTGTATGAAAAACATCCAAGACCTGAATAGTAAATCCTGCCAATTTTAGCATGTTTTTATGAATGGAATGACTATTTTACCGTGTGTAGGCCACGCAGCCTATAAAGATAAGTCACTGTTTCACTGGAAAAAATCGAGCGTTCAAAGCTCTTTTTGAGTTTCTTGATAACCTAACTTAAACGTTATAACATACCGTAGTAATCTTGATCTACCTTCTAATCTAGATCTAACTTTAATTAAACCCTAAATAACAGAAATGAAGTTTTCGCATAGGCTACCAATTTTCCAAATCGCTTATCTGTAACTATGTGCTGCATCACCTACTTTCATTCAAATAGTCACTCTCTAATGATATATTATATAGGCGGTTATAGGTTAGGTCCTATAACCGTTAAAGAATAGTTACATGGGAAAAATGGATTTTAACTATACTGAAGGTTTTAGTGGAGTTAGTTTTAGAATGAAAGGTATAGATTTAGGTTAGGTTTAGATTACTAGCATATGTTATAACATTTAAGGGGTCTGATATACAAGTGCACAACCACAGGATGCCTTTGTATACTATACCCCTGCTACTCAAATTGTGTGACCTCATTTGGTTGTGCACTTATATTCTAGACCCTATTTAAGTTAGGTTACCAAAAAACTGTGAAAAATAACTTTGAACGCGCAATTTTTTGGTGAAATAATGGCAGCCTTATTAAGGCAATATGATTGCCATTGATTGGTATCTTGTACTTTTGTATTCTGACTTCAAGGCCTGAATGTGTATGCAAAACAAATTTCATATTCAGTTCATAGATTCATAATCTATAGTTGCAAGTATTACCGAAGATATGTACTGGAGAAAGATTGAATAGATGTACACTTGGTTAGCTGACACACCTAAGTTAGCGCAAATATGCACACCCAAGATCTCTGCGAATCCTGCCATGAAATACAGTTCGATTGTTGACCGCTGTCCTAGTCTAAAAAGCTTTTTTGTTTTTTCTGTACTTAGTGCAGTTTTGTGTTGTTGCCGCTTGTGAATATGAAATCATGTATTTTGTGCTGTAATGTTTTAGACTTAATGCTGAAAATAATTCATTTAAATGCTTAGAAAAACTATGTAGCAAATTAACATGATGCATTTCATTTAATGCCTGGTAGTGTTTAGAAAATATGCCTGGTAGAAGAAATGTTGGACGACAGTTAACTGGTAAACCACGAGCTCAAATCAGTCAAATTCAAGGATTACAAAATGAAGGGTTGACTGGGGCATCTTTTAATTCTCAAGATCATCTTCGGCAATCTGAACACGCTTTGAATGATGATTCATTGCAGACGTCAACATCTGTTATTTCCAATTTGTCAACAATGAATGGATTTGCCTTTGAAACATTTTTCTTGTTATATGCAGTTATGGCTCTATTTTCCCAACAGCTGTACATCTACAGAACGGTGTGGTGGTACCCTAAAACTTTACCACCCAGTTCTACAACTGTGAATTTTCACCTGATAGATAAGAACCTCACTGCTTTTGTGGTGTTATTGTTTGCAAGGCGACTATTATGGCTTCTGTTGTGGCAGTATGTGAAGCCGCTTTTTAGTGGTGCAACATTCACTGCTTTATGGGTAGTAATCTGCTTTGGAGTTTTTGGTGTGTGGTCACTTGAACTGCTGAAGAACATTTTAGCTTTGCTTGTGGAAGTGACATGGTGCAAACTAATGTTTTTGTGTTATCCTATCCTTTTGTGGATTCCACTTAATGGACTTTGCTTAGGTTGTATTGGATACACATTTAGCCTTGGAAACAATAGTTGCGGTAAACATCAAAGCTTTCTGTGGAAACGATCCTGTGAAAAACAACACTTTGGTGATGATCGAAGCAACATATTAGATTTTGCTTGGGCAAGTAATCCAAGTCCTGAACAAATTAGAGAAAGAATCAAAGACCTCACATATGACGTGAACTCTCGTTTAATGGAAATTATTTTTGGCTCTATGGTGTGCTCTTACTATGCTGGTTTGATTCCAATGTTTTTTACAAAACCACAGCAATCATATGATGTATCGTGGTCCCTTCAGCATGCTACTTTAATATTCATTAATTCATTTGTTATGTTAGCTTCATATCTGCTACCTTCCCATTACCTTCACATGTTACATAAGTCAGCATTGCTGTTGGGGGGCTACCATCGCTACTCAAAAGAACTGCATACTACTATGCTTGGAGATGATAGTATTGACGACTGGTCCCCACATCATGTCTTTCAGCAAGGGAATAAAGTGAAATTCGAAGGCTCAGTTTTTGTTGCAGTTGGGAAACACAACGTTGCTTATCCAACCAATAGTTCCCATTTCCGATTTTTCTTTATGTTCTTTAAGCCTTTAAGAACTATTAACTGGTTACTTGGTTTACACTTTGCTGTAGTTGTGTTTCAGATTCATGTTTTAATTTGGTCCAGTTCTTGGGAAAGGCTTATTATGCCAGCACTTCTGCAGTTTTTTAGTTACTACATTCTTTTTTTGACCTTACGAGATCGCATAGCTCTTGGCAAAGCTTATATTCGATTGGAAACAATACAACAGACCGCTTTATAAAGTATATATGTCAAGCAGTGAAAGAATTTTTTACATAGTTTGCATATTACTTATATTTGTTACGTTGAATTTGGGAAATTTTATTCTATCTAATAAATTGTTTGTGTTCAAAGTTGTAACAAAGCAGGCAACATAAGATAGTACGGTCTGTTTAAACAGTGATTTATGAACAAACATCTAAGTAAAATTGACATAATGCAATTTTTTAAGTATTTCTTTCATATTTGCTGTTGTGGTAGTATCATAAATAAGTTAGAGATTGCTCAACAAAATCAATAAAATCTAGGAAGATTTACTGGAAATTGGTACTTTGTTTAAAATAGTTTTCAAAACGCTGTTGTTTTGTGCTAGTCAATTCCAACAATCTTGTGAAAAATTTTCTGAACTAGTTATTGTTTTAACTTGTACCAATTTAAGTCTACTACTAGCTTCCACTTTTGAGTAGCTTAGCAGTGGTTTTATTTTGGTCAAAGACTGTGTTGTTTATATACTGGATGTTATTGCTGCATGGTACATACTGCAGGTGGCAATATAGAAGACCACTATTGTAATTATATGTAAAAGGCCTACCACAATGGGCTATAGTAAGTCTTCGACATGGCTTTTCTGTTCCGTATTAAACTGTAATACTTTGTGTTGTATTTCAAAAAAGTACTGCTATTAGTACCATGTACTGTCTGGAGTGTTAACTAAAATAAGGGGCATCCAAGTCATACTTGGGAGTGATGTTTCGCATTGATGGAATAGAAACATGTCCAGCTTCAGTTGCTAGTGGATCAAACATTGGTTTTCAAAGTACACCGTTCCAGCTTAGCAAACCAAGGTAAAATTTCAATTTGTTTCGATAGAGCCGTTTTTTATCCCATATTAAAGCATGTTAGAAATCAATACAACATCTAACCGAAATGTTTGTACAAGAAGTTTTTTTCTAAGTAAATTTGCATATTTAAATAATTTCTATTTTTGGTTAATTATAATTCTCCTGAATGAATAACTTGCAGGTGGGTTTCTGATGATGATGTAAACTGTTGTGCCATTTGTAAAAATAGATTTAACCAAATTAGAAGAAGACATCATTGCAGGTACAGTGGAAGTTAGTAGTTTTTTGCAGAATTATCCACTGAGTAAACTATTATTAAATGAATTTGTTCAGTACAACTGTTATTACCATATGTATTCAGTGGCAGATGTAGGATAAGCACCAGATTAATTTGAGCCATAGCCTAGTAAAGCTACTGTAGGTCCAATTGAAACACTTTTATGTGCTAAATGATATTTTTAAAATGTGGGCTACACGTTGAATAACTTTTTACACATGCCTTAGTTTAACACAAAGTTTGACGGAAAAAATCATCATTGTTAACTATATATTTGAAAAATTTTAAATAAATTGTGCAATATTTGAGTTGAGCAGATTGTTGCAGCAATTCGTTTGTCGCTATGTTTCTGAAAAATACCACAAACGCAAAGTATGCACTCACTCTCAGAAATATATGTCATAAAGTAGTTGTTGACACCTGTAGAGATTTGAGTTGGCCCCATCTCTTTGGGTGTTGTTAATGAGTGACATGCAAGCACAGTCACTACTGTTCTTGGTTAAATTACATTGGCCTGAGTGTTATCAATAACTGTATAATGCTTATTAAATTAAAGAGTAGTTATTATTACTGGGCATCCATAATAACAAAAATCTCCAACTGGGCCTTACATATTCTTCAGTTGGGCCGGCATGCGAATGTTGGACTGGACATGGCAGCCTAGTACCAGAGACTTGGATATTGACCGGTATAAATACTTCGCCTAACCCTTAACAAGATTATAACATACTTTTATGCTGAGTTCAGTTAAATGCTATCTGTTGTTGGTCACTTACGCATGCCTGCCTATTATATCCAATATGAAACACATATAACGTGGTACACTCCCAATTGAATGAAAACTCACTCTGTGACGTTATAAATACCAGCACTTTCTTACCATCACAAAATGTGTGCAATTAGCAAAAAATTTTAGTGGAGATAAAACACGCCAACAATTAAGAAAAATTTCTCGGTCAGTAGTCGTCAATCTGTTACTCATATTATTGCAAGTATTAAATATGCTTGTATTAGCTCTAGCCACATGTGGTTTTGAAAAGTTGCATTACACCAGGGGTTTAGTTTGGCATGCATTGGTTTAGCAATGCTTCACATTTTTATTAGTTTAACACAATTCCGTCATTTTTAACTAGATGTTGTGGAAAAGTGTTGTGCAATAAATGCTGTACAGAAAAAGTTCCTCTTCCTCAGTATGGACTCGATAATCCTGAAAGAGTGTGCAGTGCTTGTCTGCCAACTGCGTCATGTGTTACCATGTCATATTCCAGTGATCCAGTAGGTTTTCATCAGTGGCTAATACAAATAAATGTGCTGCCCTGTCAAAATAGTATTTTTGTTCTGTGCAATACATATAATGGCATGTAAACTGAAAATTAACTAGGTTTGTTCGTATTCAGGCATTTCAACTGAAAGCTGTTACTGGATTGTCTTCATTGTGCCGTGATAACCCTGCAGCAGTCGTTGCCCTTGGTGGTGCACACTTGCTTTTATTCTTGGCAAAGAAGGCGGCTGGACGACTACAAACTGTTGTATGTTGGTAGCAAGCTTCAATGCAGAAGTTGTCTGTATTATTCATTATGTTTTCATAGGTATTTGAATGTTCATTAATTCATACTTTTTTTTGCAGACGCATGTTGCAAATGGTCTCCATACACTTTCGAGGCATGAATGCCTAACTGTTTGGCTGGCAGATGTTGGTGCACTTGCGGCTATTAGCAACATGCTTACTCTTGCAAGTGAAAATATGTCAGAGAATAGTCTCTCACTTTTGGTAGATGCTTTGGGTGCCTTGAGAATACTAGTGAAAACAAACGAAAGTTTAAAAGTTTTAGGTAATTCTCGTGCGATTTAGTTTCATTCCTGTAGTAAACTTTCAGTTTTTTGTTACCATTGTATTAACAATAATGCTTGTTAAGGCTATTACTGGTTATATTCTGTTTCTGAAAACGGTTTTAAACTTTTACAAGGTATATATTTTGTTGTTTCTGCAGCGCAGAAGCCAAAATTTTTTTAGTATTGTCCATTTTATTTGTTTCTAGCCTTCAATGCTGGCTGTTTTCCAATTCTTCTCACACTCTCCAATCATACAGACTCCGGAGTTGCACTGACAGCAACCATCACTCTTTGCTTGCTTGCTGAGAGCCCTCAGAATCACAACGCTATCATCAACCAATCAAAAGCATTAAGGCTTTTGCTCCTGAAAGTTATACAGACTGCAGATGAACAGGCATGCTTTGATATAGGTTAAAACTTTGCTTCTATAACAAACTAAACTTTACACAACTGCTGAGCTTACGCTGTTTACATAACATAGGTGAAGGAGCATGTTCTAAGGATCATGGTAGTGTTATCTGCTGGAAACAATGACGTAAAACATATGTAAGTATAAGTCAATTTTCATCAGTTACACAAAAGCAAGCACAACCACCACTGAACGCTTTAGAATATTTTTATTGTTATTTTTCTTTATTTAGGCACCGATTATAAGTTATTGGTTTATTGGCTTCATAATTCAGTGAGAGCAAGCATCCAATTAACCTGTGTTTTGCATTAAAAATAAAACGCCAAGTATATGGTTCAACATTTTTTTTCAGCATCTCATCTGAAGATACATCATGTGGTGGGGTTTTCGCCCAAGCTTTAAACTCAAAACCCAAGAATTTGCAAATACTTGCCAGTGCGTCTTGTGTCATTGCTAATCTAGCTACTTATGAAAGGGACCAGGTAAACATTTAGTACACTGTATTACTGCAAACTTTGTATATGCATGTATAATTGTATATGCATGTATATGAAAACTATTAATTCTTAAACTGTAGAATCTAGATGAGACAAAAGCAATGGCACAATGTAGCTATAGCTGTGAATGCTTCACCAGACAACAATTTCTTCGTTTAAGCATTTCTTCTTTGTGCAATTTCACAATGCTTAGGACACATTCTCTTGTTTTTTGTCAGCAACGTGCGAGTAAATTCAGAGTTGCATTAGAAATAGCAACTTTTTTTTTGAAAATTAGACACCGCATGTAACACACCCGTAAGATCAAAGCACTAAGTATGTACAAGCCTTATGTGTGAGAAAAAGTTCATAACTGTTCACAGTTCCAAATTTGAGAAAGACCACAAACACAATAAAAACATGTTAAAACACTTAGGAAAAGTGCTGAGGATAAATGTTTGTCTGAAGATAAATATTTCGATACCATACCATATTCTACTCTCGCCAGGTGTTGCTGCAATCTAGCCTTTGTGCAGTTTTAGAGCAACTAAAATATTCCCATCCAGAATATGTCTTGATGGAATTAATTCGAGCAGCGGCTAATTTCTCAGCTCATCTTGCCCATGCAAACACAGTGGTAGGTTTAATGATTAACACAGTAACGTTTTTAGTCAAATTGCAGAATTTTATCAAATTAGCATTTTTGTTGATTGGTCGCTGTTCATGTAACTTACTTCCTTGCATATCTTGTTGAAGCTATTAAGCATTGACCATGTAGTTGGATTTTTATCCAACAATGGATCCCAAGTTAACAATTATGCGGTACGTTGTATTTTCAACTTGCTTCGCCACTGTTCCAGGGACACAATCAAAGCACTTTGCAGGTAAACAAGTTGCTTATTCCACTATTTGATATGTTATATTGTTTCAATGAGCAGGTGGATGTATGGTGAAAATCTATGGTACGGAATTGGTACCACATTAATTAATTATCATATTTTCCCCTTCTAACCAAATATTTTCTACAGGAATGGTATAACTGATTTCTTATTGAGGCTCACTGAAATGAAAGCTGTCATGGACCAGACCGTTGATGCTTTAAACAAGGCTGCTCCACCCATTAAGCTGTAGAAAATCAAGTGTGGTAAACACAAGCCATTTAGAAAGTCATTAAACTGTTTTATGTATGTATCAGTATATGTATAGTTATACATGTATCGATGTATGTATGTTGTAGTAACTTGCAATGTTTGCAATTTTTGTTAATTTTCATACTGCAATGAGAAATTTTACCTTATTCATCTTTTATTTCACGTGCAATTGTTATATCGTACTGTATATTTGATATTATCTTCAGTATGTATATTTTATATGATTCTTTATTTGAATATAGTGCAATATGCAATCAAAATTGCCAAATAGTAGTGCAATGTAATTTAAGTTTCAATTCTGTGTTATGAATCGAAGGTGTACTAGATACGGATAAAAACCTTGCAAAAAATCCAACAATCATATATTTATATATATGGCAAATAAAAATATGGGCCCAATGTGTTGGTCGTGGAGTAGACCACCAAAAATTAGACAATTGGTTAATATCTGTTTGACATTTGGTAGCTAACTTCGTTGCAATTTGCTTCGTTAACCTGTCCCGTATTTGGTCGTTGCACTGGTTACTTTTAGAATCATTCAGTTGATACAAGGAAAGCTCCTCTCAACTTTTGAAGCATTAGTAAAAGATAAACAAAACTTTCTTCAAGTTTTTGATTATCTTCATTTTATTTTCATTAAGACAGCAAATTCTGCCTATATGGGTAGTTGTTTCACAGTACCCAAGGCCTTTTTCAGCTGATACTATCATAACAATGGTTTGTATAACCTGTTCGTTCCTCGGTAGCATTTACACCGAGTGTGGTCCTATGGGTCCAAAAGCATTGTTTTTAAACAAGGAAAGACACGCTTTTGGTCTTTTTTATTGATGTTACCTTGAGTGAATATATTTGCATCTTTGACGTCAGAGTTTATAAGAACGTTGTGTCATGCCCATGTATTTGTTCATGCAAACACAGAAACTTCAGATGCTCAGTCGGTCTTTTAAATAGAGAAGAACTGGCAGACTTTCTTGCAATGCGTGTGTTGTTGCTCACTTTTATTTTGTAATGGCCCACTTTACAAAAAACTTTAAAGAACTTTGGTTACCGCTGATCTCGTATCATTTATTTTTCGACATTGACTGTGTGGAAAAAAGTTACAATGTTAACCGTTATAGCACAATTAAGACCGAGCACAAAAATGGGGCAAAACCAGGGCTTCAAAAATAAAATATCCCAAACAAACCTTGAGGTGATGTGAGTTCTTAAAGGTTCAACTACCAAGAGAGTGTAAACAGGAGGAATTAATCTAGATTCCCAAAGTATCTATCTTCATGTCAAAGACTCATATTTTAAAACTTGTGCTGAATGCTTAACACTCAAAGTACTACATTACTTGAAAGCTGATTTCCCATGATAATTTGCTCACTAACAGCATTGTATACCCACATTTGGAACTTGAATGAAACACACAGAATTAGTAGTACATCAGAATATAGATTGAGCAAGATCCAAAGAAATTGAATAATAGCAATGTTACTAATTTATACTCAGTGAGTTATTACGTAATTATATTAGCTTTTTCTCTAAATTAATTCCGTGATGATGACTGGCTAACAATCACACAACAGTACATTGAGCTGCAGCTCCAATGAACATAAAACTGCATGAGCAATATACCCAAGTACTTGGCCACTTGATGTTGCCAGAGCACAACTGAGATAGCATTCTACGCTCAGTGAATCAGCATTCGCCACAATACCCAGTATTAAGATTAAAACAACATGAAATCACAAATTCACTTAGTTGTTTGCAAAGCATGCACATAACGTTTCATGATTAAACTACTGTATACAGTGTTGTACTAATAAGGTTTTTACCTACACCAGTACATTCCAAAAAATTTTTCCTTGCACTTTGAAAATCGCACACTTTGTAGTAAAAGTTGCTATTATTTTTCCATCTCTTATGTCAAAGTATGCCAAGAGATTAGAAAAATTCTAACTGAGACCAAGAGAAAAAGCATGCCACACAATGATTGCTTCCAGAAGTGTCTTCTTTCTGTTCAAAGGGTGGAAAGCTATGTGACAGCAAACTAAAACTTCGTTCATGAACCAAATATTTTCTTTAAGGCATACTCGGCCAAAATTATTCAAGTCATAATGGTTGAAGACAATTTCAAACAAACCTATCAAATCATTTAAGTCATTGTCTGTGTATAATGCATTATTGATAATCTTTGGGTATATAGGATATTTTATTGTACTGTATATGTATATTTCGAGTAAGTTTATTTGTTTTTGTGAGGCTTGTCACTCTTTTGTAACGACCTAAGGTGATTGTGGGCGCACATTGAGTTGGTGCTCCAAATTTTTCCAGGCACTTTCTTTGTGCAGGAAGACCTTACCACTTGGTCTGTGCCTTATTCATTCAATGTGCTATTTTCTTCAAGTTGTATAGCTTATACTTGATTAAGTGCAAATGTCAAAATACTGTCAGCTTATAAACAGGTGTCTGGACACCCTGATACTGTCCTCTATATGTACCCAGTACACATGCACTATCTATCTGGATTAGGGATGTAAGCATACAATACAGAAAAATTGACTATTCTAGAATAGTTTATTCCGAATGAAGAATTTTGAATCCTATTCTAGAATAGCATAAAAATTAAAAATTTACGCAGCCGGAGTGCTTTTGTTTTGCCTTTGTGATAGACTCACAAAATTATTATGGTTCAAGCAAGTTGACAATTTTCAAATTGACATGACTTGGTTTAATTCATGACAATTAATAGCACCCACCACATAGTATTGGAATGTGAAATAACAACCGACAACAATATCTCTTGTATGTGCCAATGAAAACCTTTAATCATAAAATAAAACCGATTCCTAAGATTTAGAAAAAATACGAAAATTAGCTTCAAATCTTTAGAGATTCGGTTTTTTAGGATTCGTTATTCTAGAATGTGCATCCATAATCATTTCACATTACTACTAATCATGAAATAAAGTACGTACATAAACTTTGATAAAAGCGCCAAACTAAAACACAGCGGGAATATCATACAATGTTGAAATTACCATCTACCAGTAATTTTAAAATAGTGCAGTTAAATTATCCAGCATAAAACTGGCCTAAAATATTGTCACTTTCCTCTTTATAGAAGTCTTTTTTTTGTTTTTCTGTTTTCCAAATCCTTCCTTCTTAGATCCATATGATGTTGCCTGAATGGTCTTGGCAATATTTTTAGGAAAGGGTTTCTTTGAATCAAAAGAGTGTTGAGTCTTGTCAACTTTAGCTACATTGCTCATCAACTTTGATTTATGGAATTTTTTTCTTACGAAACCATTTGATACACTTTTTTGATGTTTTACTTGTTTGCTATCAGCACCATTTTTTAAAAGCTTTGAAGAAATTCTTCCATGTGTAGACTGATGATGATCAGTAGAATTTATTCGACTGAGTTTAGCAATTTTCTTTTGCTTGGGAGTTGTTTTAGATATATTTGCATCCTGCTCATCATAATGTGACTTCTTTGAATACATCCAATGATCATATTTAAAAACTTTGGGTGAAAAAACAAAACCACTAGTATGAAACCGAGGTTTTTTGCAATTATGACCATAATGTCCTGCCTTAGAACAATTAAAGCAATACTTAATTCCTTTAGTTTTACCGTTTGGTCTAGTGGTAACCAAGGGACCTGGTTTTGTTGTAGAATGAAACTGTCGCCAAATATCTGGGCATTCACGCTTGGGATGACCTTTTTGACCACACCGCCTACATATCATGTCTGACCCATAACGCTTGCATCGTACTGTATTTGGACAACCATGACTTTGGTGGAGCAGCTGGCCACATACATAACAAGGTTTTAAACGCTTTGGCTTTGTGCACTCGAATGCCATGTGACCAGATTCATCACAATTTTTGCACCTTCCTTTGAAAGGTGTAAAATATCTCTTTACGTATCCAGTGTTGTTAATTCTATCTTTGGGAATATTTTTCCAACAATCATCAGAAGCTTTGTATTTTTCACTTAAATTGGTGTTTGCAGCTATACTTATGTTTATTTCAGTTTCTGCATTGCACTCTGCGTCAGAGTTTATTATCTCCCATTCTTCTTTATCACTGAAGTCTTCGTACATCTCAACATGAGCCAAGGAGTCTTTTTCTGTACAGTGAGGTGCTAAAAAACTTTGGTTTGATCTATGGGAGCCTTCAGTTAATGAACTGTGTTTATTAGGCACCTTCCTCATAATTTCTTTTCTAAACAAGGTATTACTGTGCTCAGAGGGAGGGTTGTCCGCACAATTGTGATGTATTTGACTGTACAACTCACACTCCATATCACTGTCAATGCAGTCAGAATCTGCAAAATTGTCAAAGTTGTCATCCATATTAACCAGGGAGATGTACTAAGAACGTTCCAGAAAATGAAATTTATTGGCCTAGAACAAAAGAATTGCTATCCATCAAATGATCAATTTTTTGCTGAATTTGTGGTATCGCTTCTAATTTCACAAAAAGATGAGTGTCGTCCAAGTCTTGTAAAATAAATTTATCATTCATTGAGCTCAATTCATCCAAATGCAAAAGATATTGTTTCATAGCTGGATCACATTCAACTAAAACTCCTTTAATAACATTGACCATGATTTCAAGTTAAGAAAAATCTATCCATGCAAGTTTCTCAAATTCAGCTACAAATATAACAATTACACAAACAAATAGAATTATACTCAAAACATTCTATTACCACATTGTCTTTCCTAAAATATCACTGGGTGTTCTAAATTATTTGTTTAAACTTTAAACCATATGCGCCATCATCAAAAAAATTCAATATCCCAGGTCACGTGCAGAATTTGGCTAAAAATTAGAATGAAAGTAGCTAAAACTGTTTTTTTAGATAAAAACTTCTAGTGTTTATTTTGAGCCTCTGTTAAAAAAGTTTGATGGCATTTTATGGAATGGTAGTCCAAAACATAATAAATTGACATGCAAACTTTCCTATGGAGGATTTTTCGAGTAATCAGTCTTTTAGTAAATTCACTGTATAATAAAACAAAGAAAGACTTTATGGCATGCTTTGGTCTTTGATGCCTCCTATAAGCTCCCTTAGAGTTTTTGAAGCCAAAAATATGTTCTTAAGGTATACCTGACAAAGTCCTCCACAGTAATAGAACAGACTACAGGTTTAGAATACCACAGTATAAGGTGTGGCACCTGTACACACGAGATTTATTAACGAGCAAGCCGAACATTTTATCTTCATGCCGATTTATAATCAATAAACAAAAAAAATGTTGCCTAAACGTCAAATTATAATAAATAAATGAGGTTTCAGTGCACGCCATCACGCCAAAATTTGCATCTATGCATGCACGAAAGATCATCGAAAACTGCCGTACTTCCCAGTCAGGTGAAAATTTAGTGAACAAAAGTCCTATTCTATCCAAGTCTTAAGCGGAAAATTACGCACTTAAAGTCCGCCACTAAACCTCATAAAAAGCTATATTGAGAGCGCCTATACCTAACTCTGTCCTCTGGGTCTAGAGTAGGACAACAAATTTTCGATTAGATTTAGGGATAGGCTTGTAGCTCTCAAGTCCATATTTTGCGTGGCGATTTTAAACAAACTGGTGCCATGGTGTGCCAGCAGTTTTACACCAAAAAACTTCGGGTTTCGCGTGACATCATAGGTTATCCGCCGCCTATAGCTAGACTACCGTACTCCGCAATCTGGGCAGACAGAACTTTAATTTAATCTAGTTACCTACATAACTGAACAAAACATCAAGTTAAAAAAAAAACTCTTGATTAATTCCCAAAAGTTCATCATGACGTTTGACATTCATGGACCCCAGGTTAGGAACCCATGCTGCGCAAGAAGGTTTTAGTCGTGTCGTGTGATCTCTATATTATATTGTTACCACAGTATTTGATGTCTATTGGAAGTGCCATGTTTGTTATAGTTAATCATGATTCGCATTCTTATGTTTCCTCTCTTGTGTTATGCACGGTTTTTGTTGTAACAAACTCACCACGTTACATGTTGGCAGCTATCAAGTCCAAGCGAAAGAAAGCATGTCTTTTAAGAAGCTCCGCCAGAGCAATTTGACTTCAATCACCCAGAAGAATGGGATATATGGGTACGACGTTTTGAAAGATACCGGACGGCAACGCAATTCTCGGAAAAAAGCCAGAAAGTTACGAGTAAATATATTCCTTTATTTGCTCGGGATAAAGGAGATGATGTTCTGTCTTCTTATGATTTGAGTGATGAAGAGGTGGGCAAATATAACGTTGTAAAGGAAATGCTTGATGATTACTTCAACGTGAGAAAAAACATAATTTATGAACAAGTGATTATCAACAAAAGAGTGAAAAACGCGCAACAATCGGTTAACGAATTCATTACCTCTTTGTATACGCTAGCAGAAAAGTGTAATTATGGTTTACTTAAAAAATTAATGATCCGCGACCATATTGTAATAAAGTTGCTTGATCAATCTTTATCTTAGCGGCTACAGATGGACTCCGAATTTACCCTAACCAACGCTAAACGTTGTTGCAGCGTTTTTCCTAAAAAGAATGTTATTGTGAAATTGTGCATAGATTACATAAATTTGAATAAACACGTTTCACGAGAAAGAATGACTACCAACTGTGGATGAGACTCCTGCGCAACTTACCATCGCCAAAGCTTTTACGAAACTTGACACCAAGTGTGGCTTTTGGCAGGTACATTTGACAGAGCAATCCAGTTTCTTTATTACTTTCATTTCGCTTTTAGGAAGATACTGATTCAATAGCTTACTCTTCGGGATAACATAAGCCCCAGTACAATTTCAACAACAGATGTCAAGCATCTTGCATGGTCTAGGTTCTAGAAAGTGTCCTTTGGGTACTACGACACCTTATCGAAAGACACTTTATCGAAAGACACTTTATCGAACGACACCTGATCGAAACGACAGCTGATCGAAAGACACTTTATCGAACGACAGTTAATCGAGCCGACAGTTGATCGAACGACACTTTATCGAAACGACAGCTGATCGAACGACACTTTATCGAACCGACAGTTAATCAAAACGACAGTTGATCGAACGACACTTTATCGAACCGACAGTTCAAGCAAGATTTTTGCGTGTTTCTCAAACATTGAAACAATGAGCCATTGTGATGTGCGGTCTTTGTAATGGTGTGCATTAATGAATTGTGATGTATATATCATAAAGTTGACGATTTATATTTTATATCTATATTTTATATTTGTATCATAAAGTGTTCGATTTCGCATGGCGGCCGGCCCGCCCACATATTAATAAGATATCACAAGAATACGCACGAGAATTACTAAGTACGAGAGTAACCTAGAAACCTATGCGTCGTAGACTGATGAGATTATTACAGGTTAGTAGAAACATCATCTGGCTTCCTGTATACATCATAATTGTAAAACTAAAGAAAGTGAATTTAGTGTAAATTAGGTATTTCTAAAAGTGACACATTTTTATAAATTCTTCTTGTTACGCCGCGCCCCCGCTGTGAAAAGAGAACGAAAAAGAATAGTTAGTCAAGTTATTGGTGCGTAAATGAGTAATACGTTTCAATGCGGAGAGAGAGCAAAATTATATAAATATCACAATATCTCAAAAATTACAAAATCCAACTTTATCAAACAAACATGGACAGATAGCTGAACATCACAATGACCCATTGTTTCAATGTTTGAGAAACACGCAAAAATCTTGCTTGAACTGTCGGTTCGATAAAGTGTCGTTCGATCAACTGTCGTTTTGATTAACTGTCGGTTCGATAAAGTGTCGTTTGATCAACTTTCGGTTCGATAAAGTGTCGTTCGATCAACTGTCGTTTCGATCAGGTGTCGTTTCGATCAGGTGTCGTTCGATTAAGTGTCTTTCGATAAAGTGTCGTTCGATTAAGTGTCGTTCGATAAAGTGTCTTTCGATAAGGTGTCGCGTCACGTGTCCTTTGTAGTGTGACGATGATGGGGCTTTTGACTCCGTTGCTTATGCTATCTCTTCTTGTTTCTTTAAGTAGGTACAACGTTCATAAAGTCCGAATTGTATTTCCAATGTAGTTGCGTTTAAATTACATCAGCAGCAAAGTCATATACCATTTGGAATCCGAATAGAGCTAACGACATGAATTTAATGATGACAAGGGGATTAAAGAGAAAGGGGCGAGTTGAACTAAGACTCAGTTTTTATATCGCTATATTCAGCAAATCAGAGAAAAAAACGTTATACATTCGAGATAGGTATTCAACAGTGTTTCATTGTAACGACTAAAAATCCAACATATTCTACGTCACCGAGATTCTTTACCGCAAGTACCATCTAACCACGTACACCCTGAATATATGACGCCACTTACAGCACTAGAAAACTGGGTAAAGTAAGTTATATGTCGGCTTAGGAATTAAATGTTTGAATGACATGATTAACCAAAGACAGTAGTACTTTCTTGATAATATAAACATTCCTAGCTAGAGAGCACACAATAGCTAATTAAAACGTCAATTACATGAATTATTACAATTTACTATTACAATCGCCATACTAACATGGACGATATCATCGTGTTTGGCTCTACAGAAAAGCAGCACGACGAACGAGTAGTGAGTGTTCTTAAGAAATTAATGGTTGCTTGAGTTACTCTTACTGATAAATGTGAATTTTCAAAGCCTTCATTAAAGTACGTTGGACACATAATTATAATCGACGACAACGGCATCAGTGCAGATCCAAAGAAAAATTGTTTCAGCCATTTTGAATATGCTAAGTCCGCAAGATGTCAGCAGTGTATGCAGGTTGTTGGGAATGGCCAGACAACTTTCTAAATTTATTCCAGGCCTGGTCGACATTACTTTGCCATTGCAAGAACTACTTAAGAAGTATTCTAAATTTCAGTGGGGCAAGACGCATCCAACTGCTCTTGATCTTTTTAAAATGCGCTCAACAAACTCTCTAATTCTTGCTCATGATAACTCAAATAACGAAATTGTTTTGTCAGTAGTCTGATGGTCTTGGTGCCGTTTTATTGCAAAGAATTGAGAGTGTGCAACATCCTGTCGCATTTGCTTCTAGGTCGTTGAACATCACAGAGCGAAAGTATGCTCAGATATACAAAGAAGGCCTAGTAACAACGTGAGCATGTAAAAAGTTTAAAGATTACCTTCTAGGTTTGTGGTTTATTGTTCACACTAACCACAAGCCCTTGGTGAATTTTTGGCAAAAAAACACCGGATGAACTTTCTCCTTGTCTCCAAAGTTTCGTATGCGGCTTTTATGATATTCTTTTGACATTGTAAACGTTGCAGGAAAAAAAGCTGGTCAAAGCAGAAACCTCGTCAAGATCGCCTGAAAGTAATTCGACAACAAAATCTGATCAAGAACTACATGATGAAGTGGGAAGTTTCGTTAACGCGATAATGAAATCGTTTCCAGCATCAGACCAAAGACTGGAAGAAATCCAAAGAGATTCGAAACGATGATATTTGGTCTAAGCTTATTAAATATTGTGAATCAGGATGGCGTCAGCAAGCAGATTCGAACATGAGGGCATTTTCTCGCGAATCGCCAAACATATTTTTTCAGTGCGGCTTAATGCTAAAGGGAACGTGTCTTGTTATACCTTCCACTTTGCGACGAGACATAGAAACGTAGGTAAAGAATTAAATACTTTAATTGTGCCCACAACCGCAGGCAAACAACGGAACCAATGATACCCAGCAATCTACCAGCTTACCCTTGGAAAAACGTTGGTTGCAATTTGCAATCATCATGCACAATATAATAGATTCAACCGTAATTTTGAGCGATTCTGTTAAGAAATCGAGCCGTGATCTGGCTGGGTACAACCGTATGGTATAAACTCCATGCGGTTGTGGGCTATTTAAGCCATGGTCAAGGTCGATTTCATTATGTTATGTCCGTTATACACACAAAGAAGTAATTGAGTGCAATGATAGTGTTGTGCGATACAATAAGTATGATCTATTCTAGCAAAATGTTTTGAAACGTTTTGGTTATAACTTTTTATACGAAACTGGAAGCTACGCGCATTTTAAAAAGCAGTGACAGCAGTAGTGACGACTCTCAACAAGCGCAGTTAATTAAGTTTTGTTTTGATCACATTTGTTCCCCGCGTCTTGCAATAATGCCGCCAGCTTCCCTTGACTTTGCTAATTGTTGAATTTTTGCCGTTTTCCTGATACATATATTTAGCTATGCCAGGTCGGCAGCGGCTTGGGCTATAAAAGCTCGCGCTTTCATCAGTGACCAAAGAAAGAAAGAAAGAGAGATTCCTGACCAAACCTCTGTCGGACTCGGTGAAAACGAACTCATGTAAAACTTGTAGAACGGCAGTTTTCAAGATACGACTATCTGCGTTTTACATGTCTAACATTTTAACTCTCATCGCTTTCACGTTATATTAGCTCGCACTTCTACCAGCGACGAGAGTTAGCTGACTGAATTACCGAAAGTTGTCTAAGCTAAGCATTGGTGATTGCAACTCGGTAGACATCTTATAATCTTGGTTCTTGGATATTCGTAATATTGAGAAAGTGTACAGCTAATTGACTCTCTAAGTCACAAATCAGTAACTACCTGACGTCATCAATTGCAAGGCTCTACTCAAAAACAGCAAACTGCTGATGGTGACGCCACGAAAACATTTTAACACATACCCAGTTAAAACTACTATGCATGCGACCTCGAAGTTTTTAACACGCCATTTGCTAGGGTAATTCCCAAACTTAAAAACAACACTCAATCCTAGCCGCTGATTAGTTCAACAAACTTTTTTAAACCATTACGTCAACGTCTCAACATTATCCTGGAAATCGCGATATTCAACATCGGTTCGGTTCCTTAAAAGTTAAAAAAACGCTTTTGTCATACTCATTTGTCGTTCTTTTGTAAGCTTCACGCAACTAAAAGGCTTAATGTATTATTTGTCATTGGCCCATTGATGTGAAGATACCTTTTTGACTTGTGAGGGTATCTTAACTTAATTTATCTGTTGACTTGTCTGACTCTATTGTTGCGTGCGGTTAGGATACTTTAACGCTGTGGCTGTTAGTTGGCTACAGGTTGCAACGAATATGCTTACAAGTGAAGGCGTATATTTGAAATTTTGTACACGTTTTAACGCAAGACTATTAAGTGAGTCGAATCTTGAAAACTGCCGTTCTACAAGAGTTCATTTTCACCGAGTCCGACAGAGATTCGGTAAGCGATCTCGTTCTGTCTTTGTCTGTCTAATCACTGATAAAAGCGCGAGCTTTTATAATGTGTAGATGGGGAGTTGAAATGTGCGACGTGGTAAACAACAGTTGCATGATGGGGAGTTGAAATAAGCTTTTTCCTAAAAGCTCTATTCATAAATGTCAATCTGTTGGAAAACGCATTGCAAGATATGGTGCAATGTTATTAACTTATTATAAAAAGACATCCAAGCCGCTGCAGTCGCCTAAGATGGTGGGAAGCGAAAAGTATAGTGCTACCCTCGTTGTAGACTGGTCAAAGAAAAAACTACGCCAAGCGGGAAATCCCTGAGGGCTCAAATCGTGCAAGATGTAAATTACAGTGGTGGTACAAACATGGGCGTTTAGCACGGCCACCAAACCTAAATATTGTCCTTAATGGTCCGGTAGATTAGCTACAAGAGCTAAATTAGTTACTTAACTATATTTTTCTATTTAGATTTGTCCGTAACTCCGTACGCGTGCTACCACTTTGCTTCTATTGTAGTTTGTAATCTCGATTATACTTACAGCAGTTTTATGAAACTACTGTAAGTACTTCTTGATATTGAACAATTCATAATCATGCAATTGTTGTTGGATTGTTAATAATAATTGAATTTATTGTCAACAAATTCTCAATAACAATAATTGCAAGTATGATTTCATAGCACATACGAACAAACAAATATGATTTTTATGACTTACTCAACTTGAAATTAACAGAGAAATGTGGATTAGGGGAGTCATAAGTTAAAGACATTTATCACTTTGGTACATAGGCTTTGGTAAGATCTGTTGCGTGTTGGAGGTCAACGAGGTTTGCTTGTAGGCTGCCCGTACCGGGCTGTTACTGTTAGCCTATGTGAGCTCGCCTTCCATCATAGGCTACCGTACTTGGAAAGTTAGACTAGAAAATTGCGAAGTGAGTGACTAAGGCTGGGATGGTTCAACTTTTTTATCTGATGGCGGTATAGGCCTCATTTAGTCTGATAGTGTGAAGATTGCTCAATTGTATGCCGGATCTACAATTTAGGCTATGATTAAATTTGCGCGGCATATTGGGTTTAGGCTAGCTACTAACTGCAGAAGAATTGGGTCTAGTATACAAGTGCACAACCAGATGATGTCAAAATTTGAGTAGCTGGGGTCAAGTATACAAAGGCATCCTGTGGTTATGCAGTGGTACATTAGACCTGAAAAGAGTATATGGCTTATATCCTGAAATTCTCAAGTTTTCTCTCAAATGTTTCCACTTTTTATATGTCAAATCTAAGCAGTGTATAACAATCTTATATGATTATGTTTTTATACTGTTTGAGCATAATTGTAGGAGTTACTTTGGCAATAGACCCTTTCCGAGTTACTATCTGGGTCGCAAAATTTTTTCACTCGCCGATACTTAACAATGGAAAATATCAACCAACTTTGATTCTTTTTTAAATTACAAGCGTTCTGACCCGGACTGCAGAGTATGGCAGTTGTCGCCGACAGGTCGGGTGTGCACTTAGACTTGTGGCCCAAGACTGCCTGGTGTTTGTGTAGGCAAGGTGCGGCACTATACGATAGAAATCGGGGGAAAATCAGTGTTTCTCGTTTTTTTTTTTTTAGTGGTATCGGTTTTAAATACTGATTTTGCAGCAAAAATCAGAGCAAAAGTTAGTGTCTCCTTTTTTTGGGGACACCAGTTTGCCCTGGTGTGCAATGCCCTTTTAGGAAAAAATCTCCGGTGTGCTCTCGCTATCCTCTGCAGTCTGGGTTCTGGCCATCGGATTGTAAAGATTTCATTCAGGTGAGCCACATATGAATTCCTTTATAAATGCGATAAAAAAAATTTTGAAAATATTTTGCCCTAGTTTTTATTTTACAGCGGTTTGAATCGTACGCACTGGGCTAGTTTGATGCGAAGTTATGTTACGTGGTCAGCGTAGTATGCAAAGTAGAATGCGTAAGAGTTTCTGTGGTATCTTTGGGGCGTTTAAATGTAATTAATTCAGTTTGTATTTAGTTTTAGTTGTTTATTTAAAGCTTTGCTTGACATGCACAACAAAATTACCTTGTGTATCACGTTTGTGTCATGTTACAATTAGATTCTTTAACAGCAACTGTTGATTGCCTTTTCTTATCTAAAGCAACTGAAATAGACAAAAACCAACCGTTTTATCTGATAGCCTTGATTCCTTGAACTGTAGAAAAGTCCTCTAATCTGCTGATTCAAGTGTTGTATGGAGTAGGGCTAGGCATACAACCTTCAAACTCAGCAATTACAAAATTATAGTTTTTAAGAGAAACAATTGTATATAAATTTGCATTCAGACTTTCCTCTTCCATTTTTCTCATTCAACACTAACCTGCGGAAGAACGGAAGTGCCAAAGTAATGTCACTAATCTGCAAAAGTTATTTAAGTACATCAAACAAAAGTTGTAAATTGTTACTTTTTCGGTGGGTATCTTCATACTGTTTAATTTCTGAGCTAATGTTGAAAGGCTGTAACGGTTTCTTGTATACTTTTAATTTTTTCAGTTCGTTTATGTACTCGGACATCAGGTCACCATTGTGCAGTTGGTGAGCAATTTCTGTTTGTAACCCATCCTCACCATCTGCTGCTGGGAATCCATATTCTGCTTCACAATTTCCAGCTTTGTTAGGAAAAAGCCTCAAAAATACTTCTTCAGCAAAAGTTTTGAAAGGTCTAAGAGGCGCTATTGGCAGTGTATTTGAAGAGTCACTTCTGTCTACTTGTTCTTGATTGGTCAAGTACCTTAACAATGAAACAACTTACTTGTTCCTTACTGAGACCTAGCGGTTAATGAGAGGCTTCTTTATGCAAACAGCAATAGGATTGCCTTGATTATGATTACCAGTTCACTTATGCCGACCTTCATGAGCATGTCAGCTTCGAGAAAAGTGGAATCTTCAGAGGAGGCAAGTTTCAAAACGATTTGGAGAGGGTGAAGACATTTAGCTAGGTTACTTAAAATAACCCATTTGTTCTCAAAGACATCTTCAGTTGAGGCTATTTACTCTATTTAAAGCTTTAGAAATGCAGTTTTTGAGTTATAAAAAGCATTCAATCATCGCTAAAGGACTGCTCCAACAAGTCTTGCAGTGTAGTATGAGATGTAATTCTTATTGAAATCATCATTCTTAAGTGGAGATTTTTGAAACATTCAGCAAATTCTTCTGACTTTTGCACTGACTTTTGAATATCGTTCCGTAATTTGAGGTGTCTCATTTGTTTCATGAGCACTTTCAAACATGCTACTATTTTTCCTGGTTTTCTTCAGTTCACATTCTTCAGAGCTTTGATCTCACATTATTATGACCTTTACCATAAACACAGAAATATCAGTCATACATCCAACAATATGGAGACTGAACTCTAAGCTACACTCTTCCAATTTTTTGCCTAACGTTTCTGTTATCCTCGAATAGTTTTAGAGAACGATAAATTCTTTTCATTTCGAGTGACCAATGTTGCCTTGCATTGTGAACAATGATATTCATGTATCTTATACTTTGGAAAGAATTATGGCATAACTAAGTACCATGTTTTTAACACCTTCATGTGATGTTGGGTGAGGCGTGTCATATCTTGTCTTCTGTAAACTCACTTTTCACAATACAGTGGAAATTTAATCCATCAATACTAGCAAGTCTGGAAATTTCTTGCAATCGATTTTGTAGCAAAAAATTCACTTAACACTTTTTGCTTCTTGAATAATTTGGATTCTTCAAGAGACAGGTCTTCAGAGGTATCAACGCCATGAACTTTTTTAATGTGAGCATTCAATGAGGATGTAGAACCCCCAATGCATTCTAGTGCCTTGTCACATTTCTTGCATTTAACAGTTTCTTTAGTTTGATGTACAAAGTGTTCCCATACTTAAGATCGAAGATCGTTGATATTGTGAAAGAAAATTAATGGATCCGTTATATACGAGGTATTTAGATTATGTCTCAAAGGGACTGTAGAAGTTATGATTATCGAACATGTTTATGGAACATGAGCCGAATTATTGTAAGCCCAGCACTTTAAACACTCTGTTAATTATAAAATTGTCGGCTCGATAACTGTGCTTTGAATCCTATGCCAATATTGAGTTCACTGTTTAATAGCAACGCGTTTTACCATAGCAGATCTTTTTTGTGATCAACAGAACAACAAAAAACAAAGCTTCGCAAAAATTTATAGAATCCCTGAGGATTTTTTGTATCCATTTTTCACTCTTGAACATCTAAATTTCATTTTGCTTAAAAATCAGCTTTTTCTGAGATTGTTGAGTTTGATGCGGTGGAACTAAAAAGTAACGTACAGAGAGAGTACTAATACTAGCCTAAAAGCGTGACGCGACACCTTATCGAAAGACACTTTATCGAACGACACTTAATCGAACGACACTTTATCGAAAGACACTTAATCGAACGACACCTGATCGAAACGACACCTGATCGAAACGACAGTTGATCGAACGACACTTTATCGAACCGAAAGTTGATCAAACGACACTTTATCGAACCGACAGTTAATCAAAACGACAGTTGATCGAACGACACTTTATCGAACCGACAGTTCAAGCAAGATTTTTGCGTGTTTCTCAAACATTGAAACAATGGGTCATTGTGATGTTCAGCTATCTGTCCATGTTTGTTTGATAAAGTTGGATTTTGTAATTTTTGAGATATTGTGATATTTATATAATTTTGCTCTCTCTCCGCATTGAAACGTATTACTCATTTACGCACCAATAACTTGACTAACTATTCTTTTTCGTTCTCTTTTCACAGCGGGGGCGCGGTGTAACAAGAAGAATTTATAGAAATGTGTCACTTTTAGAAATACCTAATTTACACTAAATTCACTTTCTTTAGTTTTACAATTATGATGTATACAGGAAGCCAGATGATGTTTCTACTAACCTGTAATAATCTCGCCAGTCTACGACGCATAGGTTTCTAGTAATTAACGATTGCAAATGTGTGTGCGGGGTTGGCCACATCGAAGCCATTTATTTTGCGCTGTCGGTCAAGCTGGGATAAAGACCACTTTCAAGAAGCTACTTTGTGTAAAAGTCAGGCAGCGACATGCCCCTTGCTATAAAATTTTGCCTTCAATTCCTTACTCTTTGTATCTATAATGACTAGTCTAGTCTACTGTACAGACAATCTCGTACTTAGTAATTCTCGTGCGTATTCTTGTGATATCTTATTAATATGTGGGCGGGCCGGCCGCCATGCGAAATCGAACACTTTATGATACAAATATAAAATATAGATATAAAATATAAATCGTCAACTTTATGATATATACATCACAATTCATTAATGCACACCATTACAAAGACCGCACATCACAATGGCTCATTGTTTCAATGTTTGAGAAACACGCAAAAATCTTGCTTGAACTGTCGGTTCGATAAAGTGTCGTTCGATCAACTGTCGTTTTGATTAACTGTCGGTTCGATAAAGTGTCGTTCGATAAGCTGTCGTTTCGATAAAGTGTCGTTCGATCAACTGTCGGCTCGATTAACTGTCGTTCGATAAAGTGTCTTTCGATCAGCTGTCGTTTCGATCAGGTGTCGTTCGATAAAGTGTCTTTCGATAAAGTGTCTTTCGATAAGGTGTCGTAGTACCGCCTAAAAGATGTCACTCCTACACAACCATCTGAAAAACATAAACTGCATTTTTGTACTAAGTGTGCTCTAACCTTTTTCTAGTATTTCTGAAATGTTTAGTATATTCAATATGTTGTATATTTTACAGTATATCAACTTAACAAGGAAACACTGATGCAGTACTGCTTGAGAATAATACCGCAAACACTGGATATTTTTGAAGTGAAATACTGAGCAAAGTTAACGCAACTGAAGTTAATATTTATTTACACAAAACACAACGAGCTTAGTCTATGCTGGTTTTCAATGCAACATAAAAAAACTGTAACTGAACTACGTCGAAATGTGTAATATACTGAAGTGTTTGAACGTAAGTGGTTAGAAATTGCTTAAAATGTCCAAGATATATTGTAAATAGCTTGTTAAATAACAGCACGTTAATTGACTAGCATCTACGTTCAGTGTTTAGGATGATCAATTTTAACTTATAAAACTAAATAGTTGCAAGTAATATTAAAAAGTTACAACTCGGAATTTGCGTCAAAGGAACGGAAAGCAACCAGCCGACGTCATTTCTAAATATAGCCCGCTTTTTCAATAATTTCCGGGATAATCGGAAACTTCATAATTGAATGTCTCCGTTACGATCATCAGTTATTTGTATACCTCCGTCACACTAACTTGTTTTCTGAAAATGCTGAAAATTTTTTGCCGAAAGCGCTAGACTGAGCAAACTAGATAACTCGTAATAACAGCTTGCGCGAACTTTAACGACGGGTTTGATCGGGATGACGCATAAAATTTGATTGACTTTTTCCAAGATCATTTCTTCCTTTAATTATACATAACTACGAGCGAAATTGCCGTGCACTTAGATCGCATTATTAACGTAAAATAGAAACCAAGATGTTCTCCCGCAACATTTTCGGGTTCCAGAGTATCAAAAGGAGACTTTTTCGAACGTACTGAAAACGAATTTTACGTAACCGAAAAAGTACCGTACTCGTTCTCCCCAGATTACAACCCGTTTTACGATTCACGAAAATGTGATAGATGGTGTTAAACTGGCTAGGTGTGCGAGGATTAGAATTCTTGTTTTCAGTAGAAAAAACGATTTCAAATCAAACAATTGATATTTTTCGCGGCATTTACGCTTTCGTGCTTTATCTGAGGTAACTATGCGTAGTATAACGTTACAACCATTATCATAAATCATGGTGGGTACAACTTTACTGTGAGGTAGTTCAAATAAAAGTGTAATGTGTTTATTAGCTATCAAAGAGCATTATTAATTAATTAAATAAATAGGGCAAAGAGTTTGAAAAACTGATATTTTGGTAATTTATCCTAAAAATATTTGGCATTAATAGTGATGCGTTTGACAGCAAGTGTGTCGTAATAATAGAAAATCGTATTGCGCAACGACGTTTGCTTCAAGCTGAAAATTATTATCGTTAAGCGAATGGACTCAGTTTGCCTGTTTTATGATACTTACGCATACTGCTTGCCTTTGATAAAATAATGCTTATGAAATGAGAAAATAGAACAGTAAAAAATAAATTGCGCATTTTCAACGAAAAATTATTCATACCCGGGAAAATAAACAAGGACGGAACACCGTAATAGGCTCTCAACCCGGAAGTATGTTCGGCTTTTGTATAGCAGACTTTTCATCATGAGAAGAATTGCAAAGCAAAAACTTGGTTAAGTGAATTGAATACCACTGGCCGGTAACAAGGCACGCCTCCACACAAAGTTTTGATGTTTTTGCAATTAAGTCTTGTCGTTCAATTGTTAGGGCTGGGAGACATGTGCGTGAATGTCAAAATTTCAACCGTCCCCTGTTTGCCTAAAGGCAGAAACCATTTTGACTGTTCAGTCTACACAATACACATGACTGCAGAAACACCACCGTCCATATGCTTATTACAACGAGAACGTACGACGCTAAATCGCTTAACAGCGACTGTTTTCAGTTACAGCAAAAGCTTGAAACAGAAAAGTATTCATTTGAAATTTGTCACCTTGCATAAAAGCTAGTAACTTATACTGAGCTCGGCACAACTCTGGTCAGATTTATTTCCTTCCGTTGTTCGACGTTTGTAGCATGCTAAGACAAGAATAAAACACTCGCTAACAATCAATGAGCGGTAAAAACGCGGTAAAGCCCTAAGGCTGCACGATGACTACAGAGGTTTTACAGCTATTGGAGGCGACCAAATCCAGAAAACGTGTAGTTTAAGACAAAAGAACAATTTATTAAAGCTGTGACTGGAAGATTGTAAAGGAGGTGGATCGAGTTCCTTCCTTTCAAATAAGATCGCGTCCCATAATCTGATTGGAATTGACCGTTTTACGTAGTGGTAGGAAGCGGTTGAAGTGTAGGTACTGGAGATGAATTGTATCCCCATACCGAATTGAAGATAACATCGAAAATATAGGTGCAGGTTAGGATAACGTAACTGTGTTATAACTTTCCTGTAAGTGTAAGCTAACAAACAACTGGGGAAACAGCTTTAAACATGCAAGGTTTTTTTTAATATATTATTGACAGGCTTTTTCATTAAAGAATTTTTTATGACTTGGTTGTGAATGATTGGCACAAAGAGTGAGTTTTTCGGTCGATGCTAAAGAAGGCAAAACAAAGCACAGAACCTGTCTATAGCCACTCAAAAAGGTGCCCGAAGTGCCATATTCGCAATCCGACCCGCAACTAGATGGCAAATTATGACTAAGCTGTTAAAAAATCAGTTTTCAGCTGTCGTACAAAGTCCACGCGCTAACAGCATATAGTGTAGTTATACGTCGAAAGCCTTGAGTGAAGATGGGATACTATCGTCGCGTACTGAATGTGCCACAGTAAGTAGGATGTTTGAATGGTTATATGTGTTGGCATAACATTACTGACGACTAGTTTGGTACGTCGGTTATGACTACGTAACGAATAATTATTAATTGTAGTGGTAGGCAATATTTAGGTTGTTTTAAAGAATTGGTGCTGGTTTTGCCTGTTTGTACGGTCAAGTAATTACATCTTGGAAATATGAGTAGCTTAACCGCGTATGTTTCTACTTACTCACAATATCTGCAGCAGGTAATGTTTCTTTTCTGAGTTTTACAGTGAAATATTTTAATTTAAGATAGATTTAAGCGTCATCACCCATTTAAAATATGTGGCAATCAGTAAACATTGTACGTGAATTTTGATCTGTGATATCGAAATATTCCTTGTTTTCACTTTTAACAGCTGACTACTTCGTCGTGGGCCGGCATCGGAGCGATTGCTGTGGCTGCTTTGATCTGGTTAACGAAAAATAAAAACGAAAAGTCTAAACAGGATCACCCAATAGATTTAGAAAACCAAAGTGTTAAAATCACCTATGAGGTTTGTGCTCTTCGCAATTGATTGTGACGACTTTTAAAATCAACTTTTTGCATATTACCCACTCTCCTAACCTAAACCGTGGTCTGCGTGACCTACTTACGGTAAAATAGTCACCACCTTAAAAAGCTTTACAGTATCATTATCTATACATGCTTTCCTATTGGCTGCCAATATTTCACCGGAAAAATCTTGGGTTCAAAACTATTTTCACATTTTCTTGTTATACTAACTTAAATGTTATAACATGGTAAACTAAACTTAACCTAAATCTACCGTCTAATCTAACTTTAACTTTAAGAACAGGCTGCGTGATTTACTTACGGTGAAATAGTCACACTCGTATTGCGTTTACCCTACGGCCTACTCGATTGTGTTTTACCTATGTTATAATCGAAATGTGTCGAGGTCTATTAGGTTGGATCGGGTATTTGTGTTGCTCAGAAGGGATCACGGTACGATAAAGCTTGGAAATCATTGTTCATTGAAAATGAACAACTTAGTTTTGCGCGAAGCTGCATCCAAGTATTATATACAGCGTGACAAAATCGGTATGACTTCAACCGTGGAGCATAATTTCCAAGCGTTTTGTAGTGAAAGGGGAATGTCTGTAGTAGATGCACGTGTTTGCATGGGAAGAATCGCCAACTAACGTCTCCCTTGCGCGTACTCTTTCTTTTCTTATGTACTCATGTATTAACGTGAAGACATTTTATGACAAGACTTAACACTCCCTTTTGGAATTGGACGATTTGCTGTTCGAAACATGAGATTTAACTAAAGTCTGAATCGGTTTTAAAGCGCTTCGCTTCACTGGATCCATTCAGGTATCCTCGATCAACCCTGACAGACAGGTATTGTTGTTGGAATTTAGCAGTGAAATACATTCTATTGAATAGATAGGCGTATACGAACGCTGCAGTCTTGGTGCACAACTGCACAAGCAGTAATAGTCCGAGCAACAGCTTAACTCTAGGCAAGCGCCGTTAGTTATTGTTAAGTGCAAGTATATGATAGGGCTTGTTGCTGAAAGTATTTTTTTACCCTTGGTTAAGACGATGCGAAAATTATGTAATAGTTTCTGAGAAACAGCAAAGTGAAACGACTTGGGTCATTACAGAAAGACACACAAATTTCAGAATATTTATATACTGGGGTTTGTTACGTTGATATTCTCATTCGGTCCTTTGTACGAGCGTGCAGGTATTTTCTTGACCTTGGGATTTATGTCTTATTTTCTGATATTCTTTGATGTCATTGTTTTCCGAAGGGTTGTTTACGGTTGGTTGGTTGCTGAATTAAGTAAGCACTTTGTGTGTTGTCAAAATTTAGTTAGTTGTGTTAAATTTTGACTTACTAACTTTACTCCAACTTCCAACTTAGATATGTTAAAGATGATAAATATTCTTTGAATATATTTGTTGTTTACCCACCAATTCAAGTAACAGCCCTGGTCAAGCTAAATAGCCCACGTATTATTTTTTAAGACTTTTTTCACAGTTTTGCAAGTTTGATGACGCACCCGCTTGTTGAAATCAAAAATAAAAATGATCAAGACAAGGGAAGCGAATAAAATTGTTTCTGTATTTGGGCGACCCAATGTTAGGCATTCAAAAGAAAGCTTGCAACTGAGTTGAGGTGCATGTTTGTTCTGAAGTAGGACGCGGTCAGCGTTTCATGTGGAAGTAAATGTTTGGTTATGAACTTGTCTGCCTTAGTTGGTATCGTCGCAAGCGCATGGTATTTGAAATCCTCCTTAACTCTTTCCAAATTATTGGATGATTCGGTGGGTCAAAAATACCGTTAGTTTAAAAGTTTCTGTGCATATAAAATCGCGGCGTGAGCAACCTCACTACAAGAATGCATTTTCCGTTTACAATTCTATGGTCAAACCTAGAGTAATCGCGCAAAGGTAAGTGGTGCACCTTCAGGCGAAACAATTTTCCCTTAAATTGGCGTTGCTCTTGTTTATTTTTGTTCGCCGTGTTAACTCTTTGTATTGTCCAGGGCGACACCGCGTTTTGTTTGTCGTGTGAAATACTTGGGAAATCATTCTCCATTAGTGGCGCTTTTGTATTTAGGGTAACGAACTCAGTGTGGTGTATTTCAGTGGATAAACGTTCGCGAAGTTCCACACAACAAACTATGGTCCGGTTTTGTCAGTTCAACGGTGTCACAGACAACAGGCCAGCTAGCGTTGTCCGCAAGTAATTGCTGCTCAGTCATATGCCGACTTATTATGAAGCTTAACAACAGATTCGGATTACGTCATTGCACGTTTAGGCTTGAGTAACACGCGTGACCCATCACAAAATTACGCGGAATGTTTCACTACAGATGAAAAATCATGATTTCCGCGTGGTCACGTGCTATTTCGTCTGTGGTAAGTACGTCGGTGGAGACAGCAGGATTTAAAGATATGTCATCAAACTGCATTTGGCTTCTGTCACGACACTTCCAGTTTTATAAGGGCAGTGTTACGTTGCAGTACAAGATATGTATGTAGTTTGACATTCAAGTGTTTTCTGCAGGCATATAGCTTAATTTTGATAGACATTGTTATAAACATGACTGATCAAGTGGTCATTGAAGTCTCAGATCAAATGAAGGGCGAAGAAACATCGAGTGAGATAGCGCCGGAACAAAATGGCTTAGAATTAGATCATCCCTCCCAAGGTCTAAAGAGCGAAAAAAATCTCGACAATGAACCAGTCAATACTGTGGAGTCACAACAGTACAAACCTATGTTAATTGCGGATATTGTAAATCGCCAGTCAGTGACTTACCGTGTAAGTGCTCGCTTGACCGTATTCCGTTACTTAAACTCCACTATTTGTGTATAAAGCTCATGATATTTGTACATGGTACAGTTTTCTAGTACAGCAATTGTTCATAACAGATGGTGACTGGTAATCAAACCGATTGACAGCGAATAATAAATCACGTATTGTTCATCACCATACCATAAAAAAGCGTGATGTTAACTCAATAGTTAACTTAATTGGGTATCTTTTGTGCGAAACAGCACAAAAGTTAAGTTAGGTACGAGAAAAATAGGTTTTTCCAATAACTGCAGCGAAAGATTTTTGTAACGTTTATCAAATTATCAGCATAACCCACGCTGAATGCATCACCATATGCACACTGTTGTAGCTCTTCTATTCTCGTACAGGGAGACGACAATGTGCGCGCTTCGCCACTCATGCTTGATGAGCCGGTAAAATACTTGGAAGCGGACACTCGAACTATGCACGATATATTCCTGCGTGGTCTGAGGGAATCAAGTAAGCAAGCTTCGTTGAGTAAATTTTGTGACGCTATCGAGACCAAACACAGCCGCAGGCGTTAACGACTGGCTGCACGCTGTACTGATTACTTTTGTAAGAATGCCTGCATCGCGTACAGTCCGTACACTTTTATCTTGATCTTTTTGCGTTACAGACAATGGCAACTGTCTGGGATGGCGTCCTGGACCTGGTCAGCCATTCAAGTGGCTCAGCTATCAACAGGTTGGTGTGTTGGCTTTGCTTATAAACAATTGATATCGTATATTCTGGATGTATAACTTGCCAGTGCCTAGCTTAGTTGATTATGACAGTACTGGTTCTTTTGCGTGGTTAATTACATGACATTTTGGCCCAGGTATTGGACAGAGCACAAAATTTTGGCTCGGGGTTGATTGCGGAAGGCGCAGAAACGAAGCCGACTCAACTTATCGGCATCTTCTCTCAAAACTGCATTGACTGGAAGATTGCCGAGCAAGCCTGTAATTCCTATTCAATGGTGGTGGTGCCACTCTATGATACTCTTGGACCTCAGAGTATTCAGCATGTGATTAACCAATGTAAGTATGCTGCTATTTATGCTTAAGTGCTAGTTACTCACATATTTACCTTGTGTTTCTGTTTTCCAGGCGATTTGAAGTTTTTAGTCGTCGACACCAACACAAAGGCGAACGTTCTTCTAAACGGCGTGAAGGATAATAAGTATAAGTTCGACGTTCTCATTATTATGGAAACTCCTAACGATCAAGTTGCGTCTTTGAGCAAGGAAGTTTCTGTGAAAGTGATTACTTTTGATAGATTGGAAGAAATCGGAAAAACAGAAAAACAAGATTTTGTTGTGAGTAACCGGTGATGTTCTATGCATAAATCAATCCTTTAATTAGTAATGTTCATACAAAGAAATTTTTAGGCTTTAAAATTTCTTCTAAAATTGTTAATACACCTGCTTAATAGCCACCAACGGCGGACGATTTGCACACAATATGTTACACCAGCGGCACAACAGGCTTGCCTAAAGGAGTTATGCTAACGCACGAGAACGTAGTTGCTACACTTGCTGGGGTCTTCTGCATAGGAAAAGATGTAAGTTTCCGCTCTCGTCATTGGCAGTGCATTGCGTTTTTAACGAGCCTGTGTGCTGAATATTTTGTTCTTATATCAATTTTCAGTCGTTTCTTAACGTATCCGCTACCGACGTTCACATATCATATCTACCTCTTGCCCACATGTTTGAACGCATTGTACAAGCTCAGGTCTTGTTCGCTGGTGCAAGGTATGAAATCGTTAATGCGTTATTGAAAGACCACTATATATGCACAGATTAACATAAATTTGAACCGTATTATTCAGTACTGTATGTAAATTGTGTATACTGATTATTTTGCTTACCACTATGTTATTAGTATTACTGAATAGGCTACTCATAAAATTACGAAAGTAACACCTGTATGTCATTTAGCGTTGGATTCTTTCAAGGCGACATAAAGCTGTTACTTGATGACGTCAAAACCTTACGGCCAACCATATTTCCAATGGTGCCGAGGTTGATCAATCGGGTGTACGACAAGGTATGCTTGATTTGCATCAAGTTCATGCTAACCACGCCATTAATCATTCACTTAAAATTGATAAGATGGTGATAATGAAAACACACATCTTGCTAGATTTGGGCGGGCGCTTCACAGTCCACGATTAAGAAATTCTTGTTAACTCAAGCTGTCAAAGCCAAGGTTTCAAAACTTCAACAAGGCATCGTAACTAAAGACACGATATGGGACAAACTTGTGTTCAGGTAAGTGTCTTGAATCCCCTGATAAAAAAAAAGACCCATGTATGTTGCAAATTTTTTGTCACGATTTCGCTGCTTGGTCATGTGGATTGTGACCGCTAGTAACACTGTCATGCGGAACAGCATTCAAAGGTTATTATTGGTCATTCATTGTCTGAGCTATGCGAATTTTTTTTGCCATGTTTTTACTTGCTACCTATCTTGCAGTTGCTGAATCTCAGGTTGTTTTTGTAAGGCTGGTACGAGTGAAGAAAAAATGTGAATATATTTATGTTTTTTGCTGTTTCCATGCTGTTGGACAATGAAGTACATTTACAGGAAAATTCAAGATATGCTCGGAGGAAGACTTCGAATTTGCATCACCGGAGCGGCTCCCGTATCCCTAGAAGTCATCAGCTTTATGCGTGCAGCATTGGGTGTTCCTTTTATGGAAGGTTAGTGCAACCTGTTCAAAGCAGTGTCTACACTTTAACCAGCGCAGTGGTTGTATAACGTGCAGATGCATCTTTGTGCACTTGATAAAATATCAGCCATTTGCTGCGAAACAGCAACGGAAAACAGTTTTGTATACCCTGGCTACCATCATTGCAGGCTACGGACAGACAGAGACCACAGCGCCCATCAGTATCACCGTACCCGGGGACTATATGTCTGGCAGTGTTGGAACGGTCGTCGCTTGCAACATTGTTAAGTTGGTCGATGTACCTGAAAAAAATTACTTTGCCAAAGACGGCAAAGGCGAAGTGTGTGCAAAAGGAACCAACGTATTCAAAGGTTATTATAAAGATGAGGTCAAAACCAAAGAAGCTGTTGACGAAGATGGATGGCTTCATACTGGAGATGTTGGAATGTGGTTACCGGTAATCATTTCAGTTTTGTGTGTTTTTCGCAATACTGGCAAACGTATGTTACGCAATCCTAGAGCGTTAAGCTATTGTGAAACCTTAACCACTGTTTTACATAACTCCCGCTTGTTGTAATCGTTTTTGTTGGTTTCGACTTAAGCAAATACTTTTATACTCAGAATGGAGCTTTGAAAATTATCGACCGCAAAAAGCACATATTCAAGTTAGCCCAAGGAGAATATATCGCCCCTGAGAAAGTGGAAGGTATCCTTGTCCAAAGTCCTTCCGTTGCTCAGGTTAAAAATGCTTGTTTATGTAAATTACTTCAACAGGAACTTCGGAATCTGTTTTGTAAAATGTGTGGGAAGTGGTAATTTTTCTTTGTGCAGAACAGACTCGTTGTAGTGAAACGTGTGGTAATTAATAGGTTTTTCTTCACGGTGAAAGTTTGAAGGCTTCGCTTGTTGCGATCGTGATACCTGATCCCGAAATGTTGGTGATGTGGTGCTCCGGAAAAGGCGTTAAAGGATCATACGAAGAACTCTGTACTAAGGAAAAAGTGAAAAAATTGATCTTGGACGACTTGTGTGCCGTTGGCAAGAAACGTGGTCTTCATTCTTTTGAGCTTGTTAGTATGGCTAGATACAGTTTATAACAATGTGGATACGTCTTAGAGCCTCTGTCTTTTTCACAGTGAAAACTAGCTTGTGATTGGCGAAATACTTCTGCTTTATTGACGCGCAAGATCATGTAATGGCGAATGTTTTAAAACGAACAAACTGTTAAATTTCTGATAAACATTGGTTACTCGTTACTAGTGTACGCGGCACGAAAATACCTTAATTTAACACAGCTTTATGCGTTTATGTAACACGTTAGTGGTTTATTTTTAGCCGAAGAAAATCCACCTTTCGACCGAAATGTTCACCGTGGAGAACGATTTACTGACACCTACATTTAAGTCAAGACGACCTCAGCTTTACAAGAGATACGAAGAGGAGATAGTCCAAATGTATGAGGGCCTGGACTGAAATTAATGTTACCTTGGTGACATATGTCCGAATATGACCGATGGCCCAATTTTTGCGTTGATTATTATTATACGAACCATGGGTTTGAATTATTTACACTTGCTAATCTTACTTTATCTATTGCCGACATCTTTATCTTTGTTACCACGACATGTACAGTGTAAAGCTCTCTGCGTAAATCTTAATAGTTTGCAATTGCTCGCCGTTGAAATTGATTTGCCGGTTGTACTTTTTCGATGTTTTGTGGATTTTGCGTAAGTTTGACCGATTTACTTAGTAGCGAAATTAATAGTAATAAATTAAACTTCTAAAACAATTGAGTGTTGCTGTTTATTAGTTAATAGTAAGCTTATTGGTCACCATGATTGCTGGTCATACGCAATAAATCGGAAATATCATGACATCATGACTGTAGACATTAAATAATAAGGTACATCGTTATTACGCGCCTGTGACATCAGACTCAACATCCTGTGCGTAGATCTCATTTACGCATATGCTATGACGCTTTATTTTTGCTAACATTACGACGTAGTAGAGTAAGTAGACTTTTGCGTCATGTAGTAGCATGCATGTATGTCGTGGCGGATTTTTATATGTGGCTTACGTATAGTAGAGGAAACGGTGAAACAACTACGTTTCTGTTTTTGGTAGCATAATTACTTCACCTGGCACTACATTAAAGTATGTTGAAATGTGCTATACGCAAATTCTTCACATGTAAGTGTATGCAAGTTGTGTCAGACTGCATTCTGGGAAACGCCAAACCAAAGATATTTGACCAAGGAGGCATGGATTAACTTAACTAATGTCTACTACATACCAGAGGTGCAGTGCCATTTTTATAGGCGCTGTGGCTGTGTAGGGCCCGACAAAAGGCAGTCATTTCTTACACTGCTGTTTCAATGTACAATATTTGGTGTTTGCATTAGTATAGTTTATTTTTTGCCATTAACTGTGCGGAGCGAAAGTTATGATGCTAACCGTTGTAGTTATAGCAGAATAAAACACATGCTCACGAACAATTAACGAACAGGAAAAAGTGGCCCAAAGACTTAAAACATACAAGATAGCTAGCTATAATACAATTGTGCCATAAGATAGTAGGTTCGCATGGTCACCAAACCCACAAAATTATTCCTAAGTTTAACAAACTTAAAGCCAAAATAACAGAAACAACTACACTGTTGGAAGATGAAGGGGATATGTTCTCTAACATCAAAACACGGATATTAGCAGCCGAAATAATACTAAATTTATCATCATAAAACAAATGTGTGCGCTTATGTAACAAGTTCCAAGCAAAGAAAGGAAAAACAATTCATGCATTTGACCAATTTAAGTTTAAATTAAAACTAATTTGTGCTTAGCAAATATCAGAGGCGGAAATTTGTGTAAATTATTGGAGAGGACAGACACGAAAGTGCAAAAATGAAAATGTGATGAAATAAACAACTTTGCTGTATTATAAACGGTTGGGTTCTGTAAAAGGAAATCAATCATGTAAAACTTCCAAGACGGATATTTCTGCAAATCTTGGCTGAAGAACTTGGGATGCTCTCTATAAAACGTTCCTCAATGCCTCACTCTACAGAAGAAGCAGCTGCTAGTGGAGATCAACAACCACCAACACGAAACTGCCAAGTCAGAGACCAAAAAGGCGAAAAGAACCGCTCTGTTGGCAGATGCCACAAATGCGAAAACTCCCTATGTGGAAAATGCACTGCCAGTAATACAGCGTCTGTGCAAAGTCTGCAAATGAAGTATACTCATGTGTGGTTATGTTAAATAAAAACGTAAACAAAACAGACTGTTGGACTCTAATGTCAAAATGACACCCTCCGTCGTTATAGGTAAATCAAAATTTGAGTCTTTCTAGTGTTAACTAAGGACGCTCATTTGATCCGAAGACTGAAATAGTTCAAATTCTCGTGATAAGAATTGTAAAAATTTGTTTAAGTTTGTTGCCCAGACTATCAAAGCATAATTTTTCGCGCTGCATCTCTAGTTTGTCAACTTTGGAAATGGGAACCCACTGAAAGTTTTTCTTCAGACGAGGTTGTGCTAATGTGCTAATGTGCTAATGTGCTAATGTGCTAATGTGCTAATGTGCTAATGTGCTAATGTGCTATTCCATTTTCATTTTACTTTTTGTATAGGCTACACCGCTACAGCTTTTAACTAAAGCCTATTTAAGAAGAGCTATAGGCCGACAGCATATCGTGGTAAAACATTAAATTGACTTTGTAAAAATAGCTTACTTTCTGCACGAAGGGACACAGGCTGTAACTTGTGGTGCAGAAAATTTTTCTTTTTCACAGGCTCAGTCAAGAGTGACGGGATTATTCACATTCTTATGATCAAAAGATAAAATGCATTTTCCATCAGCTCGCTTCGCCTCAATATTGCTGGTTCATCATACCGAAGAACGTCAGCTACAGCGCGGCAGGCGTCACTCACGTCTTAAATAGTATTTTATGCAATACGTGCCGGAAATTTCTTCAGACAAGCATTTTAACTGTACACTTGCTCATTTTGGTGTTTAGTTTGATATCAAGCGTTGGTTGCAGGAAACGAAGCAAAAGGTTCATTCCATTGAGTATAACAGCACGGTATATAACACTGTTAAGTAGTCGGCTTACCGTTTTAGTCATAAGTTCATAACGTTTAGATTAGGTTAGAAGTTACGCGCTGAATGCTGCGTTGCGCTGCGTCCATCCACACTGAAATCATTTCCTCCAAATGCTGCGCTTTGATTGAAGTGCTCAATTGCGTGCTTTGCCTGACTAAACGTGCCTGCAGGATGTCTTTTATGCCTCGTGACGCGTTAAAGAAATTATGTACAGCGCTTACAACATTTCGTGATGACAATTCAGGGCGTAGTGCACTCACTTGCTCAGATTAAATGTAAGTAAATACGATACCGGACAAAGTTGTAGTTTGATGAAGGAGCTAGTGCAGTCGGTTGAGTGTTTATGCGTCGCTGGTGATTGTTTAAACTAAATTAAATATCTGTTTAGACTACGCAGGTGTAAAATAGCCTGACACAGGTATTGTTGTGAAAATTAAGCATGGCGCCCGAGCTAAAAGAAGAAAAGCTAGACCAGAGTGAAGACGAGCGATCAAATCCAAGCTATGAACCGATCCCGTTGGATGAACTGGCGAAAAAGCAAAGCGTAACCATCGAAGTAAAATTTTATTAGGTTTTGTTCATGATTTCAGAAATTCATATCAATAATAATCACAGTTCTGTTCACATGGCATGGCCCATGGTACATACTGTAGGGTACCTAATCTAATACTATCTTATTCTGCCTTCAGGGTAGTGAATGCATTCGACGCTCACCAATGTTGACGACCGATCAACCAATTGCATTCATGGAAAAAGAAACCAGAACACTACACGACGTTTTTCTTCGTGGTCTTAAGCGATCGAGTAATGAAGGAATATAAGCAGTTCTGTCGCACTAAATAACGCTTAGACTATGCAACCGGTCACTAGTGTGGGTAAATTCTAGCTCTTTGTGATGTTCTATCAGTACAGTATTTTATTATTTGTATTCACAGACGGCCGTCCTTGTGTAGGGTGGAGGCCAGGTCCAAAGGAACCATTTAAATGGCTTACGTACCGAGAGGTTTGTGATCTATCTAATATTGCTAATTAACATTTAGTTAAAGCTATAAAATGTTACTTAATCAAACGAATGCTCTTTAAACTGTCACTGTTTTACCGGAATAAATTATACGTTTGAAGTCAGTTTTCACAACTTCTCATCTAACTTAAATGCTATAACATATTAATCTAAACTTATCCAAAATGTTCCTTCAAATTTAATTATAACTTTAGTTAAATCCTAAATAGAAAAAATAAACTGTTTACATGCCCATTTATAAACTTAACCGCCTATCATTAACAACGGGATGCGTGACCTACTTACGTGCAAGTACAGTATACCCGCTTTGATAAGCTTACGTCTAAAAGTGAGAGTGTTAAAACATATTGCCCTTTTTTGCTTAAAAATGTGTTTCAAAAATCATAAATTTGCCGCTTAAAACATAAATTACGACATACGATTGATATAATTACGAAGTCAGAATGCGAAATGCCTGGCGCTTTTGTTTGGACCAAGTAAGAATAGGATGTCCCGTCTCTGGCATGCGAAAAAATACAACACACATGTTTAAACGTGCGTAACAGGAATATCTTGCGTTGGTTTGGTCTCTAACCCAACTTAAAGTTTGTGTAATTATCCTCACTGAAGGTAAATATTAAACTACAGCTCACTGAGTCCATTCTTGGCTGTTGGAACTTGCGTGGCTTGGTACTCGGATTTCCCCGTATGAAAAGGAATTCTCGTTGCTTCACTTTAAGCTCGTGCACTGTCACCGCTGGCATCAGCTGAAAATAAACATCACCTGAAACCACTACGACTCACCGTCTACCTGCTAAGTCGTAAACCATTTAAAACACGTTAGTAGCCTACCATACACTACTGCAGTAACATACCAGACATTCAAACGCCATGCAAACCATGAAACATGTTGATCGTGACATAATTGCACACCACCTTTGTCATAAATAGCGTCAAATTTTCCAAACATTTTCGACAATACCTGTTTCGCTATTGATAATTACGTGAAATAAAATTAAGAAAGATTCTTTCGTCGGAATGCTTACGCATAACTCTCTTTTGGTTTAAGATCAATATGTTTTAGCACTTGCCCTCACCTTAAAACTATTTGCTTTGCCAGGTCTTGGACCGTGCGAAGAACTTTGGTTCGGGTTTAGTTGCAAAAGGGGCCAAGGCAAATACTTCTCAATTGGTTGGGATTTTTGCACAAAACCGTGTTGAATGGAAAATCGCCGAACAAGCTTGCAACTCATATTCAATGGTTATTGTACCGTTGTATGATACATTGGGACCACAGTCTGTCCAGTATATTATTACGCAATGTAAATGTCAATTACAGAAATTCAAATTTTGTTTATCGGTTTACTGGTTTTATAATGTCTATAAATAGCGATTTACTTACGAAAATTGATTTGATGAAATGCTTTTGAACAACACTAATCAAACCAAAAACTTTTAACAACAAAATTTCTCACGATAAACCTCTTTTAGGTGGGCTCAAGTTAATTGTAATTGACGTCAACTCAAAAGCGAAAACGTTGTTAAATGCGTGCAAAGAAGGAACTTACTGTTTGGCAATCCTGGTGATGATGGAAGAGCCCAATGATGAAGTAAAAAGACTTGCTGTCGAAACTGATGTAAAGATTTTTACATTTAACGAAATGGAAAATATCGGAAAAGATGAACCTCATGATTTTGTGGTACGGTAATACACATTTGTCCACTTTATTTTTTATATAATTTGCACATTAATAATTTCTTAATTAGCATGGTTTATTATATCATTGTTGCGCTTATAAATGTTACTTATTTTTACAGCCGCCATCTGCAGACGATCTACACACAATTTGCTACACCAGTGGTACAACGGGTTTCCCTAAAGGTGTCATGCTCACACATGCTAACGTCATTGCTGATCATGCGGGAGTATTGGCTGCAGGAGAAGAAGTAAATAAATTGATTTCAGTTGGTCTTTCCGCTCAAAAAATTTGACATTAAAACTCCGATCTTTTCAGACTTATATTAACTTCAGTTCCGAAGATGTGTACATTTCTTACTTGCCGCTCGCGCATGTTTTCGAACGACTTATGGCTGTTGCAATGTATTACGAAGGGGCGAGGTAAAATATTTATTTGCAACGGTTAATTTGAATTGCTAAAGTTATATGTGTTTTGTAAACATAGTTATCATAGAATTTTAAAAATCGAAAGTTTTTACAGGCCGCTTTGTTTTTGTTACAGAGTTGGTTTTTTTCAAGGTGATATCAAACTATTGACTGACGATATTATCGCACTACGTCCAACAGTAATGGCGATGGTACCAAGGCTGATTAACAGAATTTATGACAAGGTAATGGAAATGTGGGTAAAATAATGAGGGAAAGCGCAAACATTTACGAAACATGACAGCATATTTTAATGTTTTTAATTTTTAGGTTTGGGCTGGGGCTTCGCAATCACTTATCAAGAGTTTTCTTCTAAACCGTGCAGTGAAATCCAAGTCAGAAAAACTTAGCAATGGAGTTACCACAAAAAATAGTTTTTGGGACAAAATTGTTTTCAAGTAAACTTGTGCGCTTAAACCTCGAAAATTTCGTTTGAAAACTGTAAATAACGTTTTATTTGTAATGATTTTTAAAAAACAATGATGCTTCGATTCGCGGCGTACCATTTCCCACGGAAACACGGTTTTTCGTTCTTGACGATAAAGCTTCACCTGCTATTTACAGAAAAATCCAAAATACCTTGGGGGGAAGACTTCGAGTTTGTGTCACTGGAGCTGCTCCCGTCTCTCCTGATATCCTCAACTTTATGAGATGTGCTCTTGGAATTCCATTTACGGAAGGTAAATCTACGTTGTAAATTTGTAATTCAATAACTAAATCCGGTACAAAAAGATGTTGTTTTGGTTAATTAGCTTACGGACAAACAGAATCATCCTCCGGAATATGCGCTTCATGCCCCGGTGATTACAACACCGGCAGCGTTGGGGGACCAGTTTTATGTAATTTAGTGAAGCTAGTTGATGTACCCGACAAAAATTACTTCGCAAAAGACGGTAAAGGAGAAATTTGCGCTAAAGGTCCGAACGTTTTTATTGGTTATTACAAAGATGAAGAAAAGACAAAAGAGACATTGGATGAGGAAGGATGGCTACATACTGGGGATGTTGGAATGTGGCTGCCGGTAACATTTCGTCAAAATATTAAACTCATAAAATTTTTATAATAGATTTTATTATATTTTTATAATTGAAATATGTATTGTAACAGGCAACTAATTTCGTGTTCCACTAACCAGAACAATGACGAAAGTATTTTGTTTAGGCTCTCTGGTTTTATTGTAGTTTATCTAGAGGCTAATGTTTCTTTTCAGAATGGTTCACTGAAAATTATTGATCGTAAAAAGCATATCTTCAAGCTGTCTCAGGGCGAATATATAGCGCCAGAAAAGATCGAAGGAATACTTCTGGAAAGTCCTGCTGTTTCGCAAGTAGTTACAAAACAGCTAACAGTTAATTGAAACATGCTAGAAAGACTATTCATACACATGAGAGATCATGAACGTTTAGTCCAGGACATCTAAAATTGTTTATCATTAAATTGTTCTTTTTTTAATCAGGTTTTCTTGTACGGAGAAAGTCTGAAATCGGCCGTTGTGTTAGTGGCAGTACCTGATCCAGAGAGTTTTGAAAAATGGTGTTCCGAAAAAGGGGTTGGCTCCGGGGCCAAGTACGAAGATCTTTGCAGCAATGAACAAGTGAATAAGCTCGTGCTGGAAGACATGCGTTCTTTTGGAAAGCTCAGAGGCTTAAAATCGTTCGAATTGGTGAGTTTCGCTGAATATCATAAATCATTGGCAAAATGCCCTGCCCCTGATATGCTGCGGTGACATTACACAGTGAAATATAGTGCTGTAATCTTCAGTGATATGATTGTTGGGCCATAGGACGAAGTAGTTGACGGACTTTGTGTTAGTAATTTTGGTGGTATTAAAAAAATCTTTCTTACGTTTGAAGTAAACCGAATAAAGTGGAATTGTTTTTATACAAACCTAAAGTATGAAATATACTTTGGGCAATAAGACATTTAAGTTCTCAATTATCAAATTATTCGCGCCTATACCAGCGTTTGAAATGTCATTCATTCATCCATCGTTTTGAAATTAAAGCAACTTTTCTGTTGTAAGTTGTAACCTATCACTTCGAAATGTGCAGTTGCAGGCGTAAATTTTGCTGGTGTAACCCCCTCATGACCAAGCATTTTGAATGCTATAATTCTCTTACAGCCTGCAAAACTTTACTTATCTTCGGAATTGTTCACCATCGAAAGCGAACTACTCACCCCGACCTTAAAAAATCGACGGCCACAGATATATGTACGATATCAAGAAGAGATCGCTGAAATGTACAAAGACCTAAACTGAACTCTACATTTCCTTTGCTTCATTTACATTTGCTTTTGTAGATAAAAAATGGGACCTTATGCTAACACTGCCTTCAGTACTTTAAACTAACTTGTTGATTGAGTGTTAGTTAACCTCTCAGAAAATGTTTCTACTGCAGTGTGTATATTGTTGCCTTTGGCCCACAATTTGTTTTCAGCACCCAGTAAAGTTATCATTTTTAGTTCTATGCAAGAGCAATTTTCCAGATTTAATCAATAATTGAATAATAAATGATTCGTCAGGCAGCGACTTGTGTAGCCATCAACATGTGATCGCTTTTTGCATTAATGTTCAATCAATCCTCTTTCTTGTTCTTAGTCTTGCCAAAGCGTGGTCCACCGTTGGCTTTTGCGATCAAGCGTCGAGGCGCTAAATTTCATGTGTACTCTTTATGCAAAATTACTCAGCTATTAACATATTATTTATACATATTAATAAAGTGTTTGCGTCAGTTCATTGTTTTCAAATCTTGTGTTAAGGACTTCAGGCCAAAGTATGTAGCGTTTGTTACCTTCGGTCTGGTAAGTAGATGAAAGTAGATGACGTAAAGGCACAGTGTTTTAATTTGTAATGTTTACATCGCGCTTTAGCCGCTAAAGAGAAAACACTGATAACAACAGAAACACATTTACGAAAAGGTAAGAAAAAAGTAATAATAGGCTTGCGCACAATTTTCGATACAGTTGACACGAGAGCAGTAACAGCACAACATTAAAATTGGATAAGCACCATTTCATAAACACAATTTGCGCGAACTTTAAATTATGATCACGTGCGTATGACAGAAATAGTACCTACTTGAAAATGCACAAAACCGTGCATTTACCGATCTCCATAAAGTGACGGTTACACGAAGCACCATTCCATATTTAATCGCAATGTACCAGCAAGACCAACACAATACATTTCACGTTCAGAACAACAAGCAGCCCAACGACAGCCTGGTATTCTTTATAAAAAGCGTAGTGAAAAATAATTTTTGCAGCGAGTGATTTAGTAGCGACAGTATTAGCGTGTCTTTGACGGTACTCCACAATTATTATAAACATCACAATGTTCAATTTAAAGAGAGGTAAAAAGGAAAAATTTGTGAAGGTTTAATCAGATGAAGGATTTCATTCGTTAAATGTTAAATGGCGAATACAACCAAATGAGATAAACTGACATACGAAACAGTTCTCAAGAAGTGCAACTACTTATTCCAGACGGGCGACGAATTATAAACTATAAAGTTAAAACAATTACAGATTAATAAAATATCACCTTTCCCAAGCTTAGCACGTGCACGAATTATGAGATGCTATCAATAGGCGCACCGACACCCATAGCAAGACCTGTTACAGGCAATCATTACGATTGATAATAATTTGGTTGTATGCAACCGAAGACAATCGAAATCCCATATTAAGCCTGACAGAAATCTGAACAAGCACACCTCTCGGTATTGCTATTGCCAATTGTCAACCATTGCCTACTCCGTGAACGTGCTAGTTTGGAATTTCGCAGACAAACGTTTATGGTGAGCTTGGCATTGCAAACGGGATAACAGTTGCTACACGAAGATGCAGCATCAATAATTAAGCAATTCGGATTTAGCTGGAAGCCAAAGCACTTTGTTATGTTCATGTGAAACCACCTTAGAAACCTTGCTTGCTACAATGCTGGCCGTACCGCCATTGATCGTCACTAAAACAAAAACATATAAACGGTATTTTGCGCAATACTAGTATTTATTGTTTGTGCTCCATAACTCGCACTAAAAATCTATTAAAAACCCCAAAAATTGACGTGAATTCTACTATTTAGGCTTTGCTTACCGGTACCGTAATACTTGGACATCAGTCTGCGCTCTATTGAGTTTGTCCTTTCAAGTATTTCTTTGCATCTTTTCATTGTAATCTTCTCGCGTCCTGGAGTCTTGTCCTGGCTTTCCCTGCCATTTCGAGGCAAATTTTATTTAAAAAAGAAACAAATTGCACAAATGAAATCGAAATTTCGTTCATTTTTCGCTAGGGTACAACTAGCAAAGATCTGACGGCAAAGTTTTGTGAAACGAAATAAAAATAGTCTCTGTAACATTGCAATACAAAACGCCTCTCTGTTGCATTAATTACGATTACACGAACTGAACTTGGGTTTAAAACAACAATATCATCTTGAGCTTACTTGACTTTCTTTGCAGAAGTATACTTGATAAACAAAATGATTGGATAGAACTTCATCGAATGAAGCCGATCTACGGCGTCGATTGATAACTCAAGCAGAACGTGCCGGTCAGGATGCTATGCGACAAATGTATCTCATCCAATCATACAAAAACAAGCATAACAACACACTCTGTAGCTGAATGGAAATAAATGAAAAATGGGTGGCTGTATAAGCGTATATAGCAACCTGGGCCATTGTTTTCTTCAATTCATCTCCAGTAAGCGCCAGATTTTCAGCGTTCTGTGTGTAAGTATCCACAACAGATCCCTGGATTGTTGAGCCTACGTTTGTCACTGGCACCAAGCAGCATCTAGGCGTTAAATCACAATTTATAGGTATTACCAATAAAATGAACATTAGGCTAAAACCAGAATATGTTGGGTAGGCTAAGTAATACGGCCTTGCTGAAATGTTCAATTTCGTTACCACTACCTTGGAAATTACGCTCTGAGAGTACAGCTTTACAAGTTTACTTACTTCACAAATTGTTGGGTGTGTTCTCTTGTTAGTCGTTCGACAACCAACGAGGAATGAGGACCAAATATAATCACTGGTCGCCGGGTGTCGCTCGAGTGCTTCTCTACCACCTGGTAGGCACCAAGATGTTCGGACGATACATCTGCCACGGTCTCTATTGAAGTTTCTGAGAGAGATTTTGGAAGACGAACATCTCCGCTTGACCTGGATGAAGTTCGATGCGGCTTTTTTCGCTGGAAATAAGTTTAACGTTTTTTCAAGAAGAATGCATCAAATTTACTCCTTTTGCTTGTAACATAAGTGAACAATTTAAAATACTTTAAAAAAACTTCTTCTGCCTGAACCACTCAGACGTTTGCCAGAATTTAACTCCGTAAAAGATGTAACATCATCTAAAGGATGGGAAGAATTTTCTCGGTCTTTTTCCACCCTGAAAATATAAAGTCTTGGACAATAAAATATATTTTTCGCTTAAATTATGCAGTATTAATATCTAATAACTTACGTCACTTTACTAGGAATTCTACCCTTGGTGGATTTCAGACCCTGCTCGTCAACTAACCAGGCAATCCACTGCCCTGTGACGTAATCGGGGTACGTGTTTTCGATCAAAAGGATTGAATTTCGATCGAAACGCAAGGCTCCTTCTTTGTCTACGGGATGGTCAAAAAGAGCCCTGTGTTGAAGATTATGACAACAGGAAAAAGTTGAGTTCAGTCAGGTAGTTATGATAATACAACAATTACGATACGTTTAAGTCTCCCTGCAACGTGCAACAGTTAATGAGGAACAGAACAACAACCGAAAAAGTAAGAACAACCTGACGAAAAAGTGATCTCCGGGTAAGCCATATATCTGTTTGAACTTGTTTGGTTCGTAGATGACGCGCATTGAACAGCTGGCAACTCCACGAGACAAAAGCAGCGATGCCCCCTCCAACGTCGTGTTATCAAACATTACGCTGAATACGCGAAAATTTCATTAACTCTTGAAATCATGTTGGGCAAAAATTTTTCGTTCAATTCATTTGCAATAGTTCTGTTTCAAAATAACAAGTTTCCACGTAAATACGTCACAACACCTATTAAATTCAAGAATTTTGTCGCCAATTCTCAGATCACTTCCGTTAGGTGTCAGTGTGTCCTCATTTGACTGGACAGATGCCACGTAAATACCAAATGAATTTCCTCCTGCTAACTTTATGTGATTGCAACCCTCGCTTAGAAATACATAGCGTGGTTCAGTCATTCGCTGACTTCGCAATGTTTCTTCTACGTGAGGACTGAAAAAATAGTAGCGTTTCAATAATCATACCGACCATACACTTGCATTTATTTCAAATTAGTCAATATTCGTAGAATACTGAGGTCTAATTTCATTATGCAATATTATAATATGGGTTAAAAGACGAAGTGTTGCAGGGTAAATATTTTTGAATAAATTTCATTTTTTTGTCAAGTTGTTTCTTAAAATTGATCAATGCGAGAGTAGTAACCACAAAAACCAGTACAAAACAATAAACTTGAACTGACCTTGCCCTTGGAGTAGCGTCAGGAGTGATGGTGCGTTCCTCTTTTTCTTCATTTACAATGGGAGTGCTGATTGGATGAGCAATTCCAAGTGTGTCTGATAGATTGCTCTCGATACTTTGCTTGTACTCTGTACAATAAGGAAATGAATCAATCAGGACTTTTGACAAACGCTAAGTCATTAGAAAATTTTTGCAGTTTATTTGGCTTTTATTTTTTTGTCATTAGAGTTATTGTCATTCAAAGCAAAGATACATAATTGAGTAAGCTCACTTTCTAAATTATATTGAGCCAGCAACTTTATATTGTCTCCTGGTTGTGTCTGACTGATAATGACACGTGCCTGTTCTTCCTTTGCGTTTCTCAGGTTCACGCCATTATACTGCAACATACAAAATATTATTTCCTGCAAAAAACTACTTTAAGAAAACATAGCCAAAGTTAGGCGCACGGTGCATGCATGAAACATATAAACACAATTAATGCAACCAGTGCGTGAAAAGTTTTAAAGCAAACAGTTTTTTTTGCAACTATGTGGTAGAAGCATCTCACCTCTAGCAACTGATCACCGTATTCTAGGCCTGCTTTAGCGGCGATACTACGTTCAGTAAGTCGCGACACAAATATACCGCCACTTTCACCACCACTGACTATTGATATACCAATCGGCTCCGGACCTTTGACCATGGTTACATAACGAGGATCATTCGAGACAGGTGGTCTTTATATATAAAAACACATGTTAGCAAGAGAATTGAATTTCTTACGAAAAAGTTGTCTTACTTGTGACTATGGTTGGTACTGCTAATACGGGTACAGTTTTGCTAAAAGTACTTGGGTTAAACCAAATAGTATGCGACAAATGAAACTAAATTAATCAACAGACATGAAGCAGGTTGATTAATTACAAATTTCAGAGTTTTTGCTAGTTTACTGGCCATTCTATTTTATAGGCTAATAGTTTAGTCGTTACTTTTCGAGAATGAGCAACATACTAAATGGACATAATAAAGTTATTCTAAAATAGATAACACAGTCTTCAGCTACAGTATTATCCATTAGAGCAGAATATTACTGCAAAGGATACGCTGTTAGTTACGTAAGTGCAAATTAAGTGATTACGCGCTGTCTCTCTCCCCTTTTTCTATTGGTCTAGTGCCCGATCTAGGCTTACAGGTAACAAGATGTCTTCTCGACTTTGACATTTGTCGGTTAATTTACGTCCATGTTAAAATTTCAAGGAGTCTCTTAAGTCTCTATTTGCCTCGTTCTCATCTTCCAGGAACTTTTGCAGAAGCATAATATTTTCCAAACTTCCTTTGCGAATTACATGTCCGACAAAAGTACTTTGTCGGTGTCCACTCATCCTAGTTAATTGCCTGTTTCTATTGATTCTATATTGTTGCATGTATTGATTCATTTGCTGCATGCTCTGTCTGTGGCACTTTCAATTTTCGACGATGGAATCACGTCTAAGCAGACTCCAGCCGTAACTTTGTTACCGGTCGTAACTTTGTTACTGGCCGTAACTTTTTTACCAGTTATCAGTATTGCGTAATTACGTAACAATTGTCAACACGTCTTTCACATCTTTTCTAGGCATATTTCGATTGGTTTGGTTTACATTTAAACGTAGTAGTGTTACATCTTGTATGGTGACGTAAAAGTCGTTAAAACAACGCATATTAATGCTAACCTATCAGCGATTGAGTTGGTTATGACAGCCACCAAACAAAATTAACAAAAAAAAAAACGTTCCAAAACTGTTCATGCAGCTCGTTGTTAAAAACAGAACGTCATCATAAACAGGTTTAACGCTGAACCGAAATCTTAAGACAGTTGAATTAAATTGAGGTTCCGTAAAATTAAGACACTGATTTTAATTGTTATATCATATAATAAATATAAAATTAGTTTACATTTCATAAATAGGTTCCAAAGCACCATGGTATCTGGTGAAAGTTTCCTGCAAGGAAAACATGGTTTAACGAAGCGGCATAAAGGCTGCGACATTTCGGTTAATGTTGAGCCAAAAACGAAGTGTGAGGCTCTTTTCGGTCCCGAAAAAAGCGAATACTAAGTGTTCCGGTAAACGTCAAAATTATCTAATACCGTATTTTCTGTGTTCTTAAAATTAAACTAAAACGTAAAAACCCTCAATTGTGTCAAGCTCTTCTACTTACGAATTTAAAGCAGTGTTCTTACAGTGAGGGGCAAGTCCAAAAACAAGTTGATCTTATACGAAAGAACACTATTAACTGAACATTCCCGAAAAATATTTTTGAAAAATAATTCGTTGTTAGATAGTTATCGGCAAAAGAAATCGCAAAAGTCTCAGTTTTTGGCTTTCATCGTGACGAAGATGAAGGCTCTTGTTATGTCATAGGTTAGTCAAGTTGTTTAACAACATGTTGCTGCTCTTGCTTTTCTTGGGGGGGGTGGTCAACTGAAGGCAGAAATGTTGGTCATACGAATTTAGCCTATGACCAATATTATGTCACGGTACCCTTTGGACCGCATAGGTTACCAGTCAAACCGGTACGTACTGGTTGCCGTGTTTGGGCTACAGGCTGTCACCTATCAAGCTATTGGCAGTTAGAGCAATCTATACAGCTGTAACAGATACGTGATACCATTCAATCACTTTTTTATACAATAAGTATAGAAAAATTTATAAACTTGCGAATGTTTGTGATTAGTTATGACATCACAAAAGCCTTGATCTACGCCACAATTAAGGCAAATTTCTCGACTTTCTTTTTCTGATAATTATTTTTCAAAACTATTTTACCAGAATTCAGTGAATTCATTTACAACACTATTCAGTGAATGAATGAAGTGTTCTTTCATATAAGATCAAGATGTTTTTGGATTTGTCCCTCACTTTAACTTAAAGCAAAATGGCGAACGTTAGCAAGCACTTGAGGGTGTTAAACAGTTTTGCAAATAAACCTAAAAAGCCACTCAAAGAAAGCAATTGGAAAAAGCCGACACAATCAAATTGTGGAATGGTCGTTTCCTGAACTGGCTCACTACACATTGTCACAAAAATACCTCCAAAATACCAACACTGCTCGTCGATGTTGATTGTCGTGCATCTTGCTACTTGTAACAGGTTTATCAAAATTATTTCTACACAGGCGATCAGAGTTTATGGAAAGATGTTAGATATGTTGATATAAAATGGCTTACTTTTTGCTCCTAGAGGATACTGTTGATGCAACTGATAAAGAACTGACTGATGCATCAGTCTGGGATGCTGATCGACTTGTTGTCTCTACTGGATCAGGAGAGTGTGATGTTTGGGAAAGAACTGGTGTGCTACGATCTGAACCCAAACTTACTGATCCTATAAAAGAAGTGACTAACGTAACTGCATAATGCATATACTATAATATAACTAATAAGTATTATCATTCATTAATATAAAATGGTTATCAATTATAGCAAACAAATAACAGCTTAAAATAGGCTTTAAAACCAAAAAACAGCATTGAAAACAGTATTTTGTGGTTAATACCTCTGTCAGGACCACTTATTCTGATTCCAACCGAGACTTCCGAGGGAAGTCGAATCCTTCGACATTCAAGTGTTCTAGATTTTCTTGTTTCGGTGTTACTACTGTATGGAGGCACACTGAAGGTTGGCCTGGCCAGATAAAAAAGAAACAGAAAACCATGTGGAGAAAACAGCTTCAAATATAATAATGGCTGAATACACACCTGGCACTAGATGGCCTGGGAAGGGAATTTGCATTGCGAGCTCGTGATGTCAAAGCAACACTGCTGGAAGATGATGCATTCAATGATGAAGATAGTGAAGTGTTGGGCAAAGTAGAAGGCAGAGTAGAAGATAGCTGCATATACACAACCAGAAATTAAGATAAACTTCAGGTTTTTTGGATTATTTCAGTTTTATTTAGTAAAGTTTCAGTAAGGCACATGAGAATTTTACTGTATTTGTGCCAAAGTCAGAAAAATGTCACCTTTGAGCCATGAGACCAGTCTGGAACACTCTTCTGCCGCAGGTAGGGTGACCTATCCAAAATAATTTACTTGAAAACTTTAAAAAAATCTCTCCAAACATCTTAAATGAAACCATAGCAAAGTCAACTGTATACCTTGCTGAGTAAGGAAGTGACAATAAATCGGAAGAAGTTGTTACAGATGGAGATTTAGGCTGACATATGTCAGTGGAAGTGTTAGTTGCATTATTTTGACTGTGACCTGCTAAATACCTGTTAAACAAACTTTGTTAAGCACAAGAAATTTCTAGAAAAAAGATTTTGTGTGATATTTTGCTTTGTGTTAAATGAGATTATCTACAATTTCAATCACTTACATCTGTCTAACATTGCCTTTGTTATTATCTTGCACAGAAGAATTCACCAATGAAGTTGTTGTGTTGTTGTTGTTAACAGAATGTGGCTGCCACTGGAATAAAACAATTTCATTTCATTTTACTACATAACTTAATTAACTAAGGAACAAACCTTACAAAAAACAGATAAACTCACGGGTATCAAAATGCAATCATCCATTGGGGCAGAATTAGGGCGTTCTCTCCTGCCAGATTTGTGAAGTTTGGTACGCGTAACCGCTGCAAAAAGTACTTTTTTCAAAATTTTATTGAACGTTAACTTCGAAGCTAAAAAAGCCTTTTGCATATTTTACTTTGAAGTTTTTTGGTTGATTGTGAAGACTGGGTAACACTACCGCTTTGTGACGAATGAGAATACGAAGATGACATTGAATTATGCAAGGTGTTAGGTGAAGCAGGACTCATATTTTGTGGACCACGCAAAGCTGTTGGAGGAGTATGTCCGGCACTATGACCACCAGGTGGAGTAAAGGTATTTGAAGTAATTAAAGGTCGATGTTTCCTCTTGACAAATACTGATAAACGTCCTACAACAATCATACAATGACAAAACATTTTTGAGAACCCTAAAATATACTTAATAACAAGGTGATAATGACACTGCACGTCATGGAATGGATCGGAATCTTAATCCTTGAGCTGAAGAAAGTAATGCTGTTATGATTCTTCACTGTTCCAGCGTAAACTAATTATCAAGCATATCTGTCCAATGATGTATTTCATATCTAGTTTTTAGTTGGTCTTGCTTGAACCTGGCACTGTTCACTAAAATTGCAAACAATCTCTAACTTTAGTATTAGGCTACACAGGGTCTTTCTTTATTTTAGTCTAATTTCAACATTATATGGTATAACTCACTTATGTAAATAAACATACATAAAAGAAATTATCTATAATTGATGTGGATTAGCTTATGAAGAGTACAAATACAATATAGTTGTATTTGAAGTCATCTCTAGAAAATAAGGTCAGGAAAAACGGCTAAAAACAGAACTAAAATCAGTTAAAACTTATATATAAGATCCAATCTTATGCCAGGTGAAACAACTGGTTTTTAAACTTATAATTGTAAGAATGATATTTTTCCAGGCTGGGACTGAAAGCTTTAAAAGGAAAATTTTTATGCACATTCTCACAGTATCACAACAAAAATACAAAAAAATTAACTTTTCACCTCCGTTGCTTATTAAGTTATTCAGAGAAGGACTGTCGAGACGAGGCCATGTTCCACCATTGCTGCCTCCAGTGGATGAAGTACCAACAACGCTCCTGCTTTTCTTTTTACGAAACAAAAATCTTGAAGAAGTCATCTTTGGCTGCAATAAAAAAACGTATTGTTTACCATTCTTCGAGCAAGCCATTTGAAAAACGAGGACTTCTGTGGAAAGGGGCTTCACCAACCAACCTAATTCACTTTGTTCAAAATCTTTGTGACAATTTACAGACTCAGTAGATTTAATGCAATTCCCACAAAGATGGTAAACAGAATGTGATTGTTAATTTAACACTTTATTATAAGCCAGTTAATAATACTTCCAGCACCAAATCCATTAGTTAAACTGATTCTGTAAAATGCACTTACAGTACTAATTTGCAAAATTGTTACAGAGATAAGCATAGTTGTCATATTTGTTCAAACAGAAGCGGACCTACTGGCTACTATTCTTTTTAAAAGCAGTTTAAGTGGTTTCTAATCGAGAGAACCTTTTAATCAAGTAAATCTGATGTGTCGGTTCAGTAATCAACAGATATTTTGACTACATATGAGAGTGTTCACAAAGTCTTCAAAAAATTTATATAAAATTTAAATTACCTACGAAGACTCTGTGGACACCCTGTACATTCTTCTTTAGCGCTACGTAGTGCCTGATAATGTTTTGTAAGGGGTAGGATTTGAATTTACCTTTTTTCTCTTTCCTGAAGGCAATGATGCAGATTCCCCAGGACAGAAAACATTTTCTTTGTTGTGAGGAGCTAGGAAAGTTAAATTACAAAACATTAGCAAAAGCACCATGTCACATCGAAACCCTTCTACAAATATTTTAGTCTTTTTATTTTTCTCGGATAATTACTTTTGGATACAGAATATCAAATCAGAATTACAAATATGCTTGCCTTTCAAGCAATCCTTTATGCAGCCTATATTTTAAAACCAACATATGAGATCACAAATTATGCCCTCATTGCACATATGTCACGTTTATGTTATCAATATCTGATGCGTTAATTTAAATTGATGACAACAGTCACACGAACTTCAAGCTTATTTTTTTGCACTTTAATTATAGTAAAAATACGAAGAAGGGTTTTTGAACATTTAGCAAATCAGTATGAGTATTTTTGATTATTTAGATATTTGTATTCTATTTCATATTTTCAACCGGGCATTTCAAAATACAACACCGAATGTAAGCAACTATATTAAACCAGCAATAAAGTAACAGAATGACTTATAACCTACTATGTGAGGGATCAGAAGAAGCAGTGCAATTGCTC